>NW_028227261.1:11850000-11952500 GCF_978045245.1 Mus caroli
GAGAAAAGAAGAAAGGAAAGAAAAGAAAAGAAAAAGAACAAAAGAAAGAAAGAAAGGAAGAAAGGAAGGAAAGAAAGAGGGAGAGAGAGAGAAAAGAAAGAAAGAAAGAAAAGAAGAAAAGAAAAGAAAAAGAACAAAAGAAAGAAAGAAAGGACGGAAGGAAGGAAAGAAAGAAAGAAAGAAAGAAAGAGAGAAAAGAAGAAAGAAAGAAAAGAGAAAGAAAGAAAGAAAGAAAGAAAGAAAGAACGGAAGGAAGGAAGGAAGGAAGGAAGGAAGGAAGGAAGGAAGGAAGGAAGGAAAGGAAAGAAAAGAAACATCTTGCCATGTAACACCAGCCGCCCATGGAAAACTCAAGGCAAGATCAAGGTGTGGATGATTTTATTGACTTCCCGTGAAAGACAGCATGGTAGTCACATGGAAGGTTGTAAGTTGGACATCATAAGTAGGAGATATCTGCACCCAGGGAGACATGTAGACTCTCCTCAGCCCTTCCTGCCCTCCACTCTAGTATGCTCTAGCATCAAGATCATCCCCAAAGGGTCACTCCTTCCCCAGGCCTTTTGCCTTTGCCTCTCTGTAAACAGATAAAGGATACATCTTCTTATCCTCATTTGGACTCAGAGTTCCGTCCATAGAGAGGAAGAAGGGCTGTGGGTAACCAGGGATTTCCCTGTGGCCAGCACCTGAGGGCTAAGGATGGCTGCGGTGTTCAGGAAAGCCAAAGGGGAAATCCAGACTAATGTGGCCATAGAGAGTGGCCTGGGGTTGGGTCCACAGTAACAGAGTTTCTGTGGTAGAATGGAGCCAGCCTGGCAGGAACAAGGCTACTCTTTATCTATGAAATCTTTGAAACAGTGAGCCCCCAACAACCTGGAATTGACCCAGGAATCTCAAGCTGGGAGAAGGAAAAAGGCTGCTGTTTCTGGGAGCAGAAATCAGTATCACACCGTTCTGACTTGTCAGACCAGCTGGCAGGAGAGACTAGATTTGAAAGATGGGCCAGTTTACCAGGGTGTCATGGTGCACACGTTTAATTGAAGTACTAGGAAGCAGAGGCAGGCAGATCTCTGACTTTGAGGCCACCCTGGTCTAGAGAACTAATTCCAAGACCACCAGGGTTACAAAGGGAAACCCTGTCCAAAAAAAAAAAAAAAATTGATGGGCTAGTAATTGGCAGGACTGTACCTTGACCAGGACTGCTTAGCCACACATACCTGTTATCTTCTACCCAAAAGATGAACTGCAAGGGTGGGGGGTGTGAGAATGTGAGGGGGGGGGCTGAGGGGGCTCACTGGACTTTTTTGTTCTTCCCAATGTGGCCACATTGAATAAATATCCTCCACCCTGCCCCTGCTTTTCATTGTATTTTAAAATTGAGTGTTGAAAAAAGGAGGCTGAATCTGGCTTATTAGGGCTGCCAGGGCCTACGCTTTGACCCCACTTACTCCTATAAAACTTTTGGTGAGCCAGCCAAGAACTGAACCTGAGGTCTTCAGGCTAGCACTCACATAAACATTCCCATCATAGCACAAATCTGAGTCCTTTCTGACCACAGAGCATTTCAGGCCCCCTCTCCTCTGGTTCTAATGGTTGTGGGCTCCTCTTCCCAATCCAGTAGCCCCTCAAGGCAGCACAAACTGCTTGGTTTCCCAGCCCCTGTTGTTGGGACAGGTTCCTGCACTCATGCTGTAGATGTTTAGCTCTGCTTGGCAGAGGTGGGGACAAATGATCAAGTCTCAGCCTGGGGAGAAGGATAAGGGAAGGCCTGGAGTATTTTCCAGGTCTAGGATCTGATGTGCCTGTGGTATCCTTCCTGCTGAGGCAGGGAGTAGGATAGCAGATGAGTGTCCAAAGATTAACATGTGAAAGGCTATTGACCTGCATGTTTGGAAAGCTTCCTGCTGTTGGCTAAGTGTCAGGAAACAAAGCTTGTATGTATGTATTTACATATGTATGTATGTATGTATGTATTGCATAATATACAAATAACCTATAAATAAAGGTCCAAAGGTCCCATCTCTTTCATCCTCGTCCTCAGAATCAGGACCCTAGTATGACTGTTTCTCTTCTTTATAAGTCATTTCCTTTCCATCTCTCCATGTTTCTGTACCATCAGTGTTATTAGCAACACTAGCTAACTTTTCCACCTCCTGGCAAGTTTCTGTCTACACAGTGAGAGACAGCAGGGTACAAGGCTCCTTCCTGTTCTCATGGTGGTCAGGGGTAGCTGTGGGTAGAGGCTGAGCCTGGCACTCAGCAGCCACTCCCACCCTTGGAAAAGTCCAGACACTCTGAACCTCTTGAGCCTGTTTTCCTGCCTGTCCAGTGGGGTCCAGCACTACCTGCATGGGCTGTTTGGAGAATGGAGTGATATTACTGGTTAGATACAGGAGCTTAAGGTCCCTGCCTGAACATGTGGACTCCTGTCGGCCTTTGGATCACCACATGGGTCTTTTCTCTACCAGACTGGATGGGTTCTCCAGGTCTTCCTGTCCTACTGGGCTGAGACTCCTGGGGGTGAGGTCTCCAGATATGGACTTTCCCCAGCCCTTGACTCTCAAAGGCTCTATGGTCATTGGCATAAGAAAAATTCACCACAATTTGAGCCCATGAAGGAGATTTAGGAGTGGCCACCGAAATATATGTCCACCTGGGACCTCAGAGTGTGACCCTGTGTGAATCCACTGCAAACGTTTTGAGACAAGATGGTCCTGTGTTAGGAATGCTCATCTGCAACCATGAATGTCCCACTTGAGTGACAGGTGCTACAAGTGGTGGCATGTACCTCTAATCTCAGCTCCTCGCATACCCTTCTGTGAATGAAAACCGGAAAGAAGCCGTGTCTGTAGACACTCGTTGACTGATTAGAACTGCACTTCTGTGGAGAGATTGGAATGTCGCATGTCCAAAGATTACTTACTTTACCTTGGGCCCACCCTCTGGAACAGTCTTCCCTTTACCTTGGGGTGGCCCTCCAGAACAGCCATTCCTAATGACCTGCCCCCACATGGCATCATGTCACTAATAGATAAAAAGCCTTTTAGCATCTATTAACAGACAAACCAGCTTTCATCAGCCCAAATGCTCAAGTAGTATCCTGGGCATACAGAACAGCTTCCCCCATCTCACTAGACCTGCCTTTCTGATGTACCCACCAATTTATTTTAAAGTTTCCTTGAATTATGACTTGCTTCATTGTTTTATTAAAAAAAAAAAAAAAAACTTCCTGAAACTGGTTCCACATTGGAACATAGAATTTGGGGCAATCTAAATGTTTGTTCTCAGGCCATGGTCACTCAAAATTGCTCTAGAATAAATTCTGTAATCCCTATTAAGATGAGACCTGTGTTTTTTTTTTCACACTTATATGCACTGTACCTCATGTTCTCATATGCACACATGCCCCAACACATGTACATAAGCACGTATGCACACACATGCTGCAGAAGAAACCACATTCATCACCATGGCCTCAGAAGTGAGTCATTTAGCAGCCTGGGGGCTACATGTCTTTCACAGAAGCCACCATGGGGCTTCTCCGTAGCTGAAGCCTTGAACTCAGTTTCTCTTGGTCTCACTTTTTCATTCTGACTTTGAAGGGCTGTTTTCAATCTCTCTCATGTGGTTTTGACAGAGCCCTGGATAACACTCAAAAGCCTAGCCTCCAGGCCACTCCCTGCTTTTCTGGTCAGTCCACCAGCTCTGGAAGAGGCCCAGAACTTCCCTGCTGGCCAGCCCAGCAGTTTGAGAGTTGGAACTTAGAGAGGAAGGGAGACAGGAAGATCAGAAATGGTGTCATGGGGGAGGGGTGAAGGGACAGGTGCTTAAGTGTGTCATTCAGATCTCCTCATCTTGTGCTGCTGAGAGCCATCCGAGAAGTGCTGGTTCAGAGAATTATGATATGAGCTAGCTGGGGAGGTGTGTGGACTGTTTGTGGTCACCAGCTGATGGCAGAGCTTCCCCAGGGTTACTGCCACCTGTACACCCAATTCAGTCCCTGCTATCAGTTTTCTTCTCCACCTTCTCGCTCCTCCTCCCCTACCACCTTCTTCTCTGTTTCTCTTTTTCTCTCCTTCCAGTGCTGGGAATTATACTCAGGGCCTCATGCTTGGTAGACAAACATTCTACCCCTGGACTATACCCCTAGGTTTTCTTTTTCTGATATGACTTTGAACAAGTCACCACTACACTCAATACCTTTTTTTCTCTCTTTTCTTTTGAGACAGGTTCTTACTATGTAGCTCTGTCTAGCCCTAAACTCACAGAAGTCTTCATGACTCCATTTTGTGAATACTGAGATTAAAACATATACAAAATGCTTCCTCAAGTCTTTGGGGGGGGGGGGTTGAGACAGATTTTCTCTGTGTGACAGAGCCCTGGCTGTCCTGGAACTCATTCTGTAGACCAGCTGGCCTGGAACTCATAAATATCCACATGCCTCTACCTCCCAAGTTCTGAGACTAAAGGCATGAGCCACCATCACCCAGCTTGATACCTTTTTAAAAGCAATTATTTTATTTTTACCTATGTATATACGTTCATGTAAGTGTATGCCATGTGTGTGCCCTATGAGGCGAGCTGTAGGTCTACAGCCAGTTGTGAACTGCCCAGTGTGAGTGTTGAGAACCAGATTCTGGTCCTCTGGAAAAGCAGCAAGAGCTCTTAACTGCTGAGCCATCTCTCCAGACCACTCAACTCAGTATCTATCTACAAAAGACTTTTTTTTTTACAATGCCCATCCAGTGTGGTAGGGAGCATAGAGGTGAGTGAGACCTGAACTGAGCCCCCCCCCCCACAACCCAACTTGTGTATCCAAGCTCTAGACTTCCCAGTACATGGCTTTATCTGGAGGGAAAAGCTTTGGGAAGGTGAGCAGGTTAAAGTGGGGCCCTACTCCAATAAAATTGCTGACCTTTTAAACAGGGGACTTCAGCAAGATGCAAACACAAAGAGGCTGTGTGAGAATGTATAAGAGGGTGGCTGTCTAAAAGCCAAGGAGCTAGACCTTTGGAAAAGTCAGACCACCAATGCCTGACCTTCAGAATTAGGAGCAGTTAGATTTCTGTTGGGAAAGCATCCCAGTCTCTGGTGATTTTTCATAGCCCAGGCAGACCAATGGAAAGTAGTCCAGGCCCACGGTCTTGGTCTGAAATGCTTGAAACTAGGTCTAGTTTAGATTTCAGGATTGTAAAAAATATTTCCATACAGAACAAGACATCTTAGACAAAAGGCACAAATTCAAACACATGACTTGTGTGTGTTTTATACACAGGCATCTGTGGGAGAGGGTGCCTGACACAAGAACTAGTAAGATACCTCTTCAGGTAAAAGTTCTTGGTGCATGAGCCTCACAGGCTGAGTCCTGCCCCATGGACCCTCTCAGTAGAAGGAGAGAGCCAAATCCTGCAATTTATCCCCTAACCTCCACAGTGGTGCCCATAAACTCATACACCAAGGAAGGAAGAAAAAAAGAAAGAGGTGGGGGGAGGGGGAGGGAGTGTGGAAGGAAGGAAGGAAGGAAGGAAGGAAGGAAGGAAGGAAGGAAGGCAGGCAGACAGATCTGATGAAAGCAACTTAAGGAAGGCTTTGTTAGGGCTCCTAGTTCCAGAGGGATACAGCCCCATTTGACAAGAAAGATACAGTTACAGGAGCCTGAGGTGGCTGGATACATTATGTCTGCAGTCCACAAACTAAGAGAGATGGATATTAGTGCTCAGGTCACTTTCTACTCTTTATTTAGCCCAAGTCCCCAGCCCACTGGATGCTGCTGCCCACATCCAGGGTGTATGTTCCCTCCTCTGCTGACGCTTTAAAGAAATGTCCTCACAGACATGTCTAGCGGCATGTTTCCCAGGTGACTCTAAATTCAGTCAAGCTGGCAATAAAGACTGAGGTCACATAAGATCAGGGGCAGAATTTTCCCACTGATGGCATTACTCTGGCACTTGAAGTATAAATTTGGGGATGCTTTGGTCTTTGAATTTTCAGGTTAGGGGTGATCAGTCTTCACCGTGATGGCTGGCATGCACAGAACAACTGCTCAATAAGGTAACAAGTATCATTGTTCAGGGAAAAGTCCTGAAACATAGAGATGCCTGCCTGGCACAGGAAGGCATCCTCCTATGGGGCAGATGAGACTCTGAAGTGTTTTCTCAGAGCAGAGATTGGATAGGCTTTCCAGCTTCCCCTTGTGAGATTGGGGACACCTATCTTGGGTGTTCATCATCCCCAGGACCACATAGCATCCTACAGGCTTAAAGAGCTAGGAGAAGAAATGAGGCCCTGGAGAGAGTAAAGGGGACATAGTGATGCACACCTATATATAATTCATCACCGAATCAAAGCAGAGCAGATTGCTCTAAATTCAAGGCAAGCCCGGTCTACAAAGGAAGTTCCAGGACAACCTCCCCTGGCTGACTTGCTTATTTATTTATTTATTTATTTATTTATTTATTTAGAGATGGGGGGGTCTCACTGTGTAGCCTTGGCTGGTCTGGAACTCTCTATATAAACCAGACTGGCCTTGAACTCACAGAGATCTCCCTTCTTCTACCTCCCTAGAGCTGGGATTAAAGATGTATACCACCATGCCTGCCTAGTCCCTTTTTGATAGGATTCCTCAAGCAGCCCTGGCTGACTTCAGACTCACTGTCTCACGGAGGTTAACCTTGAACTTCTGATCCTCCTGCATCACTTCCCTACATGCTAGGTTTCTAGACTTAGGCTGCCACACATGGTTTTCTGACCAAACTCCAGGATTCCTGGACTCTAGACAAGCATTACAGTGAACTCCTCCCATAGCCTGGACCTCCTTTTCTCTTTGATACGCCTGGATACCTCCAATTACACAGTCATTTTCTGACACAAATGGAGCCTTTGTGTGTTGTTTGTTTTCATCAGAGTCCCAGGGAAGAAAACGGGGAACAGCTGAGGCAAGGAAAATATGTCCCACTACCTGAGTCTGTGCAATAGGGCACTCCCCACACCGAGGCCCTGAGGTTTGATCTGGTCATTTGGAGATGAGGGCCCCTCTCCTAGGTAGCATGAATGCCCAGTGAGCTGCAAGACAGGCCTGGAACAGTAAGCGTGAGATGACTCACCCTGTGCTATTTCTCACCCAGCATTTCTCAATTTGATTGGGTTGCTCTCAGGCAAAGCCCTTCTTCTTCTCAGAGCTGAGTCCGCAGCCTGACCTGGCTTTGCCCACTTACAGCCTTCTTTGGGGCTCATTCCCCTTGTCTTCAATGCTGGGGTCTCATAGGGCTGCTGAAAGTCCCCCTAAAGCCTTCCTTACATTTTTTCCAGCATCTCCTTCTGCTTCTTCCTTTATTTAGGTCTCAGGAAACATCCTCTCTAGAGAAGCCCTCCATGGTCACAGTACCCACAGTTAGAATGGGCTGTCCTCACAGTTATCTGCTGTCTTTCAGAACAGCCACCTTCCCTGACTCTTCAGAAGTCCAGCCTGGGCTCGTTGTCTCCCTTCTTCTTTCTTTTCACATCCAATCACCAGCCAACTGTCCCAGTTCTACCCCAAACTTGGTCCAGATTGTGGATCCTTCTCTCAGTGGCCCTTCCTGGTGGGAGAGACCATTTCCTTTTCACTGACTTAGTCAAGAACTCCTATCCACCCTTCCCCCACACCTACTTTCAAGATACTCGTGACCTCAAGTGACTTCCAGGAGAGGTACACAGTCCATAGTTGTCTCTCAGCAGATGTAGGATCCCACCCACCTTCTACTCTTTCTCAGCCCTCTCTTTCTCCTCTCATATCCATCATCCTGCTAGCCGCAGTAGTAGCTCCTTCCTACCTCAGGGCTTTCGCACCTTCTCTGACTGCCAAGCTCTTTCTCCCAATTCAAGAAGCCACTTTCTCAGGGCAGTCTTTCTGGTCACACAATATAAGAAAGCCATGAACCCCTAAACTTCACCCACGTGAGGACATGCCCTTCCTCTCATTCACACCCCTAGTGTCCTGACCACTTCATACCTGTGTGCCCCTCTGCTCCAGCACAGTTCACCATTTTTTTTAATTGCTTTGACTATAGCTCCTTGGACAGATTGTCAACATGTTAAGGGCAGAGACCCTGTACCAGGCATTTGGGTTTTACTTTGACAGTGGGATCTCATGAGACCTGGTCTAGCCTTGAAGCCCCTTTGTAGCTGAAGATGATCTTAAACTTCCCATCCTTCTGCCTTGCCCTCTTTCTCCCCAAAGCTGTAACTGTCCTAGGGGGAACCCGCAGGACTTCATACTCAGTAGGCACTCTACCAACTGAACTGCATCCCTAGTGTTTGCCTCTGGCATTCAGGATACTGTGTGCTGAGTGTTAGAAGTGCAGTTGTTCACACAGCATCTCAGCAAGCTGCAGCCATAGCTAAATGGACCCTGGGGTCCCTGGTACCTCTTTATGGAGTGGAGTCTGGATCCCTGTGCTCAATTCTGTACTCCCTGATGGTGGTTTGCTGGAGGCATCAATCAGATCAAGAGCTGTAGCTAAAAATACAGAGGCTGCTGGTGGCAAATGGGCTGCTCTTGTATCTCAGGATCTGGGTTAGTCGGGTGGAGGAAAGATTATGGAGTAGAGGCTCTCATCTCAACTCCTTGGGGGCCCTGAAATGCCTTCTAATACTAATCTACAATACAATGAGTTGTTGGAAGTTAAGATGACAAATGGGTTTTTCTCAGTTGTTCCCATTACTAAACATCACAAGCCTCGGGTGCAGCTAAAGCCTGAGTCAGGGTTTACCTCATATGGTGAGGATTCCATGGCTGGCACCCTCGGGCTAGAGCAGTTCTTTAAGCCACAGCTGCTCAGTTTGAAAGGAGAAGAGTCCTGGTTGGCGTTGGCCCTACCTGGCTGCTTATTGGTATTGCCTGGGGAAACCTCCAAGGTATTTTCTGAGAGAACCACTCATGGGTGGGCAGGGTCTTTCCTTGCCGAATACCTCGTGCCTGATGCGGTGACAACAGGGATGATGGCTCCGAGGGCCAGCCCCAGGTCTACCTCTCTTAGGGATTTGTTTTTAGCAGTGTTGACCTTTTCTGATCTGCTCAACATACCCCTTGTTGGAGCTCCAGGAGTAGATCTCACATCCTTCTATCATGCTTCCTAGGGTGCTTGACCTTAGCCACCCTTAGGGCCACCCACTTACTTACATCTCCTGTCCGAAGTATGATTCTCGCAGGCACACTTTCAGTTTTGGATGAGTGAATTTAAATCGTGTAGGAAAGATAATTAAAAATAATAAGCCCAGGTGAGGTAGCACATGTCTTTAATCCCAATGCTCAGGAGACAGAAGGAGCTCTGTGAAGTTAAAGTCAGCCTGGTGTACATACCAAGTGCCATGGAAAGACTGTCTCAAAAAAAAAAAAAAAAGAGAGAGAGAGAGAAAAAAATCCAAAAAGACTATATAGCAATTGATGATAGATTGATGGCAAAACATCATTAAATCAGCCTCTTAAAACAACCTGCATGAATCTACTGGGGAAGTCCCTCTGAGGCAGCCAGCTGGAGTTCCCAGTAAAGAGAGCCCTGGGCAGAGTGAGGGGGCCCCTGGCTGAGACTTATGAGTAGCAGAATAAATAGCAACAGAGATATGACATATTCAATTGGGGTCTCACAACATCTAATAGAAGCCAAATGGGCAAGTTGAAACAATCAGCTGAAATTTCTAATATAGCTTTTTCTCCACAGCTAAGCATCCCAGGGCTGACCTTTCAGCTTCTCTCTCCCTCTGCTGGCACTTTCTCATCGCTAGATGGTACCTATAGTAACAGGTTGGCAATGGCTGCCCTTCTAACTCTTCTCAAGGGTTCGTGGTCTCTCTCTTAGAGAGTACTTCTGTTCTCTTCCCTTACAGTATTAAGGAGACCAGCCCATCACCAAACAAGGATTCTTAGTGACACTTTCAGACAAACATGCTAGAGTCTGAAATGGCGGTGGTGATGGTAGACAATTCCACTTCTAGAACTAGCTTCTGAGTGAGATTAAATACATGGGACAATTTACTAATAGAAACATCATAAAAGGTAAACTCGGTCTTTATCCCCCTGTTTCTGACTTAGTAGAAGGGAGCCTGTGGTAAGGTGGTACTGCTGGGAAGTGGAGGCTAGGGAAGGTTTTTATTTGAGTCAGGTTCTTGATAGCATTTGAGCAAGACACAGTGGCACACACAGGGCTACAAAAGAAGAGAAGACCATGTCTCAGAATAAACGCTTTCAGGCAACTTTTGAAAAGCTTTGTTTTAGGGATATCTGCACAACTCCATGGGCAAGGGTTATTGCCACCAAGTCTCATTGTCTGAGTTTGATTTCCCTGAGCCCACAAAATAAAAGGTGAAAATTGACTTATACAAGTTCTTTTCTGATCTCCACATGCAGGCTGTCCCACCATCCTGATAAACAACAAAAAAAAAAAAAGTAAAAACAAGAAAAGTTATTCAAGTTTACTGAGAGTGTAGTAAACCTAGCCTACTTACTTACTTAATGTATTTATTTATGTATGTATGTATATACTTATTTATTTATTTATTATTTACTACTGTGTGTTCTTTTGAGACAGGATCTTGTGTAGGCCAGGCTAACATCAATTTTTTTAAAAAAATATCGGGGTTTTTTGTTTTTACTTTTTGTTGTTGTTTTTGTGGGTTTTTTTTTTTTGCTTTTTTTTTTTTTAAACTTACTCTAATTTATGTGTATGAGTCTTTTGCCTACATGCAAGTAAATGTACCACATGTGTGCCTGGTGCTCATAGAAGTCAAATGAGGACATCAGTCCCCTAGAACTGGAGTTATAGATGGCTGCAAGCTACTATGTACATACTTGGAAGTCACCTAGATCCTCTGCAATGGAAACAAGTTTTCTTAACCACTGAACCATCTCTCCAGCCCCCAATCTCTAATTTTTGATCCTCCTGTTTCCATTGTTCTTCTTGTTGTTTTTAGAGATGGGATTTCTCTGTGGCCCTGGCTGTTTTGGAACTCCTTCTGGTTACTAGGTGAGCCTCCACCTCAGAAATTTGCTTGTCCTGCCTCCTGAGTGCTGGGATGAAAGGTGGTGTGCCACCATGCCTGCGTTTTCCTTGTTGGTATTTTTGAGACACAGTCTCACACTGAAGCCAGGTTAGCCTGGAATATATTGTGTAGCTCAAGCTGGCCTTAAACAACAAAGCAATATTCCTGCCTGAGCCTCTCAACTTTAAGGCTCTTGCTGCACCACATCCATCACTGACCCACTTAGACTGTGTATTCAGCTATTAAAAACAAGGACATCATGAAATTCGCAGGCAGATGGATGGAATTTGAGAATATCATCCAGAGTGAGGTAACCCAGTCCCAAAAGGACATGCATTGTATGTACTCACTGATAAGTGGATATTAGCCACAAAGTACAGAATACCCATGATACCCCACAGATTCAAAGAAGTTAAACAAGAAGGAAGGCCTAAGTGATGACTCTTGAATCAATCTTAGAAGGGGAAACAAAATGTGGAGGGAGCCAGGTGGGAGAGAGGAGGAGAGGGGAATGGGGCAGCAAGATCAGGTGTGAGGGAGACAGGGGAGAGGCCCAGAGGCCCAGGAGAATGAATAGAGATCTGGAGCTGTTGGGGCTAGGGGGTCTGGGGGAGGATTTCTAAGAAGTCCCAGAGACCTGGTTGGGGGAGGTTACCAGATGTCAATGCAGGTGACCTTAGCCCAGATGTCTAAAAGTGGGGACATGAAACCTGAAAAGACCTCCTCTAGCAGGTGACCTTGGCTGAGATGTCTAACAGTGGGACAGGAACCCCGGTAGAGGAATAAGGACACCAACCCACACACAACAAGTTTGACCCAAAATGTTTCCTATTTAGAAAAAAAAAAAAAATCAGGGACAAAGATGGAGCAGAAACTGAATGAATAGCCAACCAATAACCAGCCGAACATGAAACCAATCCCATAGGCAAGAACCAATCCTTGACATTATTTTTTCTTTTTTATTGTTATCTTTTATTTACATTCCAAAAGTTGCCCGCCCCCTTCCCAGACACTCCTCACCCCATCTCTGAGAGAGAGTGCTCCACCACCTGGCCACCCACTCTCACCTCACCCCCACCAGTATTCCTCTTCCTTGGGGCATCAAGTTTCCGTATGATGAAGTGCATCCTCTCCCACTGAGGCCATACAAGACAGTCCTCTGCTACACATGTGCCTGGGGCCATGAACCTGCCCATGTATGCTCCTTGGTTTTTGGTTTAGTCTCTGAGAGCTCTGAGGGGTTCCCATTAGTTGACACTGTTGTCCTTCCTATGGGGTTGCAATCCCCTTCAGCTCCTTCAGTCCTTCCTCTAACTCTTCCGTACTGGTCCCTGACTGTACTGGCTATTTTTGTGTCAACTTGACACAGCTGGAGTTATCACAGAGAAAGGAGCTTCAGTTGAGGAAATGCCTCCATGAGATCCAACTGTAAGGCATTTTCTCAATTAGTGATCAAGGGGGAAAGGCTCCTTGTGGGTGGGAACATCCCTGGGCTGGTAGTCTTGGGTTCTATAAGAGAGTAGGCTGAGCAAGCCAGGGGAGGCAAGCCAGTAAAGAACATCCCTCCATGGCCTCTGCATCGGCTCCTGCTTTCTGACCTGCTTGAGTTCCAGTCCTGACTTCCTTTGGTGATGAACAACAGTATGGAAGTGTAAGCCGAATAAACCCTTTCCTCCCCAACTTGCTTCTTGGTCATGATGTTTGTGCAGGAATAGAAACCCTGACTAAGACAAATTGGTACCATCAGAGTGGGGTATTCCTGTGACAACCTGACCATGTTTTGGGGAGGACTGTGGAAGGACTTTGGAACTTTGGGCTTGAATATCCATTCATTGTTAAGAGCTCTGTCAGATGTTTTGTAGGAGCTTGGAAGATAATGTTGAGAACAGTGCAGAAGATGGAGGCCTGGCTTGTGAAATTTCAGAGGGAAAATTAAAGACTCTTTTTCAGGGCCATTGCTGTTTTGATTGTGAAAATTCTGTAGTTCTGGTTAGCTGGGGCTGAAGAATCAGCTGTGATTAACAAGATACCAGAACTACTAAAGCAAAAACTTTGCATTACTGGGACTATTGATGCTAGTTAGCTGGAGCTAAGAAATTAGCGGTGATTAAGAAGAGACCAGCATCGTTGAGGTGACATCTTCTGGGAAGTGTTTTCTGAAAGCACAAAGAGGCTATGTTCCAGAGATAGGCAAGGTTGAACTCCTTCTGCAGTGGGACTTGGTAATGTGTAAGGGTCACCCAGGTGGTACTGGTTTTGAAGGCATGAAGGGGTCATGCAGAGCAGCTCAGGCTCGGCACTGTGAGAGGCCATGGAAGGCCATTGGTGAAGGTGCAGCCTCAGTTGTAATTGAAGGCCCAGGACTGAAGGGGTCATGCAGCGTTTGGGAGATGCCAGTACCATGAGATGACCACCAAGAGCAGCAGCAGCAGTGGAGTACAGGCATCTGGAGCCTAAAGGATGACGCGTGTGCTACAAAGGGCATGGCTGGAGAAGTGACCCAAGCCCTTGGAGGAGCCCAGAAGATCGTGAGTTGGATCCCAGACATTGGACGGTTGGAGATTGATTTTTGCTTTTGATTGTGACTGTGCCCTGATATTTTCCCTCTTGAAGGAAGAAACTGTTTTAGTGGAGCCCACAGTTAAGAGACTTTTAATTGTAAAAAGACTTTGGATTTTAAAAGGATTGAAATTTTAAGACTATGTAAAGACTGTGGGACTTTTAAAGTTATTTAGATCTTGGGGATGAATAAGAATGTAAGGGTTGAGGCTTACTAGTGATGTGTTTGTGTGTCAAGTTGACAAGGGGTCAATTGTACTGGCTATTTTTGTGTCAACTTGACACAGCTGGAGTTATCACAGAGAAAGGAGCTTCAGTTGAGGAAATGCCTCCATGAGATCCAACTGTAAGGCATTTTCTCAATTAGTGATCAAGGGGGAAAGGCTCCTTGTGGGTGGGAACATCCCTGGGCTGGTAGTCTTGGGTTCTATAAGAGAGTAGGCTAAGCAAGCCAGGGGAGGCAAGTCAGTAAAGAACATCCCTCCATGGCCTCTGCATCGGCTCCTGCTTTCTGACCTGCTTGAGTTCCAGTCCTGACTTCCTTTGGTGATGAACAGCAGTATGGAAGTGTAAGCCGAATAAACCCTTTCCTCCCCAACTTGCTTCTTGGTCATGATGTGTGTGCAGGAATAGAAACCCTGACTAAGACACTGACCTTAACCCAATGGTTGGCTATAAGTACCGGCATCTGTCTCAGTCGGTTGCTGGTAGAGCCTCTCAGAAGGCAACCATGCCAGGCTCTTGTCTGTATGCACAATATGGCCTACTAATAGTGTCAGAACCTGGTGTGTGCTCATGGGATGGATCCCAAGTTGAGCTGCTCACTGGGTGGTCTTTCAGTCTCTGGTCCATTTTTGTTCCTACATCTCCTTTAGTCAAAAACAATTCTGGGTTAAAAAATTTGAAGATGGGAGGGTAGTCCCCTGCCTCAACTGGGGATCATGTCTATCCAATGAAGTTGGTCACTTCCGGTTTCAGCCCCCCACTGTTGAGCATTTTGGCTGATGTCATCCCCATTGACTCCTGATAGCCTCTCACACCCCAGGTCTCTGGGTATTCCTAGAAGTTCAGTTCCCCCTGCCCTCTAACCCCACTGCTACATATTTCAATTAATTCTCCTGGCCCTCTGGGCTTCCCTCCTGTCTCTCCTCATACCAGATCCTGCTCCCTCCTTTTCTGCTTCCCTCTCCCCTGTCTCATCCAATTTCCTCCCTCCCACTGTTTCCCATGATTATTTTGTACCCCTTGTAAGTGAGTTTCAAGCAACCACATTTGGGGTTTCCTTCTTGTTAAGTTTCCTACGGTTTGTGAGTTGTTGTACCATGGATATTCTGAACTTTTTGGCTAATATCCTCTTATCAGTGAGTTGTATCATGGGCTCCATGGGGGTCCCAGTTGGGGTGGTTATTTGGGCGGGAGTCTTGTCTGTGTCCGTGGTTACAGCAGATCCCTTGGGAGACCTGCAGAGTGTGAGGCGGGAAGAGCGGCACACAAGCCATTCTGCCCCAGCCGAGGTACAGACTGGCAATCCCTGACATTATTAATGATAATGTTACGCTCTGTTTCGCTTGTAGACAGGATCCTGGCATAACTGTCCTCTGAGAGGCTCTACCTAGCAGCAGACTGAAACATATACCCACAGCCAAACATTGGAGGGAGGTTGGGACTCTTATGGCAGAATCATGGGAAGGATTGAAGGCCCTGAAGGGAATGGGAACCTCACAGTAAGATGAACAGAGTCAATTAACCTGAACTCCTGGGAGCTCTGGTGCCAAACTAAAAACTAGCAGGTGATCTTCCTGAAACGGTTCTGCCATGGACTGTAAATCTACGATGAATTTGCTTCTTTAGGCAAGGCCGAGGAGATTACATCTGAGGAAAGACGCCTGCTGTTATATGCTTTTCCTGTTATTATTAAATATATAACAGTCACTAGGTGTTGACCCACCTTTTTGAGGAGATTTATGCAGACCTACGAAGATGTACTATCTTGTAGTGATACCATATAGACAAATAGATAATGATTCTATATAATTCCTGATTTGATTCAAACAATTTTAAGAAGAAAGTTTTTTGAGATATTTTTAGTTGCTAGAAGGATGTAATAAAGTTAGAATCAAGAATAAAATGTGCCCACTCCTCATAATAGTAAGTAAAGGCTGCATAATAAGAAATACAATGAGTTCTTATCACTCACTACACTAAAAAGAGAAATAGGCCCGGGACAAATTTGAGTTAAAGGAAAAACATTTAGGTCCAAGGATAAAGTCACAGGTATGAACTATGATAAGGTAAGGCCATGTAAAAACTATTGCTTTTAACTTATAATGTGTATATTATAATGAAACACTGTCTTGGTTTTAATATCAACATTCTTCTGTAAGTCCCATTTTATGTAACATTTTATCTCTGAGGTAATTATCTATAGAACTTTTTGTCTAAGAAGGTATATAAAGACCAGAGAAAAGAAATGAAGTAGTTGGTTGAATGATTTGGCTTGGGGAGCTTTGCCCCATCCCTCCATCCATTCATCCATCTAAATGTGTATGTCTGTCTGTCTATATGTATGTGTGTAGGTATATGTGTATATATGTAAGCATCCATGAATACTTGTAGAGTTGATTATGACAGATGGTTGGTCCCAGTCACAATGTGAGTGTATGAATGTTTGAATGTATATGTGTCTGTGCATATTTTCCTATATAAAGCATCTTAATTCTTTGCCTTTCTTTCCTCTATGGTTCACAACAAGTTAATCAGCTTACCCAGAGAGGTTTCTGGCCAACTCATTAGAGAAAGGAGAAACAGCAATGAATCCTTTTACTTAGTCCCCTGCTGTTTTAGGTTAAGGTGCTAAATGCCAACATATATGGTCCCTCATCCTCTGGGTCTTTTGAATATGGGATCCAGAATACTGAAAACAGTTTAGCCGCCCTTCAGATATATGCCTGTCCCTCAAATGGAGACCCTGACTGTTGAGGGACAAGAAGTATACTTTTATGCTATATGGGGCTGTGAAATATTAGCTCCCTGGGTAACTGATAAGGATAATCATATTCATTACAAAGGTTGAGAGCCATTATGAAAACTGGGAAAAAAATCAACCCCATTCAAGTTAAGATAAAAGGTGATATAAGAAATCTATGGAACCAAAAAAAAAAAAAAGAAAAAAATCCGGGCAGTGGTGACGCACGCCTTTAGTCCCAGCACTTGGAGGCAGAGGCAGGTGGATTTCTGAGTTTGAGGCCAGCCAGGTCTACAAAGTGAGTTCCAGGACAGCCAGGGCTATACAAAGAAACCCTGTCAACAAAACAAAACAAAAAACAAACAAACAAAATAAATATATGGGATACAGGGAAGACTTGGGGACTCTATCCTTATGTGCCTGGTAAAGACCCTGAGATGATGTTCACCATCCAGAGATTCCAGGTCACCAATAATAGCATCTTAGACATCATTAGTCCCAACAAAATTTTAAACCATCTCCCTGACCTAGGAAGGACAAAGCTTTTGCTTATACACAGGCTCATATAAGATATCAGAGTCTCAGTAGCTTCAACACTGTACTATAACAATTCACCCACAGACGTTAACTGCAGGAGTTTCCCCTTGCTATTTAGTACCTCCAAAAGGCACTTGGTTTGCTTGTGCCTCAGGACTAACACCCTGTATCAGTTCTTCTATCCTCACTGAAACCTCTTTTGCTTACTTGTACATCTATTGCCTCAGGTGTACTATTATTCTGGAAAACAAGGCTGGGAACACCGTAGACTTCTACATCAATCCCAGATGGCCAGGGCAGCTCCAGTACTAGTGCTCCTCCTAGTAGGCATGGGCATAGCATGGTGTGCCAACACGAGAGTAGCAGCACTTCTTAAGGGACATCAAAATTTCAAATATATAAGCCAACAAAATGCCAACAAAGGCAGATATAAAACTTTAAGTAGTTCCCCTGGCCTCAGAGGAAGTAAAACTGAGTCAATGATTTGACTCACTGGAACGAATTCAAATGGCAGAATGTTGTGGTCTGAGCCCCCCCACCCCCCAGCGTAGCTGTAGCCATTTTATGCCATGCCAGCTATTTCATATTGTTGCTATAATGTGCCTGCCAGTCATAGACACAGAAAAATAACTTGACTCAGAGCAAGGTCATGCCTCCCACATCTCCTATTATGTTCTACGTGTTCTGTATGAGTTCATGTTTGTTAGTCTTAAGAAATTCCACAAAGCTTTACATAGGATCCATCAAGTTAAATGTCAATATGAACTGTTATGTCTAAAATGGCTTGAGTCAGAGCTGACCACATTGAGATTTCTGTAAGCTTTTTTTCCCCCCTCTTTATAAGCCTGCCTGGAGAACAGATTAGGTTCTTGGTTCCTTTTTGTGATCCTGACCTGATCAGCATTAAGGTGTGCATTCAATAAACTATTCTTGCTTAACTGAGATCAATATTCGTATGATTTTTGTGGCAATAGAATGTTAGGCTGTAGATTGTCACATTACCAACACTAGCTTGGACATTAGCTTTTGAGTTTTCTTCTTAAATAAAAGAAATATTTTTGTTGTTTGATGTTTAAAAAAAACCTTAAGTAATTTAAAGTGCTGTAAGTAAGTTCAAAGTGTTACTACATTTCAAACTTGTTTTCTACATCTCTTAAGAGTTAGAATGATTTTAGCGCTAAGATAAAATATTTGAGGAGGGAGGTGGAAGCCCATGCCTTTAATTCCAGCAGAGTCAGGCTGTCTCTAAAAATTAGTTGTTTTCTAAATTCTAGATTTATAGTGAACAAGGTGGTAGTGGTTCACATCTTTAATACCAGTACTTGGGAGTCAGAGGCAGGCATATAGCAATTATAATGATTTAAATTTAAAAGCCTCTTAAAAAAGGTAGGCTAAAATTCAAAATGAATGTCCATTGTGGTATAAAAATAAATACACTTAAACCTTGAAAAGATATATACATATTCCCCATATATATATGTACATATATATAATTTATATATTTATATTGAATATATATAAAGGAGAATATAGGCATATTTATCAACTAGACATATTTAGTTTCAAATTTTCAAAGGAATTTTTAAATTAAAAGATAACAATTTTATCTTTTTCTGTTGCCAAAAATCATTCTACCCTAGGGAAGATAAAACCTGTCAAAAAAGAAAATCTCCAGAGTTAGGATTGGGGCAGGGTTTTGTTTTTAATCTTTTCAGGAGAATACAATCATCCAATTAATGCATCTAGAAACCACTGAACAAATGAAACATCTGAGAAAATGTCCTAAGAAAAAAAGAGTAAATTAGCCAAGTGTTATCACCCATCTCAATCTTGTCTCTTTTGCCCTCCACAAACATAAGTGGGAAATGGTCTTTATGTGGCCCAATTTAATTAAAAATTAAAGGTGGTCTGGGGATTGGAGTGTGGCTCTCTCCTCTAAACCCATGCATGCTTACTAAAGGAAAATTCAAAATCTCTATGTCCTATCAGAAGAACCACTTGGTATGGAACAGAGGGAAACAAAATAAGAGACTATTCGATGGACATTAGTCTCACACTGTTTGTTATTCATCTGACTCTTTAAAACTTTTCTCAAGGTACAAATATTATCTCAAAATCTATACGATTATTATGCAATGTAAACTTTCTGTCACGATATTAGTAGTCATACAGAATACTAACTCGTTCTAGAAATAAGCTTCATCTAGCTTCCTGTATGTGTTTTCAAGATTAAATGCGAAGCAGGTAACCACAGTTTCTATACCTTGGATGTACTTAATAGACTATTGTCCTCAAATCTTTCTGAGATCTGCAGAATATGGCATTTAAAATGTTTAAGTTTTCCACCATTCCTAACAGTAAGCTGTTAGGTTTCCAAGAATGTGGCAAGGCCCCACAAAATGAATCTATCTGGATCGTAGTAATGCGACCACTAAGCAAAACTGCCCTATGCGTCTTCTGCTGTCAGGTGCTGTCCAAACAGTAGACACCTTCTTGGGGTTACTGCTATGTTCTAGATAGCTAGGATTGCCACTGAGTTGACAAATACCACACAAAGATCAGCTTTGGACTACAAACTGCTCAGGATATTCAAACTGCTGAGTTCATATGAGACTAACACAAACATTCTTCAGATCTTTGAACTCAAAAACATTTAATACTAAGACTGACAGATACAACCAAGGTAGGGAAGGATGTGGAAAGCTTGGCAGAAATAGCTTCATTATTGTAAATAGTTTTACTATGTTAGTGTTAAAATGTTTTCTATTTATTTAGACAAAAAGGTCAGATATATAGAAACAATATAGGAATAGTAGGAAAAAAGGTAGATTATTGAATCTGCTCTTATAGATCTTTGTATATTGATACAAAATTAAGGTTATATACTTATACTATGTATCAGCTCCTTTTAAGATGTTTTACTGTATCTATCTAATTCTTTTTTAATTTTATTAGATATTTTCTTTATTTAAATTTCAAATGCTATCCCAAAAGTTACCTATACCCTCCCCCTGCCCTGTTCCCCTACCCACCCATTCCCACTTCTTGGCCCTGGTGTTCCCCTGTACTGGAGCATATAAAGTTTGCAAGACCTAGCGGCCTCTCTTTCCAATGATGGCTGACTAGGCCATCTTCTGCTACATATGCAGCTAGAGACACGAGCTTGGCGGGGGTGGTGGTGGTACTGGTTAGTTCATATTGTTGTTCCACCTATAGGGTTGCAGACCCCTTCAGCTCCTTGGGTACTTTCTCTAGCTCCTCCATTGGGGGCCCTGTGTTCCATCCAACAGATGACTGTGAGCATCCACTTATATATTTGCCAGGCACTGGCATAGCCTCACACGAGAGAGCTATAGCAGGGTCCCTTCAGCAAAATCTTGCTGGCATATCCAATAGTGCCTGCATTTGGTGGCTGATTATGGGATGGATCCCGGGTGGGGCAGTCTATGGATGGTCCATCCTTTTGTCTTAGTTCCAAACTTTGTCTCTGTAGCTCCTTCCACAGGTATTTTGTTCCCTATTCTAAGGAGGAATGAAGTATCCACCTGTTGGTCTTCCTTCTTCTTGATTTTCTTGTGTTTTGCAAATTGTATCTTGGGTATTCTAAGTTTCTGGGCTAATAGCCACTTATCAGTGAGTGCATATCTAGTGACTTCTTTCGTGATTGGGTTACCTCACTAAGGATGATATCCTCCAGATCCATCCATTTTCCCAAGAATTTCATAAATTCATTGATTTTAATAGCTGAGTAGTACTCCATTGTGTAAATGTACCACATTTTCTGTATTCATACCTCTGTTGAGGGACATCTGGGATCTTTCCAGCTTCTGGCTATTATAGATAAGGCTGCTATGAACATAGTGGAGCATGTGAAGCACCTGAAAAAATGTTCAACATCCTTAGTCATCAGGGAAATGCAAATCAAAACAACCTTGAGATTCCACCTCACACCAGTCAGAATGACTAAGATCAAAAATTCAGGTAACAGCAGATGCTGGCGAGGATGTGGAGAAAGAGGACCACTCCTCCATTGCTGGTGGGATTGCAAGCTAGTACAACCACTCTGGAAGTCAGTCTGGCAGTTCCTCAGAAAATTGGACATAGTACTACCAGAAGATACAGCAATATCTCTCCTGGGCATATATCCAGAAGATGTTCCAACTGGTAATAAGGATACATGCTCCACTATATTCATATCTAATTCTTAATTGTGTGATTTATGTGCAGCATGAAGTTCTAGTCTTTTTGAAAGCTACCATTACAAACTGTTTAGGATGATTTAGAAATACAGATTAATAGTCAACCAAACTTGTGGTTTGGTTTAACTATAACTAGTTTAGTTAACCACAGATGTTTTCTAAGTTAATCAGAGAGTAAATAGCTAGAGATAAGCAACATTTACCTATTCAAATCTACTGAGATAGATGGTCTTCAAGACCCTCAGAGATCTATACAATATGGCATTCCATGATGTCTTATTAATTTAAGATTTTTCAAACAATGAGATATGTCAGATTCTGGCAGCACCCCCATACTATTTCAAAGATGATGAGGGTGGAAGAAGTTCCTTATGGAGTTTGCTTCCAATGTGGCAAGCTGCACTGGACAAGAACCTGCCCTTGCTTCAGCTGCTGTGAACAAGCAGGACACATAGAAGTTGAACTCTGCCAGTACAAGGTAGACAAGTCCTTCATAATTCCTGCTTCACAGAAAAATCCGTCAGCTATTCTGAGCCAGCTGAAGAGATGTCTGCTCCAATGCTGCAGAGGAATCCAGGCACTCAGCAGTCTCTGTCATTCTATAGCTTTGGAAGCTTCTTACTCTGCACTTCCTGTTTATTCAAATATTATTTATCCTTCTCAGGTCTCTGATGGAGTTGAAGACTAGATAGTTTAGAGTCTCACCATTAAGCTTAAGTTCGGTAGGATTTAGGAAAACGTTTTAAGGTCTAAAACGATATTTTTAAGTTGATAAATGATAAAGTGATTTAGGTACCGAACTTTGGACACACTTAAGATAGGACAGATAGTAGAGTACTTTCTCCAAGGTTGCCAAATACAAATAAACTGGACATTATGCATGCAATTCTTACCAGATAGTTTATAGTTTCTTAATGTTAGAGGAAGAGACTTTTATTTAGACAAAAGGGGGAGAAATATTTTTTCTAGAAAATCCAAGAATTTGTATTTACTTTTTATTTATTTACTTTATATCCTGCTCACTGACCCCCTCCCAGTCACCCCCTCCCACAATCCTTCCCCATCACCCTTTCCCTTCTCCTCTGAGCAGGGTGGTATCCTCCCACCAGGGCACTTCAAGTCTCTATGAGGCTAGGTGCTTCCTCTCCCACGGGGGCCAGACAATGCAACCCAGCTAGAAGAACAGATCCCATATACAGGCAACAGCTTTTGGGATAGCCCCACTCCAGTTGTTTCGGACTCACATGAAGACAAAGTTGCGCATCTGCTACATATGTGCAGGGAGGCCTAGGTCCAGCCCATGTATGTTCTTTGGTTGGTTCAGATTCTGAGAGCCCCAGGGGTTCTAGGTTAGTTGACTATGTTGGTACTCCTGTGGAGTGTCCATCCCTTTTGAGTCCCAAAATCCTTTCAAATCCTATTCTTCCCCAAGAGTTCCCAAGCTCCATCCACTGTTTGACTGTGGGTATCTGTATCTGTCTGAGTCAGCTACTAGGTGGAACCTCTCAGAGGACAGCATGCTCCTATCTGCAAGCATAGCATATTGTTATTAATAGTGTCAGGGTGTTTGCCCATGGGATGGGTCTCAAGTTGGGCTGGCTACTGGTTGGCCATTCCCTCAGTCTCTGTTCCATCCCCCATGTCTGCATTTCTTTTTTTTTTTTTTTTTTTTTTTTTTTTGCGCTGCTTCTTTTTTTTTTTTTAAAGATTTATTTATTTATTACATGTAAGTACACTGTAGCTGTCTTCAGACACTCCAGAAGAGGGCGCCAGATCTCGTTACGGATGGTTGTGAGCCACCATGTGGTTGCTGGGATTAGAACTCTGGACCTTCGGAAGAGCAGTCAGGTGCTCTTACCCACTGAGCCATCTCACCAGCCCCCATGTCTGCATTTCTTGAGCCAGGGTAAATTTTGGGTTGAAAATTTTGTGGTTGGGCTGGTGTCTCTATTGTTCCACTGGGGTTCCTGCCTGATTACAGGAGGTGGCCTCTTCAGGTTCCATATTCCCAATGTTGTGAGTCATAGATAAGGTCACCCCATTGACTCTTGGGCGCCTCCTTTATCCCAGGTCTCTGTCTTCTCCTGGAGATGCCCCCTACCTCCTCACCTTGGTCAGTTACAGATTTCCATTCATTTTCATGGCCATCTAGTTATCTCTCCTGTCCTTCTCTACACATAATCCTGAAACAACCCCCCCCCCAATTCCCTTCCTCATTCCCCACCCTCTCCCAGGTCTCTCCCTCCATCTGCCTCTTAGGACTATTTCATTCCCCTTTTCTAAGTGAGATTCAAGAATCCTCACTTGTACCTTCCTTCTTGTTTAGCTTCTTTGGTAGACAAAAAGGGGGAATGGTTCAGAATATTTTATTACATTGTGAACCCTGAGACTGTGAACTGGAAGATCCTGTTTCTTGTTGTGGTGTTGTTCAGTCCTAGGACACACCTTTAATCCAAGAGCTTTCTGTAAATGGGATTAAATAAAGTCCACCGCTCAAGAGGCGGAGCAAGCATCAGCTGACAGGAAGTGAACATAAGAAAACACAGGAAGTAGAAAGGAGTTAAAGATTATGTAAGACAGTGTGGGGGAGCAGGAGCTTTTCCTTCTGGGACATCAGAGGGGTAGCAAAGGCAGCTGGGTGCTTTCTCTGCCTCTCTGAGCTCCTCTTTGAACTAGCAGGCTTTCACCACAACGTCTGGCTCCTGAGTCTTGATTGGTAAAATTCAATGTTTGGGTTTTTTTTTTTTCTTTTCTATTTAAACAACAGGAAAATGTGACAAGGGATACTCCGCATAGGGGCTTGTTTGGCTGAAGTGGGCAGCTGAGTCTTTGTTGTTATGCTCTAAGCTGGAAGCAGCAGCAGCCAGGCTGTGTTTGACTCAGAATCTTTTGGCCCCATTCTCCAGAGTTCTTCTGAGAAAACAGCCCATGTGAGGCCTGACACTTGCCAATGACTTAGCAAATGGTTTCTCCAGAAATGATTTACATATAACCGTCCTTCAGGACCCTGACCAGAAGCAGTGACTAATGGTGGCTTTTCAGAGTTGCGGGGCAGGCCAGTAGGTGGAGCCTCAATTCACCAGTCCTTCCTCCAGTTTCTGGAACCTTGACCTTCACAAGAGCCAAGGATACTAGTTTCTGGAAAATTCAAAGTAGTGAGATGCGATTTACCTTGGGACCCCTCAGATACAGGCTGCCTCTTGTGAGACTGGGGCACTCGCCTAGGGGGAGGTGGATTTCCTCAGAGAAGTTTCTGTACAACAGAGGGTTATGGGGATTCCATAGCAACTAGGGACGTGTGCTATGACCATGTGCATGTATGTGCACGAGAGAGAGAGAGAGAGAGAGAGAGAGAGAGAGAGAGAGAGAGAGAGAGAGAGAGAGAGAGAGAATGCGTGTTTATGTTGCAGCAACCATCCTAGACAGGGTAAGGTTTACCCTGGAGCCCTGGCTCTGTGTGTGCACTGTGGCTCTGGACAAGCTGGCCAAGTCACTCACAGAGTATCTATTTTCCCAGAGTTGAAACCAATTATCTCTTTGCAAGCCTACTGTGCATACTTTGTAAGCTTATGGGATTTATTTGCTCTCTGCATATGGATGTGTGTGTGTGTGTGTGTGTGTGTATACATGTGTGCGCTCGCGCACGCACACACACACATGTTGTTGTGTGTTATTGTGTTACTAAGCATTCAACCCAGGATGTCAAGCATACTAAACACATGCTCTGCCCCTGAGTGACTCTCAGGCTCACATTTCATTCATTTTTCTAAACACCCACATTTGTCAGACATGGAGCATGATAGGCAAAATCTGTGATCTGGTATTCTATCAAGACCCAGACCTTATTTCTTCCATGTCTCAGTAGGGGCATAACTTCCCAGAAGAGAGAAGAAGGGTCCTGTGAGAAGTAATCCTCCTTTCGAAGCTAAGATCATGCCACACACCCCTCAGGTCTCATCACACCCATAGAAACATTTCTGTAGGCATCTCACGATTAAACTGCCGCTACTGACTGTTGGTTCTGTTTCCTTATTCTGCTCAGTGCCTCTGAGTCCATGATTAATAGTGGACCAGGCTGGGTTTCCTGCAGGTCTAAATGACTCACTTCCATTCACAGTGGCTTTAGTGAGCTCAGAATGCCTAACGTTTAACCCTTATTTATTATGTGCATGTGTATATACGTGTGCATGACTGGGTTCTATCTTTCTACCACATGTGTTCTTGGGGGGAGGGTGTCCAACTCAAGTTTTCAGGCTTGGCACCAAGCACCTTTACTTTGAGCCACCTTGCCTGGCCTTCCCAGGCCTCATCAAGTGACGTTAGGATCACTGACTCCCAGCCTCCATTTTAGACACTAGGGTGATAAGGCTCAAGACGGGGAGTGATAAAACTGATGCCAACCTGGGCTCCACTAAGTCTCCAGACCCTCCCTGGGGTCTCCTATACCTCTCAGACTGAAGCCTAAACTTGGTGCCAGAGGCCAAAGGAAGTATTTCTTGGGAACATGTGACCAGCAGGCTGACCTGACAAGAGGAACAGGAAGTAGACACCCATCTGACAACCCTGAGGGTCCAGGAAAGACCATGAGGCCTGCTTCTCTCCCACAGACCCACCACAGTGCCTAAACCCCTCTGTATGTCACATCTTGATGGACAAGCAAGTATCTTGGATCACACATCCTGCAAGAAGGGGAAGTCCAGGTTCTGCTCCAGAGTGGTGAGACCTGAACCTGTGGTTTGTGCTGCTGCCTAAGGACTCAGACTTGGGAGACAATAGAGATCAGAGTCCTTTCTATTTCTCTCCTCAAATTTGCAAAAGTGTCCTAAACCAGGTAAGTATGATGGTACATATCTGTAATCTTAGTACTCAGGAAGTAGGGGTGGAGAACTACGAGTAGAAGGTTATCCTTGGCTATATAATGAGTTTGAGGCCACCCTGAGCTATTTATTTTTATTTTTTTAATTTATTATTAGTGTTGTTATTATTATTAGTGTTGCTGCTGTTGTTGTTGTTGTTGCTTTCAAGACAAGGTTTCTCTATGTAGCCCTGGCTGTCCTAGAACTCACTCTGTAGACCTGGCTGGCCTCTAACTCAGAGTTCCACCTGCCTCTGCCTTCCAAGTGCTGGGACTAAAGGAATAGCCAAATGCCTGGCTTCAAGACTATCTCAAAAGGAGCCACACACAGACACATTAAAGGTATGGGGAGCCCATAACCTATAATAAATGTGAATTGATTGCCCGGTGTGTGACAGTTCATGCTAGGCAGAGGAATAAACTAGAATCTGAATATAGTTCCCTCTACACTGAGGAGAATGGCCTGTATAACAATAGAAGGTTCTGGAACCTGCACTGGGAGACTAGGTTATCAAAAAAAAAAAAAAAACAAAAAACAAAAAACAAAACATGGTGGTCTCTGCTTTGCTTAATTGCAGTCATTTCCTTGGGAGACAGCCAAAACTTAATAGCTCTGAGGTACTATGACCTGCCCTTAGCCATGAGTGTAGCTAGAGGATCCATCCTCCAGCCCATCTGTCTGCCCCTTAACTGCAATCCCAAAGGGAAGGAACATGAAGCCAGAGCCACTTCCCCACCTCCTCCCGTCCACCCCCACCCATTCTTAGCAAGCCCTCCCACATTGCTCTCCAGCAGAAAGTGCTAGGCAGTGAATGCTTCCCATAGGTTTAGGCACATAAAGTGAAGGCAATGGTAGCACACAGATGATACACTCCAGGAGAAGTGGTGTGCCCACAGCCGGGGGAACCCAAAAAAAGTCTCCTCCCCACATGCTCTTTCTTTTGAGCAAAAACCAGGGTAAGAGAGGCTAAGGGAAGGAAGAGAAGGACAAAGCTTGAACCAAATCTTTGCTCTCCCCTGTGTGGACTCAGGAAAGGTCCTCAGCAACCCTGAACCTTCATTTGGTCACCTGTAAAAGGAACAGCAGGTCATTCTTGGCTGTAGAGCAAGTCCAAGACCAGCCTGAGTCACATGAGACCCTGTTTGAAAACAAAACAAAACAAACAAACAAAAAACTCAGAACAGGAATCCAGAGAGACAGAGAGACGAAGGGCATGTTTTTATTTTTCTGAGGGTAGGTTCCCCAAAGACCTAAGGACCTCTGCTTGGCCCTATCTCTTCAAAAATCCATCAGCAGCTTCCACACTGCCACACTGGAGACCAAGCTGCTAACACATGGACCTTTGGGACACTAAATGATATCAGGCCTTGAGTTCGATGTAGCCCTATATACGGCACAGCTGTCTAGGACCCAGCTGTGAGAGAGGCTAGGCATGAGCCCATGAAGCCACCTAATAGAGAGCCCTGCTTTATCAAGGTTCTCAAAGAAAATCACTTGTGGGATGCTGTAGCTTACTTGGTAGACGGCTTGCCTGGCACTCATGGAGTAAAAACTGAGTATAGTGATACATGCATCAATTCTAGCCCTGCAGAGGTGGAGGCAAAGGGAGGGGGCAGAATTTCAAGGTCATGCTTGGCCTTAGTGAGTTTAAGGCCATCTTGGGGTACCTGAGAGCCTATTTCAAAAGGAAAGAAAAGGGGAGGGGAGGGGAGGGGAGGGGAGGGGAGGGGAGGGGAGGGGAGGGGAGGGGAGGGGAGGGGAGGGGAGGGGAGGGGAGGGGAGGGGAGGGGAGGGGAGGGGAGAGGAGAGGAGAGGAGAGGAGAGGAGAGGAGAGGAGAGGAGAGGAGAGGAGAGGAGAGGAGAGGAGAGGAGAGGAAAGGAAAGGAAAGGAAAGGAAAGGAAAGGAAAGGAAAGGAAAGGAAAGGAAAGGAAAGGAAAGGAAAGGAAAACTCTGGGCCATGCTGAGGAGAAAGGTCCACACTTTTTGCTTCAACTTTCAGCCGCCTACCTGCCTGCTGCTACCTTAGGCAGAAGCAATTTCTTTCTGCTGAGGGTATTTTGAGGCCATTTAGGGTTGGGGTTCCCAGCTACTGGGGAAGTCCCTAAATTTCCTGAGCCAAGTCAGGACTGGCATCTTGCTCAGCATCCTTTAGGTAACACGATTCCTGATCTCTTTGATGGCGTCCCACCATGCCCATTGTCCTCTCCTTACTCTGGGGATCTGACCAGCATAATGTTATAAGGCTAATGACTCATACTGCTGGACTCCAGCCCAGGCAAGTGTGGGGACTTGGCTTCTGCAGCAGGTGTAGGCCTCTGCAGTCCCACACAGAGGCTGCTGCTCTCAAACTAGGGACTTCCCCTCCTGGTCCTCAAAGCACTTTCACACCTGCTTAGGGGTTCATGAACTGCCTGGGACCTACTGAAGGCACCAGGGCCTCTGTTCTGAGTCCCAGGAGCAGTCACTTCCATGGGATGCTTACCTCTCACCCTTTGCTTAACATCTCTCCCACAAACTCACTGCCTACAAACCCACTGCTTTCTCTCCAGCTAGGTACTCACTGTCATAGCCACCTGCCAGACGTTATCTTCAGTGCCCCCAAGCACTCTGTTTCTCCAAGACCCCACACTGTCCTAAGGCAGAAGGACAGCATGTTACAACATGGTTAGATCAGCTCTAGAATTAAAACACAAAACACCAGAAATGGCCTTTTGGCCAAAAAGTAGAGGGAGCTGCCCTTAGATTGATGGCCCTGGGGTCTGAGTGTAGAGTGTGGTAGGCAGGAACAAAGGTTGGGGGGTGGGGATCTAGAAGGAATGTGAGAGAACACAGAGTATGAAGTGTAGTGGAAGAGACTCTGAATGTTTTTCTCTTGGGGTGATGTAAATGTGCGCAAAAGTAGGATCTTCATGACATTTCTAAGAGGATTTAAGCTTCAGGCCCCTGTAAATTCTTAGCACAAGGTAAGCAGACAAAATGAGCAATAGTCTGTACTGCCAAATCAAGAATACAGGGCTGGTGAGGTGCCCTATTGGGTAAAAGCACTTGCAGGAATGCCTGAGTGTATGGAGAGGCAGGAAGCAGTAAAGAAGCCATTGAAATGGCTATCCCATGGCATAATTAAGGGAAATATTTTTGTTTGTTTGTCTGTTTGTTTGTTTGTTTGTTTACTGTGAATAGGAGAAAGAAAATATCCAGAGACATTTGAAAGAGTCCAGAGTGGAGAGAAAGAGAAGTAGACTGGACATGGCCAGGGTGATCTGTGAAAGAGGTGAGCATGGTAGGGGATGGAGAAGGGTATAGGTGTAGACAAATCCCATAGATTATAAGAAGGACATTAGCTGGGGGAAGTAGACTAGTGTGGACTTTGAAATGAATAACAAGTACTGTGAGGAGGGACTGAGGAAGGCTGGAGACTGGCATGGGCAACCATAGGTCTATGTCCCTGGAGTCCATGTCCCTCAGCCTGAGATACGAAATGACCCCGGTGGAGATGGAACTGTTTCACAAGATCCCGAGGAACGCTGGCTTTTCTCTAACTGCCAGAGATCCTTCTATGGTCCCCATTATAAGACACATGGGCTGTCTGAGACCAAATACAGACCACCCACTGCCATCAGAGTTCAATCCTCTCTGAACCACGTTAAAAAAAAAAAAAAAAAAACAGATGAGATGGCAACACACTTGTGATCTTAGTACTTCTTCAGCAACATGGGAGGTCTTGGGCCAGCTAGCCTGGAGTCACAGTACTGCAGCAGAGACAAGAGAGACCCTGCCTCAGAACAAGGCAGGAAGGGAAAGCTAACTCTGGAAAGCTGTCTCTGAGCTACACCCATTCCCTGTGGTACCTGTGCATTCAGAGTCACATACATGTGTGTCACATGCACAAGTATATACCCTAAAATAATTAGCCAGTTTTTTAAAAAAAGAGTAAGAGTCTCCAGGAGTGAGGCCCTTTCCCCACCCCAGCCATAGTGAACCTCTGCTAGGGTCTATGCCAAACAAAGGAACAAAGGCCTAGGGAGCAGAAGTTACCTGTATTGAGGGAGGTTAGCAGGGAGAGACAAACTTCTATATGCACAGTGTCTTAATCAGGGCTTCTATTCCTGCACAAACTTCATGATCAAGAAACAAGTTGGGGAGGAAAGGGTTTATTCAGCTTACACTTCCATACTGCTGTTCATCACCAAGGAAGTCAGGACTGGAACTCAAACAGGTCAGAAAGCAAGAGTTGATGCAGAGGCCATGGAGGGATGTTCTTTACTGGCTTGCTTCCCCTGGCTTGCTCAGCCTGCTCTCTTATAGAACCCAAGACAACCAGCCCAGGGATGGTCCCACCCACAAGGGGCCTTCCCCCCTTGATCACTACTAATTGAGAAAATGCCTTACAGCTGGATCTCAAGGAGGCATTTCCTCAACTGAAGCTCCTTTCTCTGTGATAACTCCAGTTGTGTCAAGTTGACACAAAACTAACCAGTACACACAGTATTATCACTTTGAATGGGTGTGTAATAGTCCATAAAGTGGGTGAACCTCAGTTTCCAAACTCATTTCCTACTGCAACTCAGAGTATTCCCAACATTTACAGATACAGTTTAAAGAGACACTCACGAATTTATAGTCTTTTTGTTGTGGTTGCTCATTTCCAAATTGAACTGTTTGTTGATTTTTCATTGTTTGGATTGTGAAATTATGGAGCAATGAGTTGTAAACTTTCTAAAAATTTTTGTTCTTTTGCTTTTGCTAACAAGGACTTTCTGACAAGGATGCTTTCTGAGAGCGGTTGCACCACTAGTCAGTACAGAAGAATGAAGTTCTGTTTTCTCTCGCTTTCCCCCGTAACTATTATTATGAATTAAAAACCCCACAAATGACTTGAAGGCCCAGAAGACTAACAAAGGCTGCTTTCATTTGCATGCCTTTGGTTACTAGGAAGGTTGGACTTTCACAATGTATGTTTTTTATTTGGTTCAAGCTGGTGCAAGCTATTTGGATGCTACATCCGTGAGTGTCTTACCTGCACCAGTTCGTTGTGAACACCTGCTGCATTCTGGGAAGCATGGGCTCCAGGTTCCTCTGCCCCTTCCTGGCCCTGTGATTATTCGAAGCTGGATCTTTCATCATCAGGGAGGGGAGGGTCTGGAGTGGCTCTATGGAAGTGGCACAGTAGGGGTGGATTTTCCAGGTAGGATATGGACCTCAAAGAGGCCTATGTGTGAAATGGAAAGTTTGTAGGGACTTTGGAAAATCCTGGTAGGAAGTGGCAGCTGGTGCCCTGTGGGAACCTCTAACAACACTGAAGGCTAGACTAAAATGTGGAAGCCAAAAGGCCCTTGCATCATTCTGGGTTTGAGAGAAGCCACTCTCCCATCTTGAGAGCACATAGGTAGCTTGCCTGTTTTCTCAGTGTTGGTTTCTATGTTTGAAAACAAAGCAATACCAGACAAAAGCAGTGAGCACCTGCTAGTCAGTGCTCAGCAGTGACCATGTGCTGCCAGTACTCACAGAAACAATCAAGAGAGCCTGGAGTCTGGGGAGCCCCACATTTGAATAGCAGCTTGGGGAATAGAATAAGGCAGACTTCAGGTGAGGCTCCAGGGTGCCAGCTATATCCACCAGGCAAAAAAGGGCAGGGATACCTGTGGATTGATTAACATATGCCCTAGTCTTCACATAGTTCTTTCACTGGTCAGTCCACCCACCTGCCTACCGATGCTCCATGCAGGCATCCACTAATCCATCTATTGCTTTATGCATCCATTTCCCCTTTACCCCATATCCATTCATTCCCTCATCTCATCAGTCCTCCCATCATCTACCCACCCATCCATCCATATATCCATTACCTAATCTCTTCATTCATTCCCCCACCCTCCCACCCACTTAACCACTCACGGATATCTTTTCATCCATCCACCCATCCCTTCATTCTGTGACCCTCTCATCCATTTATCATCCGTCCACTTCATCACTCATTTGTTCTCTATTCACCTACCCCATCTGCCCATCCATCCTTCCTTGCTCCCATCCATCCATCATCCATCCATATCCCAATCCACGTGTTCTCTTTCCATTCATCCATCAATTCATCCATCCCCTCATCCATTCATGCATTTGTTCTCATCTTCCTCACCCATCTGCCCATCCATCCATTCCTTCATCCTCCCACCCACACTTCCATCCATTTGTTCTCTATCCACCCATTCATTCCCCGTGCAGGGCTGGCTTTATTTTACAGCAAATGTTACAATGAAGAAATGCTCATTTTTCTCGAAACTGTCCTCACTCTGTCCCTTCCAAAGAATCCTGATGATGTGGGCTTAGAATCTCACCCTTCCTTGGGGTGGGGAATAGGGCTAGAGGCCTCAAGATTCTGTACCTCTCAGACTCCTGAGTCCTGTACCTTTAGAGCTGAGCCGGCTTCCCGGTTCCTCTTCAAATCCGGGGCGGATCATTCAAAACGCAGGGGAGCCCCCTGCGTGCGTGCGCTGTGGCTAGCCCTGAGTCATCTCTGCACGTGGTGGCCCCTTCTCTCTTAGGCTTCACAGGCAAGCAGATCGCTGCATCACAGGTGGTAAGAGGGTGGGGGAGGGAAGGATTAGGGCTGAACCCGAAGAAGGCGAGGAAGGCAAAGTCACATTAGAAGTGATTTCACCGCGGAGAGTCGGGGTGCCGGCAGGTGGCCAGGCGCTGGAGATGGAGACTCGGGAACCCAAGATGGGCACCCTACTCACCGCAGCGGGGTTGCTGTTCCTGGGGATGCTTCAAGCCTTCCCAACGGTAAGGGAATGACAGTAGCCCCGGACAGTGTGTGAGAGCAGTGGCTAGAGGAAAGGAGGACAAGGCAACCTCTCACCTTATTCGCTTACTCAAACTAGAGTGAGGGGGCACAGGAGGCAACTAAAATATGCAAGCATCCACAAGTGGGTGGATAACTGAAAGGTAAAGTTAGAGCTTCTCTCTTCACAAACGCAGGTAGTAGACAGTTGGGGGCAGTTTGCTCCTTCATTATCCGTGAGTTGAACCCGGAGCAAGAGAAAGCTCTGTTACTGCTGCCCCAGAGGGGGTCCTGGCTAGAGAAACCTGAGTATGCCATTGTTTTGCCAGAGGATGATATCGGGCTGTTTGTGCATCCGTAGGCTGGAAGGGCTGAGGAAAGAGAGGAGGGGGTGAATGAGAGCAAAGGTGGGGGTCTGGCCAGCTGGTGATGTGGGCTGGGTGCCCTGGAGCAAGCACATGGTGGATATTTGTCCCTGGAGCAAGTCAGTGCTGTCTCTGGTTCTATAGTTGAAAGTCCCAGAAGTCTGGTCAATGAGTCAGGAAAACTGAACAATTCCTAGGGGCCAATGCCACACTAGGCATTAGTGTGTGGGAAGGAGACAGGACTTTGAAGAGCCACTCAGATAATCTTCTTTATGGAACCTAGGGTCTACATGGAGGAAAAAGGTGCATGGCTGAATGGAAGCTGGGGGAGGGGAGACAAGGGACAGCAGCAGGCTTGCTGGACATGAGGTGTCTCTGCTAGAGAGGTGTGAAGACAAGGGAGGAGAAAGGGCCGGCAGCTGGCAGGAGAGAGATGGTAGGAAGGTGTCCCTTTCATCTCCAGTGGGCAGTGTGACACCTGCCCTGCAGAGGGCAGAAGTGAGCAGAGGAGCCGTCCTACCCTACCTCACCCCCCATGCCCGAAGCCCTCATTCGGGGAAGGTAAGAGTTTGGAGCAACAAGGACCCTGGAAGACGAAGGAAAAAGTGGGATGTGAAAGTGGGGAGGTTTGGTTTCTTTTCTCCTACTAAGTGGAAACATTTTTTGATCACAGGATGGCACATTCTTACGTGAGTATGTAGGTTTAAGGACAACTCTGGGAGTTGGTTCTCTCCTTTGACCTTGTGGGTTCCAGGAATAGAACTCAGTTCATCAGGTTTGGCAGCTAGTGCCTTTACCCACAGAACCATCTCACAGGCCTGTGAAAACATGTTTTACAATGAAAGCAGTGCACTTAATACTACCTGGAATGTGTGAAAATGCCCCCAAACAAAAAGTATAAATGCTATGATAGAACTAATTGTTTTATACCAATATCTTCTAAGCTGTAAGCATGTTCTTGTTTTACTGCTATTTACAGCATCTATAAAAGCATATCTGTATTTGGGTCACTTTCTCTTTTTATTTACTTATTTATTTTAATTAATTATTTTTCGAGACAGGGTTTCTCTGTGTAGCCCTGGGTGTCCTGAGATTCACTCGGTAGAGCAGGATGGCCTTGAAATCACAGAGGTCAGCCTGCTTCTGTCTCCTGAGTGCTGAGATTAAAGGCATGTACCACCAACTGCTTTTTTTTTTTTTTTTTTTTTTTTTTGACATGGTCTCATGTAGCTCAGGCTGGCCTCCAGTTGCTATGTAGCCAAAGATGACCTTGAACTGGTCCTTCTCCCTCCACTTCCTGATTGCTTAGATTGCAGGCATGCACTACCATATGCCATGTGTGCAGGGTATGAGATTGAGTTCGGGGCTTTGGGTGTGCTAGGCAAGCACTCTACCAACTGGTCCACACACTCAGTTTGTCTGTGTTTTTGTTTTGAGATAGGGTCTGTGTAACTCAGACTGGTCTTGAACTCACCCTGTAATCAAGGATGTCTGCAAACACCTAATCTTCCTACTGGTGAGTGCTCAGTATATTACAGGCATGTGCCATCACACCCAATTTTGTAATGTTTTTATTTAGCTTTTACAGTGTCTACAGTAGGTCTTCACATCCCTGGTGGATGAGCACTGAGATTCCCACCAGTGTCTTTGGTTTGTTTTTATAAGCTGGAGTCTCACTATGTAGTCCCAGTTAGCCTGAAACTCCTTGTGTAGACCAGTCTGGTCTTGAACTGATACATCTGCCAGCTTCTGCCTCCCAAATGCTGAGAGTAAAGGCATGCACCACCACATGGCCCCAACATTGTCTTTTGTGTGTTTGCTGCCTGGGGAAGAAGAGTGGTTCTTTCCTAGAGAAGAGGTAAGAGAATACTGGTGGCTGACAGAGCAGATGTGCACTGAAATGAAATGACATGCCTTCCAGTGTGCAAGACAATGTCTTTTCTCACAACAGTGCAAGACAGTAGCAGCTTCCCACATCCTAACCGACGCTCGATCTTATCAATCTCTATTTTGTGGTCTTGAACGGACTGTATCCTTCTTATGTTAATTTGCATTTCCCAGTGACTGTAGGCTAAACATCAAACCTCAAGTCTGTGGCCCTTTCATGACAGAACTTGGGGTGTCTGTGGGGGAAGAGCTGCCTGCCCAGCAGGGGTCTCTATTCAGGTCCTTCAATATTTCTTCCACCTTTCCATTTCAGTTAAGGTTTGAAATCTTACTAAAAGCAGAACAGGATAAAATAATGACAGCAACAAACCTTTTTAAAGCTGAATGCAGTGGTGCACGACTTTAATTCCAGCACTCAGCAGGCAGAGGGTGGTAGATCTCTGTGAGTTCAGGGCCAATTTGGTCTGCATTATCCAACACTATATAGAGAGACCCTGTCTCCAAAACAAAAACAAAAACAAAGATTATCCAAGCAAACAGACACACACCCTGCACACAAAAATATTAAAAAAAAAAAAAAAGCTGGTTACTACACACCTGGAATCCCAGCACTTGGAAGGCCAAGGCAAGGATGGTCAGAAGTCTAAAGATAGGACCAGCAAGATGGCTCAGCAGGCAAAGGCACTCTGACTCTTGCCACCAAGTCTGACATCCTAAGTTTCATCTCACATATGGAAAAAAAAAAGAACTAACTCTTGGATTGTTCTCTGATCTCCTCAAGTAGGAGGTGGCTCATGCATGAGAATGCACACATATGTGTACATGCACACAAAAGGCATAGAATATCATTTTTCAAAAAAGTTCCAAGGTAGTCTGAGCTATATTGAAAGTTCCTGTAAATATATATATATATATATATATATATATATATATATATATACACACACACACACACACAGACATGTATAGTTTGGTTTAGGATCTCAAATTCTTTTTTTCAATTTCTTCTGCTTTTTTTTCTCAGTTTTTGTCACTTGGTGACAAGCATTTATTCTGAAAAAGAGACAGGCCTTGTTTTTGTAACGTTATCTGGGACTCAGGTGGTGCAAGTCCAGAGAGACACAGTTTCCTCCATTCTTTCCATTCTTTTCTTCCAGGTTCCCTGGGATGGTATAAGGCCATGCCTTCTGGTGAATTCTGTGGGTTCAGAATTCCCCTGATGTCTTCCCCGGGCATCCTGCCCTTGGCTCCAGTTTGATTTTCCTCCTCCAGCTCTGGCTTAACATTTTAAGGTTCCCATAGGGGAATTCTCATGAATGAGTCTTCGCAGCATGCAACTCTGCTAATAGACTGTCACTGGTGAAGCATGCCCAGTCATCTTGCACAGTAGGGCTAACTGTGGTGGTCTTGGTATTCAACAGAGGGCAAGAGAGCTTTCTTGGATTCCTGTAGAAAAGTAACTTTCAGAACCATTCAAATCCTGCCTAGAGGCAGAATTCCATGAGATACCCCAGAAACAGAGGAGGAAACTAAAATGGGAAGAGAGGGGAAAAGGAGACTATAGCTTCTCTTAATTGAAGGCTGCCTTCCGAGATTGAGGTTCACTAGCAACAAGGGTTCCAAGGCCAAGGCAGGGCAGCTGCATTACTCAGCTCGAGAGCAGGTCTGTTGAGACTAGGACAGCCCTTACTGGAACTTTCAGTGGTATCCACTCATATCTGACCAAAGTACTTCTTGAGTAGGAGTGATTCATTTCTAGGTCTGCACATACTGGCATCTGATGCATCTCAGGACAGAAGGAAAGTGGGGGGGGGGGGACCCTGAGGCTGGAGGTCATTGCACAGGCAGCTTAAGCCCAGGTTGGACCTGTGTGGTTTCTGTTGAGCTGTGTCCTGACTTGGGGGTGGCTTATCTGTAGTTATCCAAGTAGAAGTACCCAGCTAGACCTGCAGACCAGATGACATTTCAGAGAACATACCAGCTCTGTCTAAGGGAAGGATCTGTCTTAGAGAAATTAGCAGAAGAGCCTGGCTCAAGAAGTGGTGACAAAAAGAAGGTGGCACGTATGGCCAGCCCAGAATGGGCAAGGGAGGGGCACTGCGAGGAGGAGGCATGGGAGGAGTCCAGTTATATAGACTGCAGTGGGTTATGACCCTGCTTTCACTGAGGAACCTAATCAGATGTCACATCTGCCTTAATAACAGGAGCTATCAAGGAAGAGGCAAGCAGCGATGGGGTTGTGGGGAATTTTGTTAGGCTCCTGGATGAATGGTGGGAAAAGCCTGAGAAGACACAGCAAGTGTTTGGGAGGAGCATACAAGTTCAATTTTACCCAAGTTCAGGTCTCAGATGGGGTATTCAAGTATGCATGCTTCAAGAGAGTTCAGCCTGCAGAACTCGTGCTGCATTCTGGGCCCGCATCGAGGGGCATCAACTCTTTTCACATAAGGTGCCTACAATAGCCTAAGGCTCCACATATCTTGATACCTTTCATCCTATTGTTATTTTCCAGCCCAGGGGTAAGATCTTTCTTTCTTTCTATTTCTCTTTTACACAGATTTTATTTATTTCTATCTCATGTGCATTGGCATTTTTGCCTGCACAGACATCTGTGTGAGGGTGTCAGAATCCCTGGAACTGGAGTTTCAAACAGTTATGAGCTGTCATGTGGGTGCTAAGAATCAAACTTAGGTTCTCTGGAAGAGCAGCCGGTGCTCTTAATTGCTGAGCCAACTCTCCTGCCTGAGTAGAATCTTTCATTCAGCCTGGTGATGTTTTATTAGATCCTTCTCACTGCTGTAATGAACTGTAACAAATTTGGTGGCCAAGAGTGTATTGTTTTGTGGCTCTAAGGAGTGGAACAAGCTGAAAGGAGGTCACAGAACCGTGCTTCTGTTACGCTCCAGGGACTCCTTGTCCTTCCTAGTTACCTCCTCCATCCTCAACTTCCCCAGGGCTCTGGCCCACCTGGTTGCATGGTCTAAAGACTGTGGTTGCATTGGGAATCAAAGAAGTGAGCCAAACTTGCCAGGTTCCACAAGAATTACATTGATCTCTTCTAATACCTGAAAACTTCCTACCAGGTTCCTCTTCCCTAAGGTTAGTCTGGCTTTGAACTTCAAATCCTCCTCCTTCTACCTCCTGAGTTCTAGGATCACAGGCATGTGTCACTATCCCAGATATCTCTTTATTGTTACAGTTATTTATTTGTGCACATGACTGTGTGAACATGCATGCCAGGATGTGCATGTAGAGGTCAGAGGACAACTTGCAGGAATTAGTTCTCTCCCTCCTTCCACCGTATGAGTCCTGAGACTCGAAGTCTTCAAGCTTGGAGGCAAGCAGCTTTAACTACTGAGGATTTCACTATTGCAGAGATCATATGAACCCTGCAATGGGAAATCCCTCAAGTGTCAGCTCTGTCTAATGTCACAAGCCCTTCCAGCAAAGAGCTTAGAGAGGATGTGGAAGAAGGGATGTGTGTGAGGATTTGGCCCTCCATTGCTGGCATTGCAAATGGAAGATGTGGCCTAGTGGTATGTACTTGTTATTGTAACTAAACACACAAGGCCGAGTGCTTCAAAGAGGTTTCATTTGGGACTGACAAGATGGTTCAGTGGGTGAAAGTGTTTATCACACAGGCCTGATGCCTTGGAGTTTGAGCCCCTGCACTCATGTAAGAACACCAATGTAGAAGCAGCCTACAACTATAATTCCAGATGAGAAGGGAGGTGGGGATAGGTGACTACGTAGTAGAAACAATGGAAGACTCTACTCCAAGATGGAAGGTGAAAGCAAGGAACTGATACCTAGATATTGTCTTCTGACCTCCACAAGTGTGCATTGTGGCATGTGTGTGGCACACAGACATACATACACAGAGAGAGAGAGCGAGTGCGCTCACACGTGCAAGCACACACACACACACAGAATACATAGAAGCACCATCATCATCATCAACAACAACAGTATTTTAAATTTTTAGAAAAGAGGTTTATTTGACTCCTGATTGTGGGGCCTGGAGAGTCTAGACAGTGTGGTGCCCAGTGTTCTGTGGCACAGGAACTCTCAGACCTGTGGTTTCAAAGATCCCTGTGATAGGGGATGGAGCACTGTTTCAGTAGTTAACAGCACCTGTTGCTCTTTCAGAGGACCAGAATTTGATTCCCAGCACCCACATGGTGGTTCATAACCACTTATAACTCAAATTCTAGGGGATCCAATGCCCTTTTCTAACCTCCATGGGCACCAAGCACACATGTGGTGCACATACTACATACAGTCAAAACACTCACACATAAAATAAAATGAACATATCTAAAGAAGAAGAAAAGAAGCTTTTGGTGGTAGCCAGATCTAGTGGTACAGGCCTGTATTTCCAGCTAGTCAAGAGACTGAGGCAGGAGGATCATAACTTGCCTGGAAATTTTAGTGAGACCTTCTAAATAAAAACAGAGGCACTAAGGCAGAGTAGGCAGAGTGCTTGTCTAGTATGCACCAGGGAGTTGGTTCTTCTCAAGTACCAGAGAACACAAAGCCAATAAAACAAAGACCTTTCAGATCTGGAGAGATAGATCTGCTGTTAAAAGGCTTGACTCAGAACCCAAAACAAAGGCCTTTCTGGTGTCTGTACTGTGAATGGGATGCAGGGACAGGGTAAGTATGAGGTCACCCCGAGAGAACAGGAAGGTAAGGAAGAACTGGTGGATTAGGGGAATAAAAATACAGTTTAGGCAGAGGCAGCTACAGGTGGCTTAGTCCCTTTATGGGACTAAGAAAGCTAGGGCCTTCCCCCAGCGCCCCCCCCACACACACACTTGGGGCTCCCTCCGTGGGGCTCTGAGTGACAGGCTCCCATTGCTACCCTGGGCATCCAGAAGATAGTGCAGGTTGTGAACTTACACAGAATTTTAGAAAAGAGTCCCCAATTATTCTGGTGCCATGGTTCTCTATGTCCAGCTACTCGGAAGGCTGGGGCCTGAGAAACATTTCATAACCAGCCTTGGCTACATAGCATGACCCAGTGTCAACAAAGCAAAGCCAAACAAACAGCCTGCATTCTAATTTACCAGTTATTCAAATATTATCCATTAGAGTGATCTCCCTCACATTCCTCAGCAGCCTATAATTCAGACACTGAAATTGGTTGGTTGGTTGGTTGGTTGGTTGGTTGGTTGGTTGGTTGGTTGGTTTAGTGGTGCTGGGGCTTAAGCCCACGGCCTCATCCTAGGCAAGCATACTACCACTGAACTATATCCCCAATCCTCTACTGTCTCCCCACCCTCCAAGTTCTTTTGAGATAAACTCTTACCCTCTTTCCACCTTACCAGCCAGGTACCCAGGATGGACTTGAATTTGTCTTGCCTCTATCTCCTGAGTGCTGGAACTGAGTGCTGACTTTAAAAAAAAAAAAAAAAAAAAACCTTTTGAGACAGGGTCTCACAGGGTCTCAGGTATCCTATATACAGTTAAGGGAGACCTTGACCACTTAATCTTACAGCCTCTGCCTCCTTAGAGATGGATTCCAGGTATGTGCCAGCATGATTTGTTCTGAACTGACATTTTCATTATTATTTATGTGAGGCTGGTGTTTTAAACTCTGTTCCTCCCACTCTTTAATTGCTGAGCCATCTCTTCAGTTTCTGTTCTGACATTTAAAAATGGGTAAATTGTAGAAAGTCCCTTAATTTGGGCTCATGATTTGATATGGAGTATGGGGTGACATGTTGTCCTTTCCAGTACACTGGACTTTTTAAAGATAACCTGTGGCTGAGATGAGGGAGGGGGAGAAATGGAGACACGGTATAGTTCAAATCTCCAATTTGCATTTGGTTGCTGTGTGAGTTTAGGCAAACAGCTGTGCCTCTCTGGACTTCAGTTTCCTTATCTATAAAGCAGGAGTTGACTGAAAGTAGGCTGGCTTTGGAGAAGTGATGCGGGGAACCATATACCTTTTCACCTGCCCCGGGTGGGACAGCAGGGATGTAAGCAGACAGATGGTTCTCAGATGGTTCAGGGCCAGGGCAATGCTGCCTCATGCTCTTTAGCTATCAGTGAGACGATGGGGCAGGCCAGGAGGGAAAACCCAGGGCAAGGACATAAAATTTTCCCATACTCTGAAGGCCCCACGGGGCTGAGTCCTCACAGCCCCAGCTAGCTCTGCCTCAGGCTTCTGTACTCACGCAGGGAGGGGCCCATCAGGGAACTGCAGCTTGTGCCGCTGGGTTGCTACCTGGAGGGTCCTAGGAGCACCCTAGCCCCACCCCTGTGACTTAAGAAATAAAAGCTTCTTCAAAGGACCTGCAAGAGACAGAGAGAGAGAGAGAGAGAGAGAGAGAGAGAGAGAGAGAGAGAGAGAGAGAGAGAGAGAGAGAACAGAGGCAGCCTGTGCCTCCCGACTGTGCTGTGTGAATGTCTCAGTGTTCTTAGCTGCTGCAGTCAGAACCAAGTATCATACATACTAGGCAAGCACTCTACCACTCAGCTACAACCCAGCCCTAAACCATAGGTTATATTTATCATTTCAAGTTAGCATGGTGACATGATTTCAGAAGTGTCAAAAAAAAAAGTATAGTTAGCACCCACACACCCACCTTCCAGCACCACTAAGCTTGGTCTAGCTCTCTGAAGTTTCCACAAATACAACACCCCACCCTACCCCCATTTGCATCCCAGGCTGGCCTTGAATTCATATGTAGCCAAGGCAACAAATACAACACCCCACCCTACCCCCATTTGCATACCAGACTGGCCTTGAATTCATAGGTAGCCAAGGCAAGTGTGATGGCGGGTCTTGGTTGTATCCTTGACACATCTAGGAAGAGAGAAGCTCGGTGGATGAATTGTCTCCCATTAGTTTGACCCATGGGCATAAATGGGTGGGGCATTTTCATGTTGGCTAATTGATGCAGGAAGGCTCACTTTGGAGGTGCCATCCCTGAGCAAGTGAGTCTTGTCGGTATAAAGAAAGAGGCAGCCACTGTGAGCCTGGGAAAAGCCAGTAAGCAGTGCCTCCTCCATGGTCAATGTGTTAGTTTCTACCCTGACTTTCCCCAATGATGGGCTTGTCTCCTAGGTGATTCTAGGTCCTGTTAAGTTGAAAATCAATGTTAACCGTGACAAAGCTTGTGAGACACTGGGCGTGGGGAAATAAAAGGAGTGGGAGAGATGACCTGCGTCTCGCCAGAACTCGGGGGCACTGGGCGGGCAGACTTGGGTGATTGCCATGGGACCCCAAGGAACCGCGGCTGGATGGGCATCAAGCCGCCAAACTCCCCTCTGGTGGGTAGGGAAAACATAGTCTTGGGGTTCTCGGTCTTGGATACCCCAGAACACCGCTGGATGTCTCGGAAGAGCTGAGAACGAAGTGGGGGCCCCAGGGGCTGCTCAGTCAGCTCCAAGGCCAAAGAGAGAAGGGGGGGGGGGCGAAGAAAGGTGGTTTCTGCAGGGGCAAGAGTCCTTGTTCCGGTCTGGCAGCTGGAAACGCTGGGAGGCCTTCCTGCGGGAGATTAGACGTGGTTCTTTAGGGGAAAGTCTATTCCATTGCTCCAGCATGGCGGGTCCTGATGAGCAGTGATGGTCCATGTAAAAACTTTATTGTAGAAAAGCAGAGAGAGAGAAAAGAAGCAGAGGACAGCCATGTCCCTGTGGAGAGAGGGGCAGGGGGGGGGGGAGAGAAGGAGAGTGAGAGGTGAGAGTAAGAGAGACAAGAGCCTCAGGTAACTGTGAAGGTGGAATCTAGCCAGAATACCATGAGCTTGGGACATTGCTTGTGTGACTGATAGCCTCAGGATTATGGAGTTGAGGGCTCATGGTATCAGGAGCCTAATGTCTGGGAGCATAGCTTACAGTTACAGTTCTGTCCCTTGTAGAATTTTCTACTGGGTCTCCAGAACACAGACTGCCATTCACAGTCCAACAAAAGCCCATCTCCCAGTGGGGCTTACAGTTGAAAGAACTCTAGAAAGCTGCAGGACTTTATTCCCAATAATAAGTGAGGCCGGTATTAATCATGAGAGAAATGCAAAGAAACCATACCACAAGCTATCACTGCACCACCCCACCCCACCAAAGCTACTGCATCTTTTAAAAAGCAGCATTGATACCGAATGCAAATTGGCAACCTTCATGCATCGGTTAGTGCCAACAACAATGCAGGACAGATGGCAGCCTTGAACATTGCAGCTAAATGATCAGCGCAAGAGCTTGGGGAAAAAAAAAGCACTGGATGGAGAGCAAGGCTAGGAGTGTGACTCAGTTGGCAGAGTGCTTGTCTAGCATGCCTGGAGCCCTGGATTCCAGCCACAGCTTAAAACCCGGGTGTAGTGGCACATGCCTAGAATTCTAGCACTTGGGAGGTAGAAGGACCAGTAGTTCAAGGTTATGCTTAGCTATTAGTTGAGTTTGAGGCCAGTCTCATCTATTTGAAAGTCTGTCTAGAAAAGAAGTGGGGGGGGGGGGCGGGGGGGTGGAGAAAGGAAGAAAATTAGATGATGGTCTATCAGAACTGGCACTTAATTCACTATAGCTGTGTTTGGAAATTGCTACATAGGCTAGCACATGCCTTTAATCCCAGAACTCAGGTTCCAGGGGATCTGACACCCTCACACAGACATATATACAAGCCAAACACATTATTTCCTTTTTTGTTTCGTTTTGAGACAGGGCCTCAAGGTATAGCCCTGGCTGTCCTGGCCTTGGACTCACAAAGATCAGCCTGTCTCTGCCTTCCAAGGGCTGAGAGTAAAGTGTGTGCCACAATGCCCCCCACCCCGAAAAATAAAACAGACTGAGCAGTTTGCCCTATGTCAAATTCAAGAGCAGACAGAATTTATTAATAGACATGGTGATGGGTTCATGTTTTGTTTCCAGAGGGAGAATCTGAGTTTGCTGGGCATGGGCAAGGTCCTGCCTGTGTCTCGGGATCTGGGCACTTTTCCATCTGGGCATGCAGGATTTCAGCTCATATAAAACTTTACCAGGTGTTTTTATTGCTGCAGTTGTCCCAGAGACATGGTGGGAGGCTTGTCAGTCCCCTGGAGGAGAACACTGGTGGGACTAGCTGCTGCTATGGTTGATAGCTTGAAGGTATCTGAGAGAACTAACTGGCTGAGAGGAGGGGTGCAGGGTGGACCTGTGAACAGAGGAGGGTATGGAGATTCTTGGGTGTTCTATTTGCATCTAAGCTGCCGTTGTTTCTGCGGGGATATGAGGAGTCAGGAATTTCTCCTGATCTCTAGGACTGTAGGTCTCAGCCTTGACAGTGAGCAGATACCAAGCAGGGACTGCAGGGTGGAATTAAGGGTGGAAGTCTGGCCTTATCTCACCAGCTTCTCTGACCCTCCAGGATCGACCACTCAAGACCACCTGTGCGGGAGACCTCAGCCACTACCCAGGGGAGGCTGCCAGGAACTGCTGCTACCAGTGCCCCTCAGGTGAGTATGGGATACCAAAGGCAAGAGGTAGATTGTTTTAGTATATGATATCCATGGAGGAACTGGAGAAAAGCAGGGGTTGAAGAGGGATGGATAGAAGGCAACAAAGATGATCATGATCATGGTTAGCTACAGGTTTCCAAAGGCCATCTCTAATGTCACAAGGTCTGGGGAATGGCAAGGCTGCCTTCTAGGCAGACTAGGGCTGCTGCTGCCACAAGGATGCAAGACCTTCTCGCCCTCCTCCTCCCTCATTTTATGAGTATTTTGCCTGGGTTTATGTATTGTTTGCATGCAAGCTCTTGCATAGATTAAAAGAGGGTGTCAGATCCCCTGGAACTAGAGCTGCCATCTGAATGCTGAGGCTTGAAACTGGGTTCTCTTTCAAGGAAAGCAATGAACCTGCTATCCTACCTCAGTATCAATCGAGCTGGGACTGCAGGACTATACTACCTCACCCCAACCTTTACAGTTCATGTCTGCTCCAAGCCAGCACATGTGTTCGTCCCAGGCTGCCCTGGGCTGCAACTTCTATGGGACAGAGCTTGCCCAACCACTGCTGGCTTCCTGGAATGCTCCTCCACCCCTAGTACAGTGTGAGTTCTAGAAGAATTTCAGGAAATCCATCTGGAACAATCTTCAGGCCTGAAGATTAGAAAAGGGGTTATGAGCCATTTTGATTCCCTGTGACTATGATCAAAAGTCTCAAGCACATGTCGGGGGTTCATTGGTGGCTGGGGTATGAGGTGCAGTTGTGGTGCTGTTTCTGAGATCCGGGAATAGATGTCTGCTTGAAAGAAACATTAGCTATGACAGTTAAGGGTGGGAGGAAGTCTCTGTCACTGGCTCAGTGTATCTGGCCCCTGCTTTTAGGACAGCATCAGAGGTAGGTCACCATGTCTGGAGGGCTTCCTGTGGGTGAGAAGTAGTAGGCCCATGTACCCAATATTAATGCTTCCCAGGCACAATGTCTGGAGGTGGGTGCAGGTAGTACTGTACAAGGTCATTGGAGATGTGACTATAGCTAGGTGAGATGCTTGGACAACTGCTTAGCCCTGTGTTCTCTGATGGAGCAGTCTTGCACGGGTTACCAGATGATGTATCTGAGAAAGAACTTAATAATGTCTATTCCCAAAAATGATTTTAAAATATTTCTGTGGACCTTGAGAGATGGCTCAGTGGTTAAGAGCACTTCCTGTTCTTCCAAAGAACCCAGGTTCAGTTCCCAACAACCTCATTAGGCAGTTCACAACTGCCTGTGAACTTCAGCTCCAGGGGATCTGACACCTCTGAGGACACACATACACACACACACACACACACACACACACACACACACACACACAAAACATACACTCATAAATACACATATACATAAAGAAAACTATTTGAGCTGGGTGGTGGTGGAGCAAGCCTTTAATCCCAGCCAGAGCCAAGTGGATTTCTGTGAGCTTGAAGCCAGCCTGATCTACAGAGTGAGTTCCAGGACAGCCAGGGCTACACAGAGAAACCCTGTCTCCCAAAACAAAATAAAACAAAACAAAACAAAACAGCCAAACAACAAGAACAAAATTAAATGTTCCTGTGATGATCCTTTGATGACAGCTTGACAGAATCCCATGTAGCCTAAGCTGCCTTTAAACTTTGTGGCAGCGAATGCTGGCCTTGAACTCCTGATCCTCTTGCTTCTTGCCCTCTCCCAGTGCTGGGATTAATTACAGGCCTGTGCTACTATACCCAGCTTCTCTTGGGTTCCTTCCTGCCCCCTACTTGCCTCCCAATCCAGCTCATCCTCCTCTCTATTCCTCTTTGGGGTCCTGCAGACCATTGCTTTCCCCTAGTTAGAAACTGGAGGACCCAAGGACAAGGTTCTGTCCTGATTAGGTTTCTGTCCAGAGCTCTTCCTGGCTTACAGTCTGACCGTACCACCTTTCTATGGTGTGTACTCCCTTTTTCATAGAGACCCACTCATTCCATGGGTTTAGGGCTTCTGGTGGGCTCCTTTATACATAGTGAGCTCCCAAACCTCTGTCTCTCCAAATGAAAGTTAAGGGTTTCATTATGAATTGGGGGTGGGGAGTGGGGCGTGTGAGCAATTCTAGTCCACAGTGGTCTCCTCCCACCTCCCCATCCTCTCATCTATTCCTGCTCCTCATCTATTCCCTCCACCCACCCTTCAATCCAATGGCAAGATCACTTTTGGAAGAGGTCATTTCTTCCAGCTCTTCCCGTTTTTTTTTTTTCAGGCCTCTGGTCCTTTGGTGCTGTCTGTTTCCTTTACCCCTGCGTGTCCCTTTCTGCTATCTCCATCCTATTGCAGCTCTGAGACACTACCTCTACGAGCCTTCCTTTGCTGCAAGGGACTGGCTTCCTGCATTTCTGTTCTGGTTGGTTTTTGCCCTTCTGTCCACAGAGAGGTGTGGCCACAGTGCTATGACGTTCTGAGGCCACAGTTCCAGTCAGAGAGAGAAAGACACTTGTCAGCATGACCCCTAGGTCTTAGGCTTTCTCCACTTAACAGCTGGGACTTACAGACAGGGGCTGCTCCCTCCTCTCACTTCCTCTAAGGCTCAGTGCTGAAAGTGGCTGAGCACCTCAGGTCTTTGTGGTGGGCGGGGCGTTTTGCTGGAGTTTTATTGACCCTGTGCTTCCGGACAAGCCACAGAGGAAAACCAAAAAAACCCCTTCTTCCGTGTTTTGGGGAAATTTCTGACATTTTGCCCGCCCTCTCAAATCAGCGCTCAACTATGTGGCAGGGTTTGCACGTGGGTGGGCTGGTAGAGGAAGCTGGAAGACCTTTGAATTTGAGAGGCTGAGAGGTCTTCTCCTGTCTGTCCTCACCTAGGAGGGGTGCCTTGCCACCTCCTGACAGTCACTTCCCAGTTCTCTGCTGACATACCTGTGGTGACAACTCACTACCTGCATCATAAAATGACCAACAGCACTTATGGTTCAGGCCACTACAAAGGAGGCCTGGCTCTTTCCCCACAGTAGCACATAAACCTCATAGGAAGCCAGAGAAGGAACTTGAACACGATCCACAATCACCTGAGCTCAACCCTGAGCTCCTTCAGCCTTCCTTGGTGTTCTGGACCCCAGGCCTTGTTCAGGGTTGGGATGGGGAAGGCCCTGATGTCTCTCCAGCTTCTATTCATGAGTCAGAAGAACATAGGTTCACCAAATATTATCCAGGCCCTGCAACAGGAGACTCAATGATTGCTGTAAACAGAGATACCCATCCTGAAAAGTGTGGGAGTATTTCAGGTAGATACATTTAGATACTGAAATTTAACTCCCCAGTCGTGACGAAAGGAATATGCTACCAAGCCAGATTTAATCAATTTTAACCAGAAACTCAGTAGAAAAAGCCAGAGCATCCATCTTGAAAAACGCTCAAGAGATGGGGCTTATTGGTTGGTGGTCTGATGGTCATGTGCCTATGTTGAGCCAATCACAATGGTGAGAAAGATAGCACGTCCTGATTGGTCTGTTGGAGTCACATGCCTATTCTGAGGCCATGATGGGGAAAAATGAAATGTTCTGATTAGACCACCTCAGTCATGTGCTTAACCTGTGATGAAGCAGTGGGAAACACACGTGACTAAACAAACATGACAGGCTCTGGCAGAACAGATAGAATCTGGCAGATATCATGTACCCTTTGCCTCCGTCATCATCCTGCATCTCCTGTCCTCTAAGTTTGGGAGGAAGATTGCTGGGTGGTTCCAGGGCCTCTCAGTCAGCTTGAATCAGTATCTTCATGGCCTTAACTCCCCATAGTCCCCTCAGTTCCCTCAGAGAATCAGGACCTCTGCTGAGAGTGACAGCCAGCACTCAGACTATACTTGCTGAACTTCACTGACGCTTCACCCTTGTCCACTCTAGGAGAAACAGATCATATTGTCACTATGAGTGAGGTCGCTGCAATTGTCCATGGTCACGGATTGTCAGGTGGCAGCCCAGGAATGCCAGATCTTCCCCATACCTGGGCTGCCCTTTTGTTCCCAGTGACCTCCATCGAGGTCCATGCTTCCATCTGTAACACAATCATTATCTGATGCAACCGTGGTTTAAAGCAGAGATGAATGGGGTTTAGTTATGAGAAATGGAGGGTGGAAGGCCAGCCTGTTACCAAGACAACCTAGCCTAGAACTTCTCTGCTGCTTTCCCCAGGGTTGTCTCCAACACAGCCATGCCCACAGGGTCCTGCCCACTGCAGGAAGCAGTGTGCACCTGACTACTACGTCAATGAAGACGGGAAGTGCACAGCCTGCGTGACGTGTTTGCCAGGTGAGAACCTATTCTCTCTCCCTGGAACGTGTCTCTTGGGGGAGGGTGGAATCTGAGAGGCAGGAAGTATCAAGATCTGATCTCCTGGTGTCTCAGTTTACCTCTCTGGATTTGAAGATTGATATCAGCCACCATCTTTTGCATCCATGCTTTTCACAAAAGCATGCAGTATGCTCCCTGGAGGGAGAATGAGCATCATCACAATGCCCCATGAAGGACCCTTTTCGCAACCCGTTTCTATAGTGAAGAATCTGAGGATTCATAATGTGAAGGGCCTTCCTGGAGCAGTCTGAGAAGTGCCCTGGCATCAAGAGCTGCATTCTTTCTTAACAAAGAAGGTGATGCTTCCAGGAGAGTTCTTGAAATAGGTTCTTCTAATATTAATTGCTTGTGTTTAGTGATAGTGTCTGGCATTTTCTTTTGGTTTTGTGTAGATGGTTAGGTTGAAAGACATGTTGAGATTGTTCTCAAAACCTAATAATCATATTTAATCAAAGCCTTTTTAAAAATGTGTATTTTGTTTATTGCATGCAAAGGTTTTTCTAAAGATTGTATTTTCTTCCTAATTGTGTGTGTGTGTGTGTGTGCGCGCGCGTGCGCACGCGCACGCGCGCGTGTGTCCTTCTGTCTCCATGTCCCAGGTACTGGGATCACAGGTCTGCACTGCCATGCCTAGTTTATGCAATGCTGAGGATGGTACTCAGGACTTTAATCATGCAAGGCAAGCAATACTCTTAGTTACTGAGCCATCTCTCCAAACCCCCACCCCCATCTTTTTAAGCATGGGTTCTGGAGATGAAACTCAAGTCCTATGCTTTCACAGAAAGTGGTTTATCCCACAGCCATCTCCCTCAGAGGAGACCATTTAGTAGTCAGACTCCAATACAGAAGATGAGCTAGTGTGGCTATGTATTGCCGAGTTCATTCCTCATCATGATTCATCTGGGATGCACATGGTGTGGGATTAGGCCATGGACAGTGTATCTGTGCCCAGAACATACAGTGCACTTCCTAAAACTCCTCATGCTTCTGTAGTTTATCTTTCTATCCTCCTCACCGTGGCAACCACTGATGGCTTTCCTGCCTGTACAGTTAAAACCTCAGTTTTGCTGGAGGTCCATGAAAATCACAGTGTAATGCCTTTTCAGAATGGCCTGTCACACAGTTACGTGTACTTCAGTTCTTTCCATATCCTAGGACATCATATATGTATGTGTGTGTGTGTATACATATATATAGTGTGTGTCATATATATATATCTGTGTGTGTGTGTCTATGTGTCTGTGTCTGTGTGTGTCAGTGTCAGCTGATGTTAGGAGTCTTCCTCAGTCATTCTCCAACTTCCTATTTGAGACGGAGACTCTCTCAGAACCTAGAGCTCACTGGTTCAGCTACATTGGCTGGCTAGCCAGCCCTAGGAGTCTTCCCATTTCTGTAGCAGTCATATAGGGTCCTCTCAGTTCAGTTTTTTACATGGGCCCTGGAGATATAAACTCAGGACCTTCTGCTCTAAGAACAACTGCTTTTACCCACTAAGCCATCTCCCTAGCCCCACATTTATTTGTTTGTAATCTATGTTGTAGTGTGCAGACATATGGGCTGGAAGTGAAGGTCACCCTCACACTGCCCCTTTCATGCACATCAGGAGAACTGAGGAAAGGCACAGAGTGACAGCCAGCTGGTCTGACAGAGGGTCATGTGGCATCTTACCTTCATCCTGGGTTGTCCCTGTGTATACTGGACCCCACCCTTAGCTCCCCTCTTTCCCTTCCATGACCCTCTCTGTGTCTCTCAGGCCTTGTGGAGAAGGCTCCGTGTTCTGGGAACTCTCCTCGAATCTGTGAGTGTGAGCCTGGCATGCACTGCTGCACACCAGCAGTCAATTCCTGCGCCCGCTGCAAACTTCACTGTTCTGGAGAGGAGGTTGTCAAGTCTCCAGGTGAGTGTCCCTACCCACAGCTCCTTAGTAGCTACTGTTGTGCCCACCACAGGCCCCCTAACATTCCCACCACTGTAGGATAACAGATTGAAGCTTCTCTCCCCATACTGTGATGTGTGCAGCATCTATCCGAGGTTTCTGCTGCTCACTGCTCACATCTGCATCCTGTTAGAGGTACTCTACTGGCAGAGGCCCAGGCCTAGTTAAAGGAGGCTGTGGGCCCATTTGAAGCTTGGAGTCAGGGACCATTCTCTGGTGGTCCACAAGTAAGTAGGAAGCCTCAAGTCTCTACCCTGGGATTTATCTGACAAATTAGAGCTGCCTTCCCTGTGTCAGAATAGGACATTTTATTGGAGAGAGGGGTACAGAGACATTAGGCAACAGATTAAAGGCAGAGAAATTACTTTGCTTTGTTTTTTCCCCCAGTTTGCCTTGTGACATCAGGCCTTACCATCGCCAGTTTCTAATTTTTTGACAATACAAGGGAGGAGTTCATGGTTAGAGGAAGAGATAAGAATCATGGAACTTCACTGGTTGCCATTAAAAGTGGTGTTTAGGAGGCTAGGCTGATTCCTTAGTGAGACTCTGTTCTCAAAAAAGGAGGTGGTGGTGTGCTTTCTAGAAGAGAGACATGGAGGTGGGGGTGCAAAAAGGACACTATAATCACATAAACTCCTCGTGGGGCAAACCGATGGTGAGGGGTGAAAACTGCAAACCCTTTTCTCTAACCGGTGTCCTTGGCTTTTCTGGCTCCTAGCTTCATGGGCTTTTTCCAAATTCCTGAATCACAGAATGCTCTGTACTGTGGGACCCTGTCTGCAATCAGCAACGTAGCTGAGGGCTGGGCTGTATCGAAGCTTTTCACCTGTGGATGGGGCCAGTTCCTTTAACTCTTTCTCCTTGCTCCTATGATGAGGAGATGTAACTTAAAGGCTTCCGTGTTTGTCTGTCAGACAGAGTCTCAACCTTCCAGCTAGCATGGCTAGGCTGTCTGGGCGGAGTTCCCAAGACTGCCACATGGGGGCAACAGAGGCCTGTCTCTGAAGTCCTGCCATTGCCATGTGTTAAAAAAAAAAATGCTTAAAATGTGGCAGGTCTAAGTTAAGATGTTCTGTCTATAATGCTCAGTAAGTTTCAAAAACCTACCATGTAAGCGAGAATACAATGTATCTTGTTATATTTATATTGGTTACCAACTGACATAGATCATTATGTTGTTAGATTATGACTTTCTGAGACCCGCTCTCATTTTGTAGCCCAGGATGTCTTGTAAGTCACTATGCGGCAAGACTGGCTTCAAAACCACAGTAATCCCCCTGTCTCATCCTCCCAAGTGTGGGTATGAAATGTGTGAGCTGTGTGTGCATGTGTGTATGCATGCATGGACACACGAGTGTATGAGTGTGTGTGTGTGTGTGTGTGTGTGTGTGTGTGTGTGTGTGTGTGTGTGTGTTGGGGACTGAACCCAAGGCCTTACATGTCATACAAGGACTATACCAATAAGCAATACTCCTAGCACAAAGACATCATTAAAATTAATTTTTTTTATTTCTTTATTTATCTTTTGAGACAGAGTCATTCTGTTGCCCAGGTTGGATTTGAACTTCTGATCTTGCTTCCTCAGACTCCTGACTGCTGGGATTACAGGCATGTGCCACTACACCCAGATTCATTTTTATTTTTCGATTTATTTATTTTATGTATATGAGTGTTTTACCTGCACGTATGTCTGTGTACCGCATGCATGCCTAATGCCCACAGAGGCAAGAAGAGGTTATCGGATTTCTTAGAATTGGAATTATAGAAGGTTGTGAGCTGGGGATTGAATCCCATCCTCTGAAAAAGTATCCAGTGATCTTAACTACTAAGACCACATCGCTCCTTTTATTGAGACAGGGTCTCATTATGTAGCTGTTCGCTGGCCTGGAACTCACTATGTAGACCAGGCTGACCTGAAACTCACAGAACTGCTCACTTCTCAAGTCCTGGGCTTAAAGGTGTGCGTTACTGGCATAGTGACACAGCACATTCTGTCAGTGGCCCTGCCACAGTCACCTGACCCTGTTCATCTCTGGAGCCCCTGTGGACTCTCCCAGAAGGCAGCTCTGGGGGATGTAGGATTTCTGGTTGTGAAAGGGGAGAGTAACTTCTGTTTCAGCATAGCTCCCAGATAACCAACCACTCAAGGCTATTATAGACTTTCTTCACAAGCATCGCGTGTTTGCAGGGCAGATTCCATCAGCTCCTTTCTGTGGGTAGGGAGTTTGACACCCAGAGATGGCAGTTGAGCAGCCCAAGAACGTAAAGCCAGGATTGAGTGCTCAGCTGAGCCACGTCAACTTCATCGCACTGCTGACCTTGCTGTATTCACCTCCACTGAAGCAGTTGGGGCATCTTCTAACTCATGTGGGTCACTCCCTTCCTCGGTGATGAGATTGGCGTTGGGGTGTGAGAAAGTACAGTACAGGCAGTAAGGTTGAGCACTTACTGTTTATTACCTAGTATGACAGACTTGTTTTCATGTGGTTGTTTATATAAACAGCAGTCTAATGAAGACTGTTATGATCACTTGACTGCCTGGCTTAGTAAGAATGTGGTAGAGATGGAGGGCAAACCCAGGAGTATCTGATGGTGGGTGTGTGTCTGTGTATATGTCTGTGTGTGTGTGTCTGTGTCTGTGTGTGTGTGTCTGTCTGTGTGTGCCTCTGTGTGTGTGTCTGTGTGTGTCTGTGTGCGTCTGTGTATGTGTGCGCGCACCTGTGTGTGTCAGTGTGTATGCTTGTGCTTGTGTCTGTGTGTATGTGTCTCTGTGTGTGTCTGTGTGTGTGTGTGTCTGTGTGTGTGTCTGTGTGTGTGTCTGTGTGTGTATCAGTGTGTATTTATTTGTGTATGTTTTTGCTTGTGTCTGTGTGTGTCTCTCTATGTGTCTCTATGTGTATGTGTCTCTCTGTATGTTTGTGTGTGTGTATCTGTGTCTATGTGTGCCTGTTTGTCTCTCTGTGTGTATATGTCTTGTGTGTGTGTGTGTGTGTTTATTTGCGTGTGTCTCTATGTGTATATGTGTATGTGTCTTTGTGTGTGTGTGTGTGTATCTGTGTCTATTTGTGCCTGTCTTGTGTGACTTGTGTGTCTGTGTGTGTCTCTCTCTGTGGGTGTGTCTATGTGTTTCTATGTGTGTGTCTATGTGTATGTGTCTCTGTGTGTATGTTACTGTGTATGTCTCTCTCTGTGTCTCTGTATATATGTATCTCTATATATGTATCTCTGGGGGGCACAAATATAATTATGTGTCTGTCTGTCTCTCTCGGTATGTGTCTGTCTGTCTGTCTGTGTTTCTGTAGCTGAGTATGAACATCTGTGAGCATCACTGACCAAGCCAAGTGAAGGGATAGATCCTCCTCACTCCAGAGTGAACAGATACTGGGAAAGCCAGAATCTGTCTCAGGATAGCCATTGTGTCCTCCTAGTACCTTTTCCATGATTCTACATGTGTTGGTGACACTTCTGCTCCTGGGGACTCTGAGTTTCTCAGTGCCTGTTCTGAAGACATTGCTGTCTCTTTTATAGGCACAGCAAAGAAGGACCCTATCTGTGAGCTGCCTTCCTCGGGATCTGGTCCCAATTGCTCCAATCCGGATGACTGCAAGACACTTACTAGGTGACTCCTGTCCTCCTTTCTGTTCCTCTCCAGGTGATTTTGGATGGGCTACTCTGTCTCCATGACACACGGGATGCACAGGTGGGATCAGCCCAGGCTGGCAGGACCCTAGGGTGGCTCTCTGACAAGCTCACCAGTTATATGAGTCCCTGCTGTGTGTGTCTAGCTCTGCTTGGTGCCCATAAGAGACCCAGGTCTAAGAAACTTGTCTCTTGCTCTCAGATCATAGCAGGGCACATAGGGGCTGAGACAGGAGCCTTTCTCCATAGACACTAATCCCCAAACCCAGACCTCCTGGTTTGTGAAGTCATCAGATCTTTGTCTGGCTTCTTCTACAGCCATGCCACTCCTCGGGCCATGCCTACTCTAGAATCCCCAGCCAATGACAGTGCAAGGAGCTTGCTGCCAATGCGGGTCACCAACCTTGTGCAGGAAGATGCTACTGAGTTGGTGAAGGTTCCAGAATCTTCCTCTTCCAAGGCAAGGGAGCCCAATCCAGATCCAGGTACTGTTTAATTGAAGCTGTGGCAGTCTCTCAAGGAGGTGCTGTCTGATAAGGGGACCTAGGTATGCAGAGGACCCTGAGCTGCAGCTTGCCAAGTAGGAACAGAAGAGCGTCTCCACGATACAGCTCCTGAGGCTGAGGCTCAAGGGCCAAAGGTCCTGAAAGGGCTCTTTCTTTCCTAAAATTTCTGAGTGCCCTTGCATGCCAGGGGCAGGTGCTGTGTGTTCCTGCCCTGTACTCAGGGTGCTTATGACAGAGCAGGTGGGTTCAGGCCATGGCTCCCATGGCCCCTAATGGTCCTCATGGCTCTCATAGCTGAGGACCCAGCTGCTGTTTCACCACTCAGAGAAAGTGAACAGCCTGCACTATACAGATTCACTGTGCGAGGTTTGGGGTGTTTACAACTTGGGGCTTGGAAATACCAGTGAATAATAAATATCTCTCTCTCTCTCTCTCTCTCTCTCTCTGTGTGTGTGTGTGTGTGTGTGTGTGTGTGTGTACTGATCCTCACTGAGGTCAAAGGTCAACCTTGGGAGTCTGTAGAAGCCATCCACCTTGTTTTTTGAGACAGGGCCTTTCATTGACCCAGGACTCAGCAATTAAGCTACGTTGTTGGCTGGCCAATGAGTCCCGAGGTTTCACTTGTCTTCTCGCTAGCACTGGGGCTACAAGTGTGCTCCACCATGCTTGCCTTTGTATCTGGCTGCTGGCATTGAACTTGGGTTCTCAGAGTTGTGCAGTAGGCACCTTGCAGATGGAACCATCTCCCAGTCTGAACTAGAACATAATGCTTGTGTACTTCCTGCTTTTGTTTGGTTAATGGTGGTGGCTTGTGATTCTGGTCTCAAGCCCTTCCTTCCCGCTATGCTCCTCACACTTTCCACCAAGGCCTTTGGGAGACATGTTCATTACTATTCTGCCTTTGGTGGTGGTGGTGTTATTTTTATTTTGGCTTTGGATTTCTTGTTTGTTTTCGTGGGGGGGGGGTTGCTTTTTGTTTTGTTTTGTTTTGTTTAGAGAATCAGTCTTGCTACATAGCACTGTATAGCACTAGCTGACTCAGAATTCATTATGTAGCTCAGGTATCTTAGTTTTTGTGTCTACTTGATACAAACTATAGTCATTTGAAAAGAGGGAACCTCAATTTTGAAAATGCCCTTACCTGATTGGCCTGTGGCCAAGCAATCCTGTGGGGCATTTTTTTTTCTTCCCACCATGCCTGGCTGGTTTTTTGTTTGTTTGGTTGGTTGGTTGGTTTTTTGTTTTTTTAAGGTTAAACATTTAAAAACACAAACCAAATGAAAGCTGTATCTTTAGTAGGTCTGATGATGCACGCTTTTAATCCCAGCACTCAGGAGGTAAAGGCAGGTGGATCTCTGTGTATTTGAGGCAAGCCTGGTCTACCGAGAGTTTCAGGACACCCAGAGCTACATAGTGACACCCAGGACACCCAGAACTATCCCTTTCAATCTCCCACCCACCCACCCAACCAACCAACCAAACACACACAAACAACAGCTTGTAACTTCATATGGCCAATGCAGAAAGTCAGTTGATATTTTAAATATAATCCCTCTTAGCGTGCTTTCCCTCTCTGTGATAGGAACACCATCTCTAATCAGCATTACAAGGGGAAGGGTCCTTTTTAGTTCTCAGTTGGGGAAATTTTTGTCTATATCTGCTTGGTTCTGAGGCAGCTCATCTCCACAGATGTTGCTCACCTCATGGTGGCCAGGATGCACAGAGAGGCAAAGGAGAGGTAGGGACTTTTTCACAGATGTACTCCTGATGACCTTTCTCCCTTCCTCCGGGCTCCATGTTCTGAAGCTCCATTGCCTCTCAGTAGCATGATGGGTGGCTGGGATACAGTAGCATGATGGGTGGCTGGGATACAGTAGCATGATGGGTGGCTGGGATACAGTAGCATGATGGGTGGCTGGGATACAGTAGCATGATGGATGGCTGGGATACAGTAGCATGATGGGTGGCTGGGATACAGAGGCATGATGGGTGGCTGGGATACAGTAGCATGATGGATGGCTGGGATACAGAGGCATGATGGGTGGCTGGGATATTTACCAGAGTTCCTTTTCTCCCTTTGACATGTGTGCATGCTTGTGTGCGGGCATGCTTGCATGCATACATGACACATGCACCATGGGGTCGGACGACGACCTGTGGGTATTGATTAGTTGGTTCTCTCCTTCCACCATGTGGGTCCCAGGATCCAACTAAGGTCATCACCTTAGTCACCTAAGGTCTTTCCTGCTGAGCCATCTTGCTGCCCTTTAAGCTTCTTTTAAATAAAAAGCAGAAGCTACTTTTGGAACCCTGCCGCTACCCTCTTGGGTCCCTTGTCTGAGTAGAACGGGTCTCTAAGTTGCAGATGGGCAAGGAGTCAGCGAATGACAGACAAACGCAACACAAGAGGTTGTGTAGAATCTGAATGTAATTTTTCAAATTGAACATCAAACTATTTATACAGAAGAAAATAGGGAAGCTAGGTGACACATCGGCAAGGTACAAATGAGGTTACCGGATGCTTAATGACTCTTACACAAAACAGAGGAATGTAAACAAAAAGACTGGGAGGAGCTGGGCAATAAAACAACTGAGACAAAGTCAGGTCTATCTAAGGTCAGCTCTATCTAAGGTCAGCTATAGTCTTAGAAGCCAGGTGTGAGGTCTTTACACTCCTAGGGCAAGGGCTTTCACACCCAAGTCATGGTTCTAATTAGGGAGTTCCGCTCTAGCTAACCTTCTCATGAATAATGCAATACTCTAAAACGACAGCCCGATCTACTTCCTAAACCATTGTAAATTCCTGTATATGGGAGCGACTTGGATTTTATTCTAAGTGATAGTGTGAGGGGACTTTCTACTAATAAGTAATGTAGTCTGCCATATATAACTATAATAAGAATTCTAAACTTACATTGCTAAGCTTGCCCTGAGATTTCTAACTCTATGTAGTAGATAGTAAAACCTGATTTCTTTCACTATCTTTCTTACAATACTAGAGGCAATTCTGAATGTCACTGAATAGGCAACATTCTTACTGAATTCCTACTGAATTCCTAGTTTGTCAGCTTCAAGGATTTTCTGGGACATTGGAACATTGGCGAAGGCTTAGCTATGTCAGAATTCAATCTTAAAAGGCACTTATAATAAAATAATACTAAAAGAGAGCACGTGGATCCATACACCAGACTAACTCGGGGATAGGGTATCAGTATACGGGTTATGAGAACGCCAAAGTTCCAGGAGGTGAGTTTCCGTGAAACTCTTTGCCTCGTGAGTGCTTCCAGGCCTCTCGGCCTGCCAAGCAGACTTCACTGGAGCGTGCATAGCAGAACCCGTAGTACCACAGCCTCTCCAGTTTGGTGCTTTAAAGCACAACCCTCATGGCCTTTGTCACCTGTAGCCAGGAATTGTGTGTTACGGAAGACACCCACTCACTACTTCCCACTAACTCCCAACTGCCTCCCACTGTTCCCCACTGCAGACTGGATATTCAAACTCCCTGCACTGATTCTAATATGTCATCATACCTATAGGTAATGCAGAGAAGAATATGACCTTGGAGCTTCCATCTCCAGGGACACTCCCTGACATCAGCACCTCAGAAAACAGCAAGGAGCCTGCAAGGTGACTCCTAGTCCCCGCACCCCATGGGAAGGGCAGAATGGCCCTTTGTATGCTCAGGCAGTGTCCAGGGAAGTAAGGGCTAGACATACAGGGGCATCAGACCTTGAGGCCTTCGGGGAGGTTGGGGAGGAACATGGCGGTGTGTCTGTCTCAGTGATTACAGGATTGTAAAGCCAGAGGGTCTAGAGCTTAATCAATACCTCACAATGCCTGTAAAGACTGTGTTGATCTTTTGGGTTCCCAGGCTTCATCTTTACCCTCTGTAGAGAAGAAACATCCTTCGTTAGACACACCCTTTTTACATGGCAACTGTGATCATCACCCTTGTCCTTGGTTTCCTTTGGTATAGTACTGCCTCCACCCTAAGCCTTGTGGTAGATGCCTGGACCAGCAGCAGGATGCAGCCCACCTCTCCATTGTCCACGGGAACACCATTTCTGGATCCAGGTAATGATCATTCACTGTCCAAAGCAAGGGGCAGCGGGATTTCCTTTCAGGGCTTTGGCCTCGGGTGGATTGAGAAATAAAGACAATCCCAACTTTCTGGCTTCTAGAAAAGCCTGTGGCTCTGTCGTTTCCTAATACTATCTCATTCTTGGGACAGAACTTTTCTTTTTTCATGACTTCATTCTGATGACCTATAATTGCTACCCAAAATTCAGTTGTGAGACTGGGGGTGTGGCTCTGTTGGCTGAATTTTCACCTAGAATGCTCAGCACCTCTGGGTCTGATCCCTACCAGGGTATCCACGGGGCTTGGTAGTGTATGTCTATAATCCCATGGCTAAGAGGTAGATATAGGAAAAGTTCAGGGTTGGATCAATGAAGTGGCTCATTTGCCATCTGCCCTGCCCAAGGAAGCAAGCCCAATGAACTCAGTTTGATCCTGAGAAACCATGTAGAGGTGGAAGGACAAAACAAAAGGCTCTAGGCGTGACAGATGCTTTGTCTACAAGTCAGGTTCAAGATCAGTCAGGGCTACATAGTGAGACCCTGTCTCATGGTTGTTAAAGGTCACATTCTGCTATATAACAAGTTGAAGGCCACCCTGGGCTACATGAGACCCTATTTGAAAAGAACTCGCTTGGGGTAGTGGTACATGCCTTTAATTCTAGAATTTGGGAGGCAGAAGCAGGTAGATCTCTGTGAGTTCAGGGCCAGCCTAGTCTACAGAGTGAACTCTAGGACAGCCAGGACTACACAGAGAAACCCTGTCTTGAAAATCCAAAAAGGAAAAAAAAAAAAAAATAGAAAGGAGAAAGAAATTGAATAAGTTAATGAAAGTCTAGGAAGCTTAATTCCCTTCATCCTCAGTTTCCTTGGATATAAAATGGATAGCAAATCAGCCCCCAGGATTATCAGCCTATAGAACAAGTATGGTCTTCACATTACCAGAGGAGGATCAAGACAGTTGCTGCTCCTGCTAATGAGGTAACACCAGGCAATCAGTTTTAGGACTAGCGGTACTAGTTTTGGACACACGGTGGCAATAGTTCTCAAGTTAAGAGTTCTCAGCATGCCATAGAAAACTCTTTGAGGTTTGTGGCTATGGCTTAGCTGGCAAAGTGCTTGCCTAGCACACCAAAGAGCCTTGGTTCCATTCCCAGGCCCACAGAAACTGGTGTGGTAATACATGCCTATAATCTGAGCACAGAGGAGGTGGAGGTAGGTAATCCTGAGAACACAGTCATCATTGGCTACACAGCAAGTTTGAAGCTACCCTGAATTACTGTCCCAATAATAACAAACAAAACAAAACGTACTTGAGCAATAACACCCAAGGCATGTACCCAAGTAACAATTAAACAATTAAAATAATCAGTGTAGGCTGTGTAAGGGTGGGTCGAGTAAATGCATGGGCTTGGGCTAGGCAAGGTTTAGTATACATTGAGTTTAGTATACATTAAGTTTAGTATGCATTAGGTTTAGTATGCATTAGGTTCTGTGTTTGATTCATGTTACGCTGTGTGCCTGTGCACGTGTGTGTGTAAAGAATGTGAAAGCTGAAGTTACCTGGCCTGAGTGGTGACTCTAGGGGTGACTTTGGACAAGATTTAATCTTCCTCCTTTGGCTTTAAAATATATCCATTCATTCCTATGTATATGATGTTAGTGCCCCAATGCCATGGTTCGTGTCTGAAAGTTAGAGGGCAGTTTCTGCGGGCTTCTTTCCTTCCACCTTTCTGTGGGTTCTGGACATTGAACTCAGGTCATCAGGCTTGCAGTAAGTACTTGACCCACTAACCATCCCACTGGCCCTTTTTGTTTCAATGGCTGAAAATGCTTTGTGCAGAGCTGACCTTGTGTCTGCCCTCAGGAGCTGATGGTCTCAGTTTCCCTAACCAGCCTTTCGCTCTCCCCATCTCAACCAGCTACAGCACTCCAACTTCTAGAGCTTTGTTTTGTTTTGTTGTTTTTGTTTTGTTTGTTGTTGTTTTTATATGAAGTCTCACTATGTAGCCCTGACTAGCCTAGATCTAGGTATGTAGATCAGGCTAACTGGTCTACCTCCATCTCCCTAGTGATGAGGTTATAGTCATGTAACACTATACCCATTCTAATTCTTTTATTTTTTCTTCTTCAAATATGAGTACACTGTAGCTGTCTTTAGACACACACCAAAAGTGTGCATCAGATCTTATTACAGATGGTTGTGAGCCACCGTATGGTTGCTCAGAATTGAACTCAGGACCTCTGGAAGAGCAGTCAGTGATCTTAACCACTGAGCCATCTCTCCAGCCCCCACCCACCCCACCCCATTCTGATTCTTGATGTCTCGATTTCTCATCCTCTCTGGTTTCTTTTTCTTACTTTCTGAGCTGCCAAATAGCTTCCTGGAGCCAGGTGGGGGAGGCAAGGTAAGGGCTGAATCAGACGGTCCCAGATTCGGGAAGGTCCAGGGGCTGCTCACCTCAGTGGGGCCCATGTCCCAGGAGAAGTAGGAAGTGGGCTTCACCTAGGACTGTCCTGCATAGTCCAGGGAAGGGCCCTGGCTCCTAGCTGTGCACAGAGTACAGGATGGATGGCACTGTGTTTCAGGGCCCGTGCTCTTCTGGGTGGCCATGGTGGTGCTACTGGTTGGCTCTGGCTCCTTCCTCCTGTGTTACTGGAAGGCCTGTAGGAGGCGGTTCCAGCAGAGTAAGTCCATGTGTCTTGGGGTCCTGGGGAAGGTGGCTGCATTAATCTGGCCTGGCCTGGGTGCTGCCCTGTCTGTCCCTCCCCTACCTGCTCACACCCTAAGCCCCAAGCCTGCTGTTTTTGCAGAGTATCACCTGGACTACCTAGTGCAGACCTTCCACCCCAAGATGGAGCAGGCGGGTGAGTATCGGGCCATGTGAAGGGCTGTCTGGGTCAGAATGGATAGGTGCATGACCACTGTAGGGCCTGGGGCCTAGACCAACTCATACAAAAACAAAAAACAAAACCAAAAAAAAAAAAAACAAACCATTGTCCAGCAAGGAGTGTTCTGAGTTGGAGAAGTTTTGTAAGTACATGCTCGTACCTCCTAAGCGCTCCCCAAGCAAGGGGTTTTTTGTGTTTTGATGGTTTCAAGCTTGTTTCCATGAGCTGTTGGGCAGGGCTTATTGAAACCGCTGTTTGCTTTCTTGACATTTTTCTAGTATTAGAGTTTCCACTGCCGTCAGTTAATTTTTTTTTTGTTGTTTCTCTCCAAATGTTCGTGAGAACAGTCTTGTTAGAATGAGAGAGGCAGAGAGAGACAGAGAGAGACACAGAGAGAGTGTATCCAAAGAGTCTATCTAGGCCTTGAGACTGGCCTCAGTATTGTGTCTGAGGCTAGTTTTGGACCTCTAGCTTCCCCTGGGTCCCTTGATGTTTTTTGTTTCCAAGGCTGAGAGAGAGGAAGTGCTCACCTGGATGAGCACACAGGGTCCAGATAACTATATTCTAGGCAAGGATAGTCATGACCTGGGCAGTGTGGGCCTGAGCAAGGTAGACATGACCTGATCAGGATAGGTGTGACCTGGGCAGAGTTGCCATAACTTGGATAGAGTGGGTATGGTCTGGGCACGGTGGGTACGACCTGGGCAGAATTATCTTGAACAGGGGCATGGCCTGGGCAGGGTTGGCATAGCCTGAGTAGAGTGGATATAGTCTGAACAAAGTAGTTATGGCCTGGGCAGTGTGAATATGGCCTGGGCAGTGTGGGTATGGCCTGGGCAGGGTGAGTATGGCCTGGACAGAGTGGGTATGGTCTGGGCAGAATGGTCTTGAGAAGGGAAGGGTAGACATGGCCTAGGCAGGGTGGGCCTGAGCAGTGTGGGGACAGCTTGGGCAGTGGGTGATAAAGGAACATTTATTCATTTCCTTGCTGTCTTCATGAACACATCTTCAGCACAGGCTTTGTCCAGGCACAGGCAGTCCTAGATCTTTCAAACTTCCAGACAAGTGTGACAGCTGGTAAGAGCAGACAGGCATATGTGTTCTGGCCCCACTAACTCCTCTAAAGTGAAGACTCTTGTTCCCCTACTTGCCTGTGAGCAAGGACCTATGATCTGTGCAGGTTAATGAGATGTCTGCCATCCATCACCTGAATTGACCTAACATTACCGCAAGTGTCCTTGGTAACTTTACCAAGCACGGGGATCATCTCATTTTATCCTAGGGTGGCCTTTTCAGCCCCTAACACTCTCTTCATTTCCCAGATGACTGTGTGAGGCACAGGAAGATGAGGTCAGCTGGCAAAGGCCACGTGCTGAGCAGACAGTAGGATGAGGACTTGTTACTGTCACTGGAGTTTCCATGAACAGTGTGCCTCATCCTTAGCACCACTGAGATTTGTCAGCTTGAGCCAGGCATTGTAAGATGTTTAGCAACCTGCCTAATGCCAGGGTGCACCCCTCCTCAGCTGTGACAGAGCCCAGAATGTCCCCAGGCATTTGACCCATCATTTTATTCTATATTTAACTAATTAACTTTCAGACAGGCTGGCCTCAAACTTGCTATGCTGCTGAAAATGACCATGAACTTCTGATCCTCCTGCCTTCAGCTTTTGTGCTGAGATTACAAACAGGTGTTGTACTGGCATGGCCAGTTTATGCTTGGCTGGGGATTGAACCTGTCAGTTCATATATGCTGGCTTCATACATGCTGGAAAAGCACTCTTCAACAAGCTGCATTCCCAGCCTTCAGTCCTTCCCCTCAGCCCTTCATTTTAACATACACATGAAATTCTTGACTGGTTTATAAAATTATTTTTAATGATATGTATGTGGGGGCAGGTATGGGTGTGTGAATGGGAATGGGAGTCACAGGTGGGGTTAAAGGTGTGCACCACCCATGCCTGGATAAGGATTGCAGCCCCTACCTCGCTGTTATCACAGGATGATGGAGGCTGAAAAGGATTGCTTTGCTCTGATACAGTTTCAGATTTCCAAACGTAGGAAACAGTACAAAAACTGACATTTTCCAAAACAGTTTTTGGAGTAACTTAACAGACTTGATTTCTTATCATCCTTAAGTACTTCACTGTGTGTTTCATAATAACCAGGGCATTGCAGTAAGACCATCAGGATCAAAGAATTCAACCTGTTCTATCACCACTAATCAGTGCCCGGATCAGGCTGGTTTGTTTCTTTTCTCTTCTCTTTATCTTCATTTCTCTTCTCTTCTCTTCTCTTCTCTTCTCTTCTCTTCTCTTCTCTTCTCTTCTCTTCTCTTCTCTTCCTCTTCCTCTTCCTCTTCCTCTTCCTTTCTCTTCTCTTTCCTTTCCCTTCTCCCTCCCTTCCTCCCTCCCTCCCTCCCTCCCTTCCTTCCTTCCTTCCTTCCTTCCTTCCTTCCTTCCTTCCTTCCTTCCTTCCTTCCTTCTTTGTTGGTTTTTTGAGACAGTATTTCTCCATGTAGTCCTGGCTGTCCTAAAATTCACTCTGTAGACCAGACCACCCTCAAACACACAGACCCACCTGCCTCTGTCTCCTTAGTGCTGGAACTAGAAGTGCCATCATACCTGATCAGAATGGGTTTTTTGATGTGTCCCAGTAACATTTTTGGCTTGGATCCCATGCTTCCATTGGTCACCAGGTCTGTGGTTCTCCTCTCATCTTGGTCAGTTCCCAATTATTCCTTGGGTATCAAAGGGTTCACACTAGGGAGAGTCATGAGCTGATCTGGCCTGTAGTCCTGATCTTGGGTCTTGACCTCTAGTACGGACTACAAGAATGGACTTGGGCCATCAGTCTTTGATGCTGAGATCTTTGGGGAGCTTCCTGCCACATTTCCATCTGTTGTTTTCCTGGCACTGTGTGTTTGGAGCACTCTTGCAAACCCATCAGCCAAGCCACACCTTGATAATGCCTTGGTAATGACTGGTAAAGGAGGGTTTAGTGATCTGTCAATAACCTGTTCTGCTTTTAATCAAGGTTTGTTTTCTTGTTAGTGTATGTATATCTGTGTGCATTCATAGGTTTCTTTCATTATCTTAATGTTGCCATCATTGTTGCAAATTCTTAACCACTGTCCCAGAGCTGGGTAGCAGGAATCCCTCAGGATATGTCCTTTTGTGTTGCAGATACCTTTTTGGTTTTGTTTTTCATTTTTTTGAGACAAGGTCTCATGTAGCCCAGATGTCCTCAAATATGTCCTGTAGCTGAAACTAGCCTTGAACTTCTTGTTGTATGTGTGTGGCAGGGGGAGGATTATTGTTTTGTTTTGTAGGGTTTTTGTGTTTGTTTGTTTTTTGAGACATGTTCTCACTATGTAACCCTGGCCAGCACTAGTACACAGAGATCCAACTGCCTTTGCTTCTCATGCACTTGGTACTCCAACATGCTATTTTGAGGTGCTGGGGATTGTCCTTTTTTCGGGAGCCCTTCCAGGTCATCTCTCCACCCAGGGAGCCTATTTACTGAGTCTACTGGTCCCAGTTGCAAACTTCTACGTCAGAGCTGTCCTGCCTCCCACAGCTCTGCCATGGGACTGAGAGGGAGAGTTCAGGGTAGGAACAGAGCTTAAAATCTCTGGCACTCATGAATCTCTAAGCGTGGCCTTTGGAGCAGATCAGTGATCAGCTAGCTGAGCCCGGGGCCACTGCTGTACAGTCTGTCCTGGACTTGGGCCCTGGGGTTCGGAATAGATTTACAAGAAGATTGTGATTATTCCAAAAAGCAAGGAAACCAACGAATGAGGACAAGCAGGCTAACGCAATCCTTTTTAAGGGAAGAGCCTTGGGCAATCTGAACTCTGCCCTTGGCAAGTTCTACTTTGGGTCTTTCTCAGAGAATTCACAGGCTGTAACAGGGCAGGCTGTTGGCAGAGGATGAGGCCCTCTAGATTCTGCCTTCTAATTTTTTTAATGTAATTCTTTTTTTTTTTCTTTTTTTTGGCTTTTTGAGACAGGATTTGTCTGTGTAGCCCTCGATGTCCTGGAACTTGATTTTTAGACCAGACTGACCTTGAACTCAAAGATTAGCCTGCCTATGCCTCCCTCTGTAGTGCTGGGATCAAAGGTGTGTGTCACCACTGCCCAGCTTTAGATTCTGCTTTTTTTTTTCCACCTTGATGTAAATACATGCTTGTTTCTGAAAGTTAGAATCTATACATTTTTTCTCCTGTCATAAAAAGTCTAAGCTGTGTTAGCAAACCTAGGGCCTCATACAGGGGGTCCTCAGCCCTTTGGTAATCATTTAGCTTAGAAAAATCCTAATGAGGCTTCACTTTTTAGAAGAATTTTAGGATAAAAGGAATCCGTTCCTTCCATCTCTGACACTGTGCGGTCAGTCCCATCGCAGAGCTGCAAGAGGCAGGAGAGCCCCCAACATAGAAGTCTGCTGTTGGAGACCTAACAGACTTAATCAATGGGTTCCCTAGGTAGAGATGCGGCCTGGAAAGGCTCCAGAAAAGAGGACAATTATCAGTACCTCAAAATGTGTAGTGGGACACACCCGGAGTTCCAGCTCTTGGGAGACAGAGGCAGCTGGTTTGTGCCTTTAATCCCAGCAGAGGCAAGTGGATCTCTGTGTGTTCACAGCAGCCAGGGCTACATAGTGAGAACCTGTTTCAAACCCAGATGTGATGGTGCCATTTGTAATATCAGCACTTGGGAGGTAAGAGAGAGAGAGATCGGGAGTTCAAGATCATCCTTGGACAAGTTCGAGGCCAGCGTTTTACGCCTCTCCTCAAACTGAGAAAATAATGGAGTCCCAATGTGGCCATGCCCAAATGATTTTATTATTGACTTCTTCTATTGGGGTTACATATTAGCACAGTTAAAGAAATAAACAGTAATTATCATTTTAATTTTTAACTATTTAAAGTGTATATGAGCATTTGTTTGCATGTATGTAACACCACAAGCATGGTGCCCACTGAGGCCAGAAGAGAGCACTGGATCCATTGAAATTGGAGTTAACAGAGGTTGTGAGCTACCATGCGGATGCTGGGAACCAAATCTAGATCCTCCTGAAAAGCAGCCAGAACTCTTAATGTCTCAGCCACCTCTCCAGCCTCAAAATATTGTGATTAAACAACAAAAGACACACTTATTATTTCTTTACTTGGTTTCTTCTTAAGGTGCTGGGGACCCTTCTTATATTCAGTCAGACATCTCCTTAAGCTCCCCTGTGAAAGCTTCTTAGACTTTTGACCTAAGTGGCCTTTGACAGCACTGGTCAGACATTTTGCAGGATTTTGCCTGTTGGGATTTATCTAAAATTCTTTTGCACAATGAGAACAGGGTTCTGGATTTGGGGACGGAAAACCTTAGCGCACAGAGCCGTGTTCATCACACCCTGTTCTCCAGGTGGCTAATCACAGGAACCCTACTGTGTGTGTGTGTTGGGTGTGGGGGGCAGAGAACACATGGACGAATTCATGTTGTGAATAGAGTCCTGGCCTTCACACATGAGAGACAATTGCTCTACCACTAATGCCTCCCTGACCCTCACCCCCCTACCCCATCTGCTATTTTGAGATCTCTACTCTATCTTCATGAACCCTCCCCAGAGTTAGCCAGGTTTGTCCCATTTCCCAGATAAAAAGGCTGAATCTTAGAGGAAGTAGAGCTAGTTTCCCTCCAGTGAAGAATTGTGATGGTGGATGGCTCAGCAACAGTATTGTTTGGCACTTGGCATCTTTCCAATTTTAAAGTAATTGTAAACACTCCTGCGTTTGTCTTCATTTGTGTGACTTCCCAAGGGTGTGGTCCATATGGGGCAGGGAGGGACCATGATTCAAAGGTCACAAGGGTTTTAGCCAAAAGACCCTGTAAAGAGATGGTACCTACTTACATACAGTGTTTCAGCTTCTAGCCTACCTGCTTTTTTCTCAAGACAGAGTTTATTCTCTTGCTTCTTTAGCACACACTTTTTTTTTTTGTCTTCCCCAGGCTCCCACAATGTCTTGGCACCACATGTCACATGTCAGTTGGCTGATTGCAAAACTCAAGGTTGTTTCCAAAGGATAAAGATTTAGTTTTACTGATAAAACTTTTAAAATGACCACTTAAACCCTGTCTCACAAGACAAAAATCCAACAAATAAAATGAGCAAATCCTGGGCTGAAGAGATGTCTCAGTGCTTAGGAGTGTTGGCTGCTCTTCTAAAGGACTCTGGCAGATCCAATTCCTACCACCCAAATGGTTGCTCATTAGGGTATCTAAAACCCTCTTTCCATTTCCATGGGTACCAGACATACATATGGTGCACAAACACACAGGGAGGCAAAGCACTCGCACATGTAACATAATAAAACATGTCTACATACACACACTTGTGTGTGTGTGTGCACCCATCAAACAAAACTCTCTGTGGTCTCAAGTCAGAGAGTACCTAAAGTGTCAGTGACTTGGTCTGGGTGGTTAGTAGTCACCTAAAGAGAACAAGCCATGACTTCCTGAAGTAACACTTCTGCTGGGGACGGTGGTTGCCAGGTTCTGTAAGCAAGTGGTACATTTGCCAATCTGAGACTGAACACCACTCTAGCCCATTTACCTGCCAGACCTCTAAGACTTCATCCCAAGGTGCAGAGTGCTCAAATAACATTTTGGTTTGTTCATTGTTGGTTAATCTGCTGTGCATATATCAATTAGGATTCAGAGTCAAACTGCTAAGCCATGACTAGAAAGCATGTTCTAGAAGCAGCTCACCAGGCATGCTGGCCTTAACAGCATGAACCTTGATTGCATTGCAGGGACCCTAACTGACCCCTTGGGAGTCAGTAATGGTTCTGTCCCCCTACAGTATTGTCCCTGATGAACCTGGTCTAGATTGGGTTAGGTTGGACTTGATACTATGTGGCTACTTCCTCCTTTCTCAGGGAGCTGGTGAGCTAAGGTTAAAGGTTATAATGTATGTGAGTATCTGGTCTCTATTTAAGACAGAAGGATACTGGGGTGAATGGCAGGGCCTGAGGTAGGCAGAGAAGGGTTGTATTCTGAGAATGATGACCCAGGCATCTCCAGAGCCCTCAGATTGGTGGTACAAAGAGAAATGAGTCAGACAGAACAGGAGTGTCCTGCAGAAGAGTTGCAGTCTAGGCTGTGGAAAGGAGGCCCCAGCGCACTCCTGCCTCAGATGCTGGCTTCAGGCATGCCAAGGGCTAATCCTTAAATTGTCTACTACCAGCCTAGGGCTTGAGCCTTGGAGAGGGCAAGGCTCAGCCCCACTGAGATCCCAGGGTGCTCCCAGGGTGCTATCTGTTAACAGATGGGAAGTGGTGGAGGGATGTCAGACTGTCTTTGGTGACATTTCTACTCTTTTTTTTTTTTTTTAACAGATTCCTGTCCTACTGAAAAGCTAACCGTAAGTGCCATCTCCACCTCAGCCTCTGTCCTTTTTTAAGATTTATTTGTTTACTGTATATAAGCACACTGTTCCCGTCTTGAGGCACTCCAGAAGAGTGCATCAGGTCTCTTTACAGATGGTTATGAGCCACCATGTGGTTGCTGGGAATTGAATTCAGGACCTCTGGAAGAGCAGTCAGTGCTCTTAACTGCTGAGCCATCTCTCCATCCTCTGTCCTTTTGTTTGACTACTTTCCTTACATGTCTGTTGATTCAGGGCTGCTAGGGCCATAGAAGGACCACAGAGCTATCCTCTTCCCTGGCACCCAGGGTTACTGGTCAAGAAGCCAGGTACCCAGGGTGTTGGCCTGGGGCCCCCATGGTAGGGTTCAACCAGAGAGAGAGGGCTCCACCCCACAGCAACCTCCAGCTCCTGGCTCAGCCCCAGGGGATTTCCAGCAGGGATTGCAGACAACAGCTTGGTTTGGGCCACTTTGAGATACCCAGTCTAGTCTGAAGGGAAGCTCTCTTCTTTCCTCTGGGACTCTTGTCTGCCAAGCAAGACCATAGACACCAGCAGCACACACTTACAAAGTTAGCTATACTTTGAGCATTGAGCATTTACCATCGGCTAGGCACTGGCACTCCCTCTTCGGCTATCTCTTCCTTGACTGTGCAGCCAGCGCTGACCTTGAAATCCAGGTGTGAGCACTGCTTCCGGCTTGCTAGACCCCTTTCTTTGTGCTAGATGTTGCCCCACAGTCCTTCTGACTCTCAGGAATGGTTACTCTTGCCACATTTTTGGTAAAAGAGGAAGTGGCAATCCGACAAGTCAGGAGCAGTCGATGGCTCCATTCGAATACTGCATTGTGGGAGTTCAGAGCTGGTGCTGGACCCTGCGCCCCTAGCTGCCTCCTTGGAGATCAGGGGTGGGAGCATATGCATTGTCTCTTACAGAAGGCTTCATGTATGCCAGGTTCAGGGCTTTGGGGAGGCTACACACAATTGCTGAGTCCTCTTTAGGCTTGTGCTGGAGACCTGCCCTGTGTCTGTTTTCCCATGATGATGGGGCTCCCCCTCACCCCAGCTGAGGGAGGGAAGGAGGGAGGGAGGGAGTGCAGGCTTCAAGATGAGGCACCTGTCTGTGCCACACACTTTTTGCTTTTTTCCCCCATTGATCAAGTCGCTTATCACCTCTCTCTCTCTCTCTCTCTCTCTCTCTCTCTCTCTCTCTCTCTCTAGCATGCTTGCTTGCTTTCACAACAGCTTTTTTTTTTTATTGATTTACACGTTTTGTTTTGCTTTTCATGTGTTTGGGTGACTTCTTGCATGTATGTCTGTGCACCACGTACATGCCTAGTGCCTGTAGGAATAAGAAAAGGGCATCAAATCCCCTGGAACTGGAGTTACAAATGGTTGTGAGCCACTGTGTGGGTGCTGGAAACCAAATCCTGGTTCTCTGGAGGAGCAGCCAGTGCGGTCAACCACAGAGTCATTTTTCCAACCCCATATTAATTTGTTTTTTGAGACAAGATCTGATGTAGCCCAGGCTGGCTATAAATTCATTATGTAGCTAAGGATGACCTTGAACTTCTGACCCACCTTCCTTCACCAAGTGTTAGGATTAGAGTCCTGCACCATGTCTGGCTAAAATTAGTGGAAGACAGGGTGAAGTATGTGTGTGTTTGGGGGGGGGGGGGTCCTGTTCTGGGAATCAGATCAGAGTGCTAGGAAAACTCTACAATCCTGAGCTATATCCCCAGCCCTGGCCTTCAGATTATTGTAAAAGAGTAATCAAGATTCCATAGATCTGTTCTCTGAATTTCTCACCCTGGGTCCTTTTGAAGACTGCAGGTGAATGCCACACACCAGGTATTTCATTTCCCTTTGTATTTACTTGTAAACGTGAGAAACTGGGACTGGAGAGATGGCTCAGTGGTTAAGAACACTGACTGTTCTTCTGAAGGTCCTGAGTTCAAATCCCAGCAACCACATAGTGGCTCACAGCCATCTGTAATGAGATCTGACACCCTCCTCTGGTGCATCTGAAGACAGCTACAGTGTACTTACATATAATAATAAATAAATCTTAAAAAAAGAAAAAAGAACACAGGAAAAAATACCACAAAACACATTTTTTAAAAATAAATAAATAAATAAATGTGAGAAACCAAACTAACACATTCCTAATGATGTGGTTCTTTTTTTTTTTTTTTTTTTTTTTAAATGTATTAAGATGTGGTCAAAGACTTCTCTCCCAGAAGTTGAGAATGAAGAGGTACCAGGAGTTGGTGAGGCTAGAGGAGACTCCAGCATGTAGATTTTTGGCTAGAAACGTACTAAGTATATGTATATACAACCCTGGCCGAGTTACTCGACTCTACCAGGCCTCAGATTTTCCATCCATAAGATGTGCAGGTGCTAATATTACAACCATGCAGTGTGGTTTTGAGGGTGGCACATCACTCTTAGGATTAGCCTAGATGTATCAAGAGTGTGTGAAGGACTGACTGCTGCTCAGCACAGAGTGAAGGCAACATGTGTTGAGGGTGTGGCTCAGTGGGTAGGTAGAGTGCTTGCCTATTAGGCAGGAAACTCTATGCTGGGGTCCCAGCCATTCATACACTGGGTGTAGTAGCACCATAATCTCAGTCTTGTAGAGATGAAAGCAGGAGGGTCAGAGGTTCAAGGCCATCCTCAGGTACTATCAAGTTTGAGGCTAGCCTGGGCTACATAGACTGTCACAAAGGCAAAGCAAATAGTTGGGTGCACACCTTTAATATCAGCACCTGAGAAATAGAAATAGGTGGATCTCTGTGAGTTCCTGGCCCAGCCAGGAACTTTATATATCAAGTTCTAGATCAGCCATGGCTATATGGTGAGATATTATGTCCACTAAAAAACAAGCAAACAAAAGCACGTTAAAAAAAAAAAAAAAACACACCTTATATTCTTCGGTGTGCTACACAGGTGCCTTATGCTGTCAAGTAGCTTGTGGCAACTTTAAAGAATTTTAAAAGCTTTTCACAGGCTTCCCAAGCCCTGTCTGCTCAGCCCTTACTCCTGTTCACAGCAGCCACAGAGAAGCGAGTCGGTGACAGATCCCAGCGTGGGACACAAGTTGAGCCCAGTGAGCCCTCCTCCAGCTGTAGAGACTTGTGCCAGTGTTGGGGCCACCTACCTGGAGAACCTGCCGCTGCTGGATGACAGCCCAGCTGGGAATCCCTTTTCTCCCAGGGAACCTCCAGAACCCCGGGTATCCACAGAACACACCAATAACAGGATTGGTGAGTCCTGTTGGGAGATCCTGGTCTAATCAAGTGGGCAGATGGGAGATGGGTGCTGAGCTCTGGATGGGACTTGGGGAGCTATGCATTCCTTGCCACCTTCACTCTGCCCCACATCAAGCTTCTGTCCAGGAAGAAGGCCAGAGTGACACTTCGTGGGGAGAACTGGGGACATTCACTAAGAGGGCATGGAGTGATGAACACAGTGTGTGTCATCCTTAAAGAGAAAGAGAGTCTTTCCCCACTGGCCTAATACAGAGCCAGAAGGTTCAGAATGACGTCAGACCCTTATCTAGCAACACCACTTCATGTCTGTCACAACTTCTGGGAATAATGACATTACCCTCTTTCATGGCTGGAGAAATTAAGGCATACAGTGGGGTTTCTTCTTGAGTTGCCAAGACTCAGCCCCACATCTGCTGGGTTCTGGAACATTGATTTTTTTTTTGTTCGTCGTACTCATGGGTCTCAGCGGAAGCCTAGAGACCAGCCCTGGCCCTCCTGCATTTCTCCTCTCCGCTGCCCTCCAGCCAGGAAAACATCTGCCAATGCTCCTATGGGCCCTGCTTCCATCCTCACTTCCCACCACTTCGGAACATGAATCAGTGGTTCTTAACCTGTGGGTTGAGACTCCTTTGGCAAACCTCAATCTCCAAAAATAATGACATTGTGATTCCATAACAGTAGCAATATTACAGTTAAGGAGTATCAATGGAAATAATGGTATGGCTGTAAGTCACAGCATGAGGGACTGTATTAAAGGGTCACAGCATTAGGAAGGCTGAGGACCACTGATGTATATTGTCCCCTTCACTCTCAGGTTGGAGTGTTAGGTTCTTATTCTGGCATTCAAGGATGGTCTCAGCCAGCTGTTCCATCACTTCTGAAGCATCTGTTCTCCTTCTGAGGGGTGGCTTTCTGAATTTTCATCTCCCTCTCCGTGCTTCTTTCCTCCCCCTCCCCCTCCCCCCTCCCCTTTCTCCCTAAGCTGCTCTGCAGGGTTATTTCCTCGTCTATAGCAGGCCTTTTGAGCCTTCATGTCCTGGAGGTAGCATTCTCACACTGTCTACTCTGAACTAGCCAATGCTCTCAGCTGAGCTTCTCCACCCAGTGCCCCAGCTCCCCAGCTCGGTGCTCCCTAGAGTGTTGCTGGCTCTGTTCTGATGCTAGAAGGACATTGGTGACAGTTCTTCACATTCTCCTGGAAGTCTGTGGTGATGAGAACTCTAGAGCTGTCTTGGTCTCAAAGAAATGTTTGCAGTTACCACTCTCGGTTAAGTTCTATTTGAAAAGAATGTGTTTGGAAAAACACTGCCAAAGGCTCCTTCGGTTTTCCAAGGAGTCCTGATGGTGTTTGAATCCAAGATGACTAAAGGGCTTGGAACTTGGAAACAGGGCCAGAGCCTGTTCAGGGAGGGAGGTGGCAAGGGTTAGGGATGAGGAAGGGCTGCTGAGGGAAGGCCTTAAGAGGTCCTCTGGGACACCAGAACTCAGGTGACTCATTTGTCCTCTGAGTGACACACCAGAAGAGCAGTCTCCCTGTCCAGTTTCCTACAAGGACAAATGGGTCTAAGTTTCCTCCTTCTCTGGCTGTACCCCCTTTGCCTCTCCTTTCCTTAACTTGACTGGGACATTTTCCCCAGAGCTGGGGTGGGGGTGGAATCTAAGCAGCCTGTGATGATAAAGCCAGAGGATCAGGCTCCATAGGCATGACAGAGCAGTAGCCTGTCTCTGCTCTGGCCTTGGCTTCTTCTGCCCTCACACCTCCTGCCTCACACACACATTACTCTCCAATACCTCTCTGTCTCTCTGTCTCTCTCTCTTTTTTTATTGGGGGCGGGGTGTCACGTGTGCATGTAGAAGTCAGAGGACCACTTACACATGTCAGTTCTCTCCTTCCACCATGTGGGTCCGAGGGATCAAACTCTGGTCTTTGGGTTTGGCAACAAATACCTTGACTTACTGAGCCATCTTGAAATGCTTTCATCTCATACATTTAGTTTGTGCGTATGCCACTGCATGAGTGTGGAAATCAGAGGACAACTTGTGGGAGTCAGTTCTCTCCTTCAACTCTGTGAGTCCCTCTCATAGCTAAAATGAAGTATTTTAACTAGCCCATATAAAAGACATACAATCCAGGTATCTTATTTATAAGCCATAATCCTAGACTGGGCAGATTTGGGGCTATTCTAACTTATGTCCCAGCCATATGTCCCTTGTTACTTGCTGTTTTTCCCGGCCATGTGCTCATGGTTCTTGTTTTCTCATGATGGCCTCCTCTAGTCTCTGTGTCCTTTCTTCTTCCCTCTCTCTACCTGCAAACCCCAACCAGGTAGCTGAAAACCTGCCTACTTCTACCTTTTGCCCAATCACAGGCCTTAGCTTTTTATTGACCAATTAACTTGAGGAGCAAGGTTACATAACATCATTTGGTACATATGAGGATCTCCTCATGCCTTGTGATCTCCTTGTGGGGGGACAAGGCAGCCAGATAGTGGGAGCCAGGATTTAGCATTTGAATACAAGCAGCATCAGCCGAACCTCCTACAGTGACCTCTTCTTAGATGACCCCAGTACCTGACCTCTGGTCCCATCTGTTCTTTTTGGTACCAGGGATTGAACCTGGGGCCTTTTACATGCTAGGGGAATGCTCTACTACTGAGCTAGTCCACTCACCTTTGTTTGGTTTAAATTTTAATTTTTAAAATTAAAAACTGTTGTGTGTGTGTGCATAATTGTGCACACGTGTGTACACAGAGACCAGAGGTTGAGTTGCTTATTCTGATTACACTCTACCTTACATGTTGCAAGGGTCTCTCACTTGAACCCAGAGCTCACTGATGCAATTATTAGCTAGCTACCTTGCTTGGGGATCCGCTGTCTCTGTCCCCTACATGCTGGGATACAGGCTGCCCCCCCTTCACCCCCCCCCCACACCTACCCAGCACTCATTTGGCTGTTGGAGATCTGAACTCTGGTCTTCGTGCTTGTATAACCAGCACTTTTCCTTCTAGGTTATCTCCCCAGCCCTTGTTCTGTTTTCTGGATTGTTTTTGTTTTGTTTTATTTGTTTGTTTGATTAAAAAAAACAAACAAACAGGGACTCATTTAGCCCAGGCTAGCTTTGAACTTGCTTTGCAGCCAAGGATGACCTTGAACTTCTGACCCTCAGGGCTTGTAGCTTTTGATATTACAAGCCTGCGATTCTGCATGTGGCCTCTGCTCCCTCTTTTCTTTTTCTTTCAATCAGATTCTCTGTTTGTTTGTTTGTTTGTTGTTTTTGTTTCTCCAGACAGGGTTTTTCTGTGTAGCCCTGGCTGTCGTGGAACTCACTCTGTAGACCAGGCTGGACTTGAACTCAGAAATCTGCCTGCCTCTGGCTTCCAAGTGCTGGGATTGAAGGTTTTTCAATCAGATTCTTACTGAGTTACCGAAGCTGGCTTGAACTCACTTGTTTTGTAGCCCAAGATAGCTTTGAACTTGCCATCTTCTTGCCTTGGCTTCTCCACATTTACAGGTTTGTGCTCCCCAGCTTTCATCTTTTGCAAGCCCCTCTGATGAAAGTCCCAGCAAGCCTTGATGGAGGATGTGGGGTGGGACCTGAGACCCTGCTCTTAGCTCTGGAGCCCATGGGACACACAGTTCACCCCTTTCTCTTGCCCTTCCCTCTCATGTTTCTTATACTTCTCTCTTTCCTGGGTGTGTGAGAAACCGAAATAGAAGAGCTGGCTTGGTGCAATGCTCTAGGACATGCCGGGGCACTTGAGAATCTTCTGGGCTTCCTGAATCTGAGGGTGTAACCCGAAGGCAGGGGGTCCATGTGCCCCCTGCGTCTACCCACCCCCACTCCTAAGTTCCCTTTTGAGCTTCCCCATTCCATCTGCAGAATCCATTGCAGGATCAGCCAGAGTGGTACAGCCCCCAGCCTGAGGCCATAGGTGCCGTGCCCAGTGAGTAGAGCCAATTATTCTGATGAATCTAGGCTTCTGCCTCCCAGTTGCAAAGATGGCTTTGTTTCCCTAAGGCTCCCTGACTCCCTGCATGGAAAGGCCATCCCAGCAACCCCCACCATCAGCTTGTGTTGAGACTGTAGCATGTACTAGTGCTAGGAGCCTGGGCTACCCATTCACTTGACACTTATGATCCCCTCTGCCTTCTGGCAGCATGAGGTTCAGGGGCTGGGCACATAGACACACAGGGCCCCTGGCTGCTGTTGCATATCATCAGGACCCAGGTTTCTGAAGAACATGGCCAATCAGCCAAGTTTGCCTGGACTGATGAAGCTCCTGAGACCTGGAACTTCAAGCAGGGGCACACTGGTCACCCAGGGTGTTTTGTTTTATGCATGTGGATGCAAGGACAGCCCATCTCCTATCCTTACCTGCTGACCTCAGGTTCTTTTTTTTTTTTTTAAGATTTATTTATTTTATGTATATGAGTACACTGTCGATCCCATTACAGATGGTTGTGAGCCACCATGTGATTGCTGGGAATTGAACTCAGGACCTATGGAAGAACAGTCAGTGCTCTTTATCGCTGAGCCATCTCTCCAGCTCCCTGACCTCAGGTTCTTAACCCTGCAGAGGATTAGATTAGTGATGATGAGGGGCTATTAGTGGGAGTGCTGGGTCTCAGAGATGGCACTTGAGAAGAATGAGGGACATGTGTGGCTCTGCTGTGACCCCTGGTGTTCTTACCATCCTGTTTTGTTGTTGTTTTGTTTTGTTTACCTGCTATTTCCTGGATTGACTGCATTCTGTCCATCTCTGATGACATGCCTAAGAAACCATGGGTGACCCCATCAATACGTCTCTGTGTAACAGAGAGGCTGTGGTATCTGTACGTAGTCACCCAGCACATGAAGTGGAAGTGGGCCGAGGTCCTGGTCTCTCCTCTCTCACCCACCTTTTTGCCTTACAGAGAAAATCTACATCATGAAGGCCGACACAGTGATTGTGGGCTCTGTAAAAACTGAAGTCCCCGAGGGCCGGGCTCCAGTAGGCTCTACAGAGTCTGAGTTGGAAGCTGAACTAGAAGTGGACCATGCCCCCCATTACCCGGAGCAGGAGACAGAACCACCTCTGGGCAGCTGCACTGAGGTCATGTTCTCGGTGGAGGAAGGAGGAAAAGAGGACCATGGGCCCACGACTGTCTCTGAGAAGTGACACCCAATGTTAGCAGGGGCTAGAGAGCAGCTGAGTGTACCCTTGAGATCAAGTTAGCACCTGGGAAGCTACCACAAGTTGAACTGAAGACCCAGCATCCAAGATATCCCAGAATGAAGCCTTCAGCTGCTGCCAAGAGCACTGGCCCCTGGGACCCATCAGTGGGCACACACCATCAGACTGATGTCTACTGGGGGAGAAGCCACAGGCTTGTTCCAAGCTTCCTTGCCCACACTCCTGTGCCCTGCCTTCTCTCCTTGGGTCTCGAGCTATGACTTTACTGTCATGCTACTAGCCTGTAGACATGGCTCCCTGTTACAGAACCAGCACCTATTGCTTCTACTCTTGAGACAGAGGGGAGTTAAAGAATGAATGCTCATCATCACTGGCACAAGGATAGCCTGTACCCATCACACAGGGAGGGCAAAATGAGACCCTTCTGGCACAGCCTCCCTGTTCTATGGACCTCCTCAGCAGCTGCAGTGACTCCACCTGACAAGAGCTGCTCAAGACTATGCTTTGCCCAAGGACTTCCTGTCACACGGAGATGGGAGAACTGTAGTACTGGAGGTTCTTAACACTTTGTGCCATTATCTTTTCCATCCTGGAAACGAAGAAGCATTGTCCCAAAGCCTCCAGGATCAGGTTCAATGACACCTAGCTCTCAAAGGAAGCTCTAGCATGTGGGAGCCTATCTTTGAAGGTACCCTGCTGCTCGCACTGCTTAGCCCACACCCACTGTGAGGAGGCCGTGCTGGTGAACATACCTGAAGATCTGCTTTTAATGTTTTGTTTTGTCTTGTTTTCCTTTTGAGGTACTGAAACTTGAACCCCTGGCTTTGTGCATGCCAGGCAAATGTTGCAGGGCTGATCCACCCCAGCCCAGTATTTCATACTAAGCACTAAAGCTGCTGTCACTCACAGCCTGGCTCACCCACTGGCACCTGCATACTCTTGTAACAAGCAGCCAACTGGATGACACATCTGCTCTGTGGCAGCCTGGGGACTCTGGACTTACCCTTGGGCCAGGCAGGGAGAATTCTGTTTACTCACTAGCTGTTTGCTCTCTGGAGGAAGTTGGGACGCTGTCAAGAATCACGAGGGGAGTTTCTGAAACCGCCTGAATATTTGGGGAAAAGCTGGAGCAGCTGAGTACCACCAGAGGTGTTTATACCACAGTCTGGATCCAGGCCAGAAGGGATGTGTGGAGGATGAAGAGTCGCCCATTTGTCTTGTGCAAGAATACGGTGGATATGTGGGCATACACAGTGGCCCCAAAGCCATGTCATGATGACCACATGGATACCACACTTTTGGAAGATATTACCCAACTTTTTCTTTTTCTAAGATGAGATCTTGTTCTGTATCCTAGGTTAGATTCAAACATGATATGTAGCTCATGCTGACCCTAAACCTGTAACCCTCCTATCTTAACTTCCTGAGGGATGACAGGCTTGAGCCACTATGCCAGGCTGCCACACATTTCAGCAAAGTGACATATTCCCTTGCAGAGTGGCTCTTCACACAATTTTTGACCCTCTAAGAATCCCTAAGGGCCTGTAAAAAAAATGGATTTGTGAGGCTGAAGGCTTATCACAGAGTTGAGTAGTGAGAAGTCCTGAATACGAGGGTGGCAGGGGTCTGGTCTGCTGCCCCCCCCCCCCACAATTCCCCCAGGCAGAGCTTTTCTCTGTGTGCATGACACTCACAGCCAAGGGCTATCTATGTGTCCTTCAAATCTCTCCCTGTCCACCTGGGCAGTCTCTTGTTCCCTGTTTATGTCCTGTCCTCCAAGGATGTTGGGAATAAAGGGTCTCTGCTCACAAGGCTGCCTTTGGTATTTGTAGAATGAATCCTGGGCTTCTCCAAGGCTTTCTTCCCACAAGCAGGTTTGGACCATGCAACTTCGGAAAAGAGGAAACTCCATGTAGCTGGTGGAGCCGTGGGTCTGTGGAACCCAGGTCTTGTATAGCTGAGCAAGTTCCATCACCCTGCACACGGAACAGGGCAGAGCTCCAGCTTTATGCAGCCAGACCAGAGTTTCCCCCTTTCTGGCATCTGTCCTCTTCATTCCTAAGACTGTAGCCCACACCTGCACCTCACCTTCAGCCTGACACAAAGCCTGCTGCTTGTTGACCATGTAGTCGGAGCAGAAGCCAAAGCTCCCCGATGGGGAACTTCCTAGCTCTAGCTGTTCTGATGTTCAGAACATTGAAGAATCAGGCCCCTGTTCTCAAGGGGGCAATCCCTGTGCGGTGAGCGACCCTGCCCCCATCACTTCCTGAGCAGTTATCTGCAGTTGGTGTCTAGTTCTTTGATGCTGTTGCTTTCCAAAGCAGTTGGTTAGAATCTCCGGGACCTGACACCAGTCTCTTCGATGGGACAAAAGGGCTGTCCCCCAAGTTGCCCCCTCTCCCTCTTGACTTCCTTCCCAACAGTGAGTCTGCAAGGACTGTGTCCTGGCCATCTTTACTTGGGCAGTGTTGCACTGAGCTGAGTATACATGAGAATGTACTGGGATAAGGGAAGTGCCCAGGTGCAGTTCTCTATGTGTCTCCTCTTGCACCTGGGGAACTGGTACTCAGAGTCAGGTTCAAACCCCAGTTCTCCCGGAGACCAACTAGGGAGTTTGCTTGAGAAAGTGGAGACCACCACCATCTGTTGCTATGGCACAATGTTTGAGACTGGGAAATGTATTAAGAAAGGTTATTCGGGCTCATGGTTCTGGCAGATAGGAAACCCACAAATGAACAGCCTTGTCTAAGGAGGCACATTGACTCACTGTACTGGGGAAAAACAGGGCAAGTAGGTTAAACATGAGGGCGAACTGTTCTCACAGTAGCTTTTAGTCTTCAGACAGTGTGGATTCACTCTTCAGGGGCCCATGGAGTTTTGTGGACTATGAGCACCCTTAGTGACCAAACCTTCCTGTGGTCTTCACCTTCCACTAGTGCTCCAATGTCAGTCAGATCTCAGCATGACCTTCAGTGAGCTTCACCATACTCACCTTAAGGCTCTATTTTCTCATCTGTGAAATGGGTATCGGTCTTGACCTGAGAAGGCTGTGGGCTTCCCAGAGATGCCACTCATGATTAGTAACTTTAGTTTTTATTCCATCCAAGTAGTCACTTGGTCCAGAGTAACCCTTTCCTCTAGCGTATAAGAGGGTCCCCTCACAGAGGCCACAGGATAGTACACATAGGTTTCAGGAAAAAAAATATACTTAGTGATGGTTGGTTCTAAAGCTAGGCCTCCAAAACCTACTTTTAGTCTAGCCTGATACTTTGCCTCTCTTGGAACCCCCACAATGTGCAGGTTACTTCTTGCTGACTGAGGAACCCTGGGGACTCTTCAGATCAGTCAGAGGTCTATCTGTGTGTTAGACATCTAAAACCCTAGCTATTTATTTGAGGTCCCTCCTGGTTCTAGTGCCTTCCAGAACACACTACATTCTGTCCAAGATCTTCTTCTTCATAGTGGCCCTTTTCTAAAAACACATACTCTGAGGCAAGCCCAGCTAGCAAACAATTTCTGGCACACAGCTTTCCTCCCAGGGATCCTTTGTCCAGCAGGTGTGACATTGGCTGTCACACACACACCAGTCTGTGATGTGGTGGTGAATATGTTAGTAAAGCAGAGACAGGGGGATCTCTGTGAGTTCTAGTCCAGCTCCTGGGTAGTCAGGGCTACATATAGAGACCCTATTTCAAGCCCAGTTTGTGAATTACCCCATTTGGGTTCCAGGACAGAGGCAAGACAGTGTCTGCAATGACAAGGTTGGGGACAGCTTCCCACCAGCACCATAGCTCCACCTGAGAGAAATAAGCCAGCTAAGCTCAGAAAGCAAGAATAGCCAGTGCAAAGGCCCTGAGGTGAAAAAGCTCCTGGACTTGAGATTCAGGAAGAATATAGCCATACAGGAAGCCCAGTGTGTGGGCAGAAAGGAGGTGGGTGGGGAGAACTTTGGCCAGGGATGCCTGCTGAGCCATTACAGAGCACTTAGGGTGTATCAAAGGAACACTGTTCCATGCTCAGTTTTATGGTCTTGTAAGTACAAAAAACGTTTCAGATGGAGTGACAAAAGCCAAACCACAGGGGCATCAAAAGTCCCAAGAGCAGACTTCAGGGGAAACTTAAGAAGGCTGGAACAGGAAGCAGCTGAGCAGGCAGCCAACAACATTCCCAGGTACTGCTGGGGAGCTACAGGATGAGGGATCAGGGAGGACAAGGTTTCTCTTTCTTCTGGAATCTTCCAAGCCTGGATGGAGAAGCCTGGAGAAGGCTTGGAGAACCCTGGGCATTGGTTATCCTGTCATCTGAGCACCACAGGATTTATCAGTAGCCCTGACAAAGCATGGGGACACTTGGTCATGGGAAATAGTGGAGGTTATGGCTACGGGCGAGACGGGCCTCCAGGGTTCAGTTTCAGCTCAGCCAGTTCCCAGCCACACAATTTCACACTCTTGCCACTTGTTTCCGGACTGACAGCATGGACTGAATTCTCACCTGGCACGAGGCTGGGATGTTGTGGGGATAAAGTGTCTAGCCCAGCTAGTAGTTTTCATGGTCACTATTAGCTGCCTTTTCAGACCGTTTGACTTCACCAAGCCCTTCTTTAGTCTGTGTCTGCACCTAGGATCAGTCCTAGGTCCTAGGTGCCAGTCCTCAATGCTTCTCTGGGCTCTGAGTGGAGGCTCACTGTCCCACACTTGCATGTTTAAAGAGTTGGAGTTCCCTCGCTGGATTCAGGTGGCCTGGCTATCTCTGTGGTGAGAAGTAAGATTGATGCTGTGAATGCTATAAGCCACTTTCAGGCAAATTTCAGCTGGGAGTTGCCACCTCTGTGTGATGTGACCAGGCTCCATCACACATCCCCTGCCTTGATGGACTGGACCTTGAGGAACCAGGAGCCAAATTTCACCTTTCCTTCCTTATATTGTTTCAGTTAGATTGTGATCACAGTGATGTGGGAATTAAGGAGAAGGGTGTGAGTGGAGGCTTCATGTGTGTTGCACATGAAGATGTAAGGTGCACACTTCTCTGTCTTTTTTTTTTTATCTTACCCCCTTGAGACAGTGACTTTCACTGAATCTGGAACTAGGCTGGCAACTAGCAAGCCCCAGTGATCCTCCTGTCTCCACCCTTTGTAGATTTGGGTTGTAGGTGTATGTAGCCACATCCTGCTTTTTGCATGGGTGCTGGAGATTTGAACCCAGCCCAGTCTTTATGCTTGTTTATTAAGTATTCTGTCTTAGTTAAGGTTTCTATTGTTGCTATGACACACCATGACCAAAAAGCAAATTGGGAGGAAAGGGTTTATTTGTCATACACCTCCATATTATAATCCACCACCGAAGGAAGCTAAGGCAGGAGCTCAAACAGGGCAGGAACTTGGAGGCAGGAGCTGATGCAGAGTCCATGGATGAGTGCTGCTTACTGGCTTGCTCCTTGTGACTTGCTCAGCCTGTTTCCTTCTAGAACCCAGGACCACCAGCCCAGAGATGGCACCACCTACAAAGGGCTGGGCCCTCCCCCATTAACTACTAATTAAGAAAATGCCCTACTTGCTTGATTACAGCCTGACCTTCTGGAGGCATTTTCTAATTGAGGTTCCCTCCTCTCTGATGACTTTAGCTTGTATCAAGTTGAACTGAGACTAACTGTCTACCACATATTCTTACTTACTTAGCCATCACCCCATGTTTTGTGCATACTTGACAGGGATTTTACCAAAAGAGCTGCACTTCCAGACCCTTCTGTGATATTCTGTCCCCTTGGATTATAGGGATGCCTTGGATCTTATAGATCCAGAGAGCTGGGTCAGAGACTAAGGGTGCTTGCTTCCAAGCCTAGTAACTTGAATTCAATACCTAGGACCCACATAGTAGAGGAGAACCAATTCCTCACACACACACACACACACACACACACACAATTCAAAATAAATAAATGTAAACACATATATTTATAATTCTTACCAGCTACTTGTCTTTCTTTTTTAGATAAGGTAGTGTAGTATTACCCAGTTTAGTCTTGAATTCCTAGACTCAAGTGCCAGTGTTGGGATCACAAGTCCTGTGGTCTTCAAATATGACATGCATCGTGTTTGCCCTATCACTAGCAAGTAGATTCAGAGCCTAGACCCCAGGGGTACAGGAAGACTTTTGAGAACACCCTGTGTATCAGGCCTATTCATGTAACACTTTCCCTTGACCACTTTGAGGCTTTTGTATCTATGTATGGTGTATGTGTGTGTGTGTGTGTGTGTGTCCACATATGAGCTCTTGAATTTCTGAGGCTGAAGAATCATACTCTGTTGTTTTTCTCCTTTATTCTTTGAGGCAAGTTCTCTCAGTCAAGCTCAGATCTCACTGATGTGGCTAATCTTGCTACCTGGCTTCCTCTAGGGATTCCCTGCCTCTGTATTCCAAGGCTGAAATTACAGGTGGGTTTTTACTTTCTCCACGCTTTGCCCAGCATTTATTCTGGTTTCTGGAGATCTGTACTGCAGTCCCCTCACTGTATGGCAAGTACTCTAACCACCTAGCCAGATCTCCAGCTCTGGATTCAAGTCTTTCTGTCTCAAGCATGTGCTCTGTAGTCCTCAGGAATGTCTTGAGCACACGAGGGCCAATGCACACACAAATGGGCAGGGATGAGCTTCATACTCCCTTGTCTGACTCAAGAACATTGGTGGCTCCATTTAGTTTCTTTTCAGAGGGGGAAACTGAGGTTCTCAGAGCTCATGCCTGGCCACCTGAGCAGGGGACAAGATCTGGCATCTTCTAGAGTTGGATGGACCCTCTCTCCTGCAACCCATGGCTGGTCAAACTGCAAGGAGCCTGGTCAGGAAGTCAGAGTTGCAGACAAATTACTCAAGAGCGGGATGTCACAGGTCGTGGTTTTTTTTATTTGCTAGCTTTGGAAATGCCAGGAGCTTCAACACACATCAGGGAAGGCCCCACCCTGGACAGAGACCCTCAGCAAATTCTGGACATTCACAAGATGAACCAGCGCCCTGTGGACCAAGGTCAGTCATCAGATTTCCCTGAATGTCACTTGACCTTTCTGGGTCACACAAAGGGGCCTCATCCCTGCCCTCCATCAACTCATACATGTTATGAGGAGAGAGAGGACCAACTCCCTCCAAGGCTTCTTGTATTTTCTCCCATAAACCTCCTGACAGGATGCTCAGAAGTGGTGGCTACAGATACCCCTATGCTGCTGTCGAGGAAACTGATGCTCACAGTAGAAATTAAGTCAGTTGGCCAATGATACACAGCTACTAAATGGTGCAGACAGGATTCAAACCCAGGTCACCTGGCCAGGACTCCAGTTCCCAGCCACTTGGCTGTGATCAACTGTGGCTCAGGCAGAGGTCACTTCTGGTTTGTTTTTTTTTTTTTTTTTCTGTTGCAGCTTTATTTTATTTGACACTTTTACTAGTATTGTGGAAGTGGCTACAGGAATCTAAGTCACGTGCTACACTGCCTGCTTTGCCTGGTCACAATAGGAATGCTAAGCCCTGGAGAACACATTCTGGATCCAGCGGCTCAGAAACACCCAGACAATGGTTGCCTCCTGGCTTGCACTTCCTTTCCAAAGCCAAGTGCTGGCTAAGTGCATGGAACTTTCAGTAGCTCCCTAGGGCCACTGTCTACTAGTCTGGCCCTCCTCAAACATGCCTGTTAGTTTCCATAGCTCTCTGTCTTAACTGTGTCTAAGGCCCAGTTGTGACCCTTGAGTGGCCAGCATGGAGGACACTCCCCAGCATGAAGTATTTGCTCAGTGCTGACATCCTGAGCTTCACTTGTTCACCCGTTCCTTCCCCTTCCAGAAGATTCTTCAGCTTACACAGTTCCCATAGCACTGCCTGCTTGAGGAATGGAGGCCAAGTCTCAGAAACCCAGAAAAAAAAGAAAAAGAAAAAAAAAATCTGTGTCTAAGAAGAAGGATTTATTCTTAGTCACTGTTCTATTGCTGTGGAGAGACATCATGACCAAGGCAACTCCTACAAAAGGAAGTGTTTAACCAGGGCCTTGCTTACAACTTCAGAGGTTTAGTCCATTATCATCATAGCAGGAAGTGTGGCAGCAGGCATGGTGCTGGAGAAGTAGCTGAGAGCTTTACATCTTGATCCACAGGCAACAAAAAAGACAGAGACACTGGAGATGGAGTGGGCTTTTGACACCTTAAAGTCCACTCCCAGTGACACACCTCCTCTAATAAGACCTTCTAATCTTTCCAAACAATTCATCAACTAGGGATGAAGCACGCAAGTATATGAGTCTATGAGGAGGCACATTCTCATTCAAACCACTCCTCATTTGCTCTTTCAGTTGCTCAATCTAGAGGCCTGTGTGGAACAGCTATCATGTATCAGGCAGGGAGCACTATGAGGCAGGGTACTGGGTGTTGAGGAGCACTGAAAGGATGAGGGATGGGTGGTGCTTGGGTATGCAGGACAACTCTTTGAGTGTCAAAGACCACCTGGGAAGGGAAGCCTGCAGGGAAGGCCTTGACCTTAGGGGGCTTGAAGCTTTATAGTCGAGTAGATGGCACCCCAGGAAGGCTTGGGTTCCACTCTCTCCTCTGCAGAGTACTTCTAAAAAGCCTGCCCACCCCAGGAAGGTTGCATTAAGGTAGAACATATCTTATTTTTCTAAATAAATATTTATCAAGCTCAAACTGCAGGGTCATGATGCTTAGAGCCCTCACGGACAGCCAAAAATCTGAGCTAACCTTACCTGGTGGAACTGATAAAGTCTATGGTGCGAGGGGTTGGGGGTAACCTCAGGGTAAGTCGGGAGTCACAGTAGGACTTGAGGATGTGGCCCACGTTTATGGGGACATGTTTTAGTTACTTTTCTCATTGCTGTAACACACTACTTGGCCAAAGCACCTTAAGGAAGGAGGGCTTTACTTTGTCTCACAGTGAGGAAGGCATGGAGGTGGGTGCGTGAGGTCACTGCTCACTCACATCGAATCTGCAGTCAGGACACAAATGAATTCTGCTGCTCTTCTTACCTTCCCCTTCTTGTTCAATCCAGGACCCCAGCCTTTGGAATGGATCTACCTATACATATAGGGTGGGTGCTCTCTACCTCATTAACCCAATCTAGAAACACCCTCACAGCCTCGCTCAGAGGTGTGCCTCCTAGATGATTCTAGGTCCTGTCATACATGCTCCAGGAAGAGAGGCAGGGGTGCTGGGCGGGCAGTCATCCGGAAGTTGTACTGACCTTAGGAGGGCCTGGAGACACTGGCACCAGGGGGTTTTCCTTCTAGCCTGTAGCAGGAAAGCACAGCTGGCATTTCAGGAAACCCTTCCCTACACCGACATGTTCTGAGTCTGCATTTATTTACTTATTTTTTTATAGCAGGAATTATAGGCATGTTACCTATATACCACACCTGGTATATGTGCTGTTAGGAACAGAACCCAGGGCTGTGTACATCCCAGGCAAGCACTCTAACAACTGAGACAAATCTCCAGCCTTTCTGAGTCTGCATTTGCTGAGCACCCAGAGGCCTTGCCACCTCTGTTTGGCAGTTGAGGGAAGCAGGGGAGGGGAGGGGGGTTGCTGAGGAAGATGAAGAGATCTGCCAATGGTCAAAGTCACATACCAGTAAATGGCCTGAGTTAGAGCTTGACCCCAAGTTTAGGTTTTGTCTAATTTGTTAGTCCCACTGCCTAAAATAGTTCGCTCCCTTAATTTCATTATTTTAGTTAGTACACAAAATATTGAGTTTCATTGTATTTTCATGCATGTATGCCAGCGTATCTCCTAAAATTGGCTCACTGGGAAGCTCCTTGGCAACTGAAATACAATGTTGTTCTAGAAACTAAAGGTTCCTGGGTTCTCCTTTGGGGCACAGGGCTGTATTTCAACTGAAAGAGGGCAAAGGGACACAGCTATTCTGCCTGGTATACAATTGATGCTCAATATATGTTGAATCTTCAGGGCAGACAGAACAGGTCTGGGGATCAGGGAAGGGAATGCAGAAGACAGACTTCTTCCTGGGGACAAATTAGAGGCAGCATAGTCACTGCCTCCTTGAGAAGCCAGAATCACTTTTATTCCTTCCTTGGGCTGTCTACAAGGAGCCAGTCCACACTGAGTCACTGTATTCCCCTCTAGCCAAGGTTGCTACAAGGTACAGACTCATAAACATATGACCAAGTGAAGATTGAGAAACTCAACCCAGGGAAAATCATTTCTTCTTTTCTCTTCTGACTAAAGGAAGGGAGAAGCGCTTGGGGAAATTGCAGCCCGTGACATGGATGGAGACTGTGCACTCACCTAGCTCCTTGCTGAGCAGCACAGACTCTGGCTCACTCTCAGGAGCCAAGCATCTCAGAACAGGGAGGGGGAGGCTGAGTGCTGGCTCCTGTGTCCACGCCCATCACTTCCTGCCACCTCCCTATTTCTTTTGTCTACTCTAGCTCTAAGCTAAAGGCTCTGCAACTTAGAAATGCAGACACTCCATGCTGGCTCTTGGACTGGTAGTCCGTCCCCAGGGAGAGACAGTGTGCTCATAGAGCCTGGGGGAAGTGGAACAAGGAAGGCTGAGCTGAACTACTCAAGGGCTTCATAACTCTGAGGCCTGGTAACTTTTCAGTCTCAGACTGCAGATTGGGAAGTGGAGGCCCTGGAAGGAGTGAGGCATGCTGGGGTTCATAAAAACTCAGCAGCCACAGAACCAGATGGTCTGTCACTCAATCTCTCCCAAGGCATTGTTCCTGGAAGGTGCAATATATTGTTTTGATAATTCTTCCCAGAAGGAAACAGAAACAATGTCTACCCCTTCCTTATAAGGTCCTAAGGACAAAGGGAAGTATGATTTTACCAGAGTTCACATTGGAGAATTACTGTGTTTATTGGGCTTCCTACTAGTGTGAATGAGGGGCTGCTTACAGGAGCCTGGATGACCACAAAACTTCCACACTGGAAACGTTGACGCCACAATGATGATGGCTACTCTATAAGCCACAGAGGGAGGAGCTACGTGGATGGTGGCTTCTCTGTAAGCCACACAGACAGCCTCTCTTTATTAACATCCTCCAATCTGTGTACTCCAGCATCTCCTGAGACCACAGGCACAGGAAGTTATGGCAGAATTTGGTGGCTGAAAACTCAAGTGAGAGTCCAGTGATCCTTCTAACTCCGTCTATGAAGGGATGTCCACAGTCAACAAGACAGATGGCTAATTTGATGAAGATGGTGGCTACTTTGCTCCAATGGCTGAGTTCCACATCCCATATGTTCTATATCCCATAAGGTCACGTGTTCTGAAGACCCTTAAGTTCTCTGCTTGTGAACTAGAGCCTGTTTGGAATGCCTGGTGCAACATAAGAAGCAGCCACTGCCTGGCAAACTATATTGCACAGACCTGTGATTATAATGAGATTTTCTCTGTGTCAGGTGCCCTGTCTCAAGGGAAGAAGCCCTGTGAGGGCTCATGGGAGTTGATTAAAATAAATGATCAGATTATAAAGCCCTGCCATTTGGCCGTTCTGGAGTTGCTGTAGGTATAACCTGGGAACCTGGATGTAAAAGGATTTGTCAGGAGGACGTGTGATCATTTGGCCCCAGCCACATCCAAATGGTCTGAGAGAAAAGAAAACCGTGGGAAGATATGAAGGGAGCACATGGGTGAACTGTGCTCATGGACGGAGTAAATCTGTTCTCCCCCAAACTAACCTGTCAGTTCAGTGAAATCTTCATTCAGATATTTCTACATTTATCTCTCTCTCTCATGTTACAGTGCTTCTATGTGGAAGTCAAACAACATCTTTATAGAGCTGGTTCTTTCAATCCACAGTGTACTTCCTGGGGACCAATCTCAGGTCATTAGGTATGGCAGAGTATGGCAGAAAGTGCCTTTACCCGCAGAGCCATTTCACTGGCCAGGAACCCTCAGCTGGTGTTTGGGAAGTTGGGGGGGGGGGGGTGTGCAATGAAAGGGTGATGGAGCATACATCCGTGTGTGCACGTACAGGCGACAGATGAAGACATAAGGTGTCCTGCTTTGTCACTCTCTGCCTTCTTCCCTTGAGACAGGATCTCTCACCAAATCTGGAGCTAGGTTGGCAGCCAGCAAGCCTCAGAACTACTAATGTCTCGGCTAAGTACAACACTAGGGTTACCAGAATGTATGACCAAACCTGTTTTCTTATGTAGGTGCTGGAGACTTGAACTCAAGTCTTCATGCTTGTGCAGCAAGCACTCTTACGCAGTAAGCCCTCTCATCAGCCATTATTATTATTAATTATTATTATTATTAATTATGATGATGATGATGATGATGCTGGGGAGGCAATCTTCCCTTAAGCCAATTATGAAAAAGAGTAGCAAACAAAGAGAATTCACCGTGTCTACTAAACATTCTTTGAGGGTCTACCAACAACAATGTGGAACAGGTCTAGAAATAACAAGACTGAAAGAGGAGACGAGCTCTTCTAGCAACTGACCCACATACTTGCAACAAATGATGGGAGAATGGAGTGCTTGTTTGGCAGTATAATGAAGGCAATATATATGGTCTTTACACCATATATATTGTATGTACTTCAGATCTTTGATTGGCCCAGCTAGGATTATTAAGCCAACAAACAGAAAAGATAAACAAAAGCATCTTCATGACCTCCAGGTAAGGAAGGTCCTTTCAACTATGATCTAATGGAGAATATTGATGGATTTTTGTTACATTAAAATTAAGGAATTGTTTTTTGTTTTGTTTTGTTTTGTTTTGTTTGTTTTTGTTTTGTTTTTTTCACCTGGCTATGGTGGTGCAAGCGTTTAACCCTAGCACTCAGGAGTCAGAGGCAGGTAGCTCTTTGAGTTGGAGGCCAGCCAGGTCCACAGAGCGAGTTCTAGGACAGTCAGGGCTACACAAGGAAACCCTGTCTCAAAAAACAACACACACACACACACAAAATGCACAAAATAAAACACATACACACACACACATGCATGTATACACACACACACCAACAAGCGACTTTTTTTTTTTTTTTTTTTGGTTTTTTGAGACATGATTTCTCTGTCTAGCCCTGGCTGTTCTGGAACTCACTTTGTAGACCAGTCAACCAGGGACTTTTTAAATAGACCTTTAAAAATGTTTTTTAAAATTACATGTATGTATGTATGTATATATGTATTTAGACTGGTGTATGTGTTGGGGGTGGGGAGTAAGGAGACATGTACATGAACAACTTTCAAAATTTTAGAATCACAGTCTTTCCACACCGTGATTCCTGGTGATCCAATTTAGGCTGTGAGGCTTAGTGGCACAAACCTTTTACTTCTGGAGCGGTCCAATTAAGGAATGTTTAAACAATGAGGGGAAAGCCCGAATAAAGACAGCAACCATATACCAGAATGGAGGAGGTCTTTATGATATCTGAAAAATGACGAGGGATAAATATCTAGAAGATACAAAGAATTAGAGCAGCTCTACAAGAAGACAGGAAATAATAACGATCGGATGAAAGGATGTTGAAAAGCAGTTCACAGAAGGGGAAACCCGGATGACTCAGCAGCAGCGAAGAGGTGCTTAGACCCACGAACTTCAGAGAAATGCAAATGAGGTACCAGCGGGTTCCACTCCACACCCACCGCACTGGCCCAAGTCAGAAAGCTGGCTAGTGGGGAGTTCAGGGGAAAACGTGCCAAAATAGGAACTCTCTGGCCCTGCTGGTAGGGTGTGACTGCGTGGGCGGCACAGAGGAATCAGGCAGTGTTAGGGAAATAGATATACATGTACCCAGTAGCTTGTGGTCCACAGCCTACTCCTGAGACACTGAAACACCCATAAGCCACACCTGATTTACTTACAAGAATGTATAGATTGCAGCAGTAAGGATCCTAGTTGGGGTGGGATGGGGAACGGGGTTTGAGAGAAAATAGACTTGGGAGGAGTGCATATTTAACATATTTACCATAGCTCAGTGGTAGAGTGCATATTTAACATGGAGGAGGCTGGAGCTCAAGTTAAACACACACATAGAGAGGCAGAGAGAGTCAAAAAGAGAAATAGGGGAGAGAGGGTAGGGAGAGCATTGTTTGGCAAGACCCAAATAATACAATTCATTCTACCCTCTAGACCTGAGATCCAATGAGCAAGTGATCAAGAGAATATGAAAGAAATTGTGCTCAGACCAGCCACAGACTTAGGAAACACACCAGAGGGCAGAGAGGCCATTTATAGAGTGAGGCAGGGAAACTGAGGCCAGAATCGATAGTGTATGTAAGGGTGGGGGTAGCCATTGCTTGTCTTAGAGTCTGTACCTGGAAACCTATGGCCCACGGATGGGACCACCATCTCCCTGTGTCCCTCGTAGACAGAGGGAGAGACAAGAGAGATGTGGAGGGGCAGAGGGCATAGGTGGTTTGTAGAGACCCAGAAAAGATAGGGGGAAAAATGGGTGTGGAGTTAGAGGAGTGAGGGTAGGAAGGCTGGTCCTGAGAAGGGCTGTCTTAGAAGTCAGGTGAGAGAGGTCAGGCTGGAGAGGGGAGCCAGGAAGTGATGCAGAATTGAGAGCATTCTGGAGTGATGCAGAATTGATAAAGGAGGGAGGGCTGGAGGTGTGACTCAGGTCCTTTCCTTGAGTTTACAGAGCCTGGGTCTAGTCCAAGCACCAGAAAAATAAATAAATAAATAAATAAATAAATAAACAAATAAATAGACAGAGACAGAAACAGAAACAGAAACAGAGACAGAGACAGAGACAGAGACAAAGAGAGACTGGAGATATAACTCAGTTGATATCAGGCATGCCAGCACTCATGTAGTCCTGGCTCCCATCCCTAACATGGTATGAATGGACACCTGGTAAACACCTATAATCCCAGCACCAAAGAGCAGAGGCAGAAGCATGGGAGTCCAAGGTCATCCTTAGCTATACAATAAGCTTCAGGCCAGCCTGGGCTGCATAAGACATTTTTCCAAAAAGAAACCTTAAAGACTGGAGAAATGGCTTAGCCGTTAAGAGTGCTGGCTGCTCTTCCAGAGGTCCTGAGTTCAATTCATTCAATTCCCAGCATCCACACGGCAGCTCACAACTGTCTGTAACTCTAGTTCCAGGGGATCCTACACCCTCACACAGACATAAATTCAGGCAAAACACCAACGAACATGAAATAAAGATAAATAATACATTTAAAAACTGAAATTTTTAAAAATTTAAAAGAGGAGGGGGAAAGGAGAAAAGAATAGTTATAAAAGGAAATGCAGAAATGAAACGACACTGCAGATGTGGCCCTGCGAGTCTAGAGTCGCTGTACAGGACCCCGTGAAAATGAAAAAAACATCCACCACCTCTCTCCAGCAGCCCTACTCTCTATCTAGGTTCACCACCTAGGGAAACTGTCTTCTGTGCCATTGACAAGACTGTGTTTGGCAGTACAAGAGATGGAGCATTGGGGATATTCCCCAAATATCCACAAAAGGGGAACAGGGTGGGGAAAGGGATAGACCTTGGGGCAAGTACACAACTCCACACAGCAAGTGAAAGGGAAATAAGTTAGAACCGAACTCAACGAGTAGATGTTCCTGTCTCAAAGACAGTGCTGTCTACAGGCAAGACCATGCTCCTGCTGTTTGGGTTGTATGGGCGAAAATGCATGCATATGAAACACAGTCTCCCTTCAGCATCTCCTGGAAATAGCTCCTGGAGCCCCTTCTAACAGATATTCAAACCCATGGATGCTCACATTCAGGATCCCTGCTTTTCAGTATACCTAAACCATACATGCTCTAGTTACCTTAATGTGAAAACGTGTAAAGCTTTTGGGTAACACACACTTTTGCTTGTAGACTTTGAGTCATCTTTATATGGTACTTCTAATACCTTTATGAGTTTAGAGAATAAGCAATAATGTCGAGAAAAAAGTCTGTATATGTTCAATATGCACACTCAATGTATTTTTCTTGTTTGCTTTCTAGAACATGTCTGATCCCCTTTACGGATGAGTAAACCATAGGATATGGAGCCCACAGATCTGAAGCCTCCCTGAAATCTTCTGTGTTATTTTTCATACTAAGGCAGAAAATAGTCTAGAGAAACGTCAAACTCAAAGCAGTTGTCCTTGGGAAGAAATTGCATGAGTGAGAACTGTAGCTTAGAGGCAAAGACATCTAGTTTAATGATAAAGTGAAAGAGTGTGGAATAGGGGGCTGGAGAGATGTCTTAGCGTTAGTCAAGAGTGTTTGCCACTCATTCAGAGGACTTGAGTTCAGTTCCTAGCACCTATAACATCAGCCCAGAGGGATGTGTGTGTGTGCACTTGCGCACATGCGCATGTATATGTGTATGTGTATACATATGTGTATGTGTGTGTGAATGTGTATTTGAATGTGTGTCGGGGATGTAGGGGTCCAAGGTGGATATAGGATGAGTTTTCTGCAGCCATTCTTCACTGGATTGGACTATCTGGCTAGCCAGATTGTCTCAGGGCTCTGTTGTTTCCACCTCTCACATGCTGGGAGAACAAATTGGCTACCACACCCACACAGCATCTTGTGAGTGCTAGGGATCAGGGTTCTAATGTTCAAGCTCTTGGGGCAAACACTTTACCCATTGAACTTTATTTATTTATTTATTTATTTATTTATTTATTTATTTATTTATCTTTAAAAGGCATGTACTGATCATACATTTAAAAGCCTTATAACACAGCTATACACAATGTACAGTAATCTGTTCCTTAGGTGCCAGCCCAGCAGAGGCTCTTAGATAATGATTTAGCAATAAATACTGGCCAAACAGCTGTTTTTTAGAGACCGGGAAAAGACAACTCAGAATAGAGACTTTGAAAGCCTCCTAGCAACCTTCTCCCAAATGGCTGGGCCCTTTTTGAGGCCCAGAGGTGGGAAGATTTGTGCCCCTAAGCAGGGGAGACCCTGCTTCATAAGGAGATGAGGATGGAGACACTGTTTTGGGGGCACAACACTCCACCTCCCAGCATGAATGACCAGCGTAGCCCAAGAAATGCATGTTGTGTGTGTGTGGTGTGCATGTGTATACTCAGAGGCACATACATGTTCATCGAGACCAGAAGAGATGCATGTTGTGTGTGTGTGTGGTGTGCATGTGCACACTCAGAGGCACACACATGTTCATTGAGACCAGAAGAGATGCATGTCAAGTGTCTTCTTCAGTTCTCAATATTTTGAGGTACAGTCTCTCACTTGAGCCCAGAGCTCACCCATTTGACTGGTTCTAACTAGCATACTTCACAGATCCTGTCTCTACCTCCCGAGTCTAAGATTACAGGAGGACCACAATATCCACTATGGTTTTTTAGCCCTCTCCCCATGGGTGCTGGGGATGCACACATGGGTCTCATGCTTGCATACTTGCATGCTTGCATGGCAAGTATTCACTGTACCTAGATGACCTGACTTTCTTCTTCTTCTTCTTCTTCTTCTTCTTCTTCTTCTTCTTCTTCTTCTTCTTCTTCTTCTTCTTCTTCTTCTTCTTCTTCTTCTTCTTTTTCTTCTTCTTCTTCTTCTTCTTCTTCTTCTTCTTCTTCTTCTTCTTCTTCTTCTTCTTCTTCTTCTTCTTCTTCTTCTTCTTCTCCTCCTCCTCCTCTTCCTCCTCCTCCTCCTCCTCCTCCTCCTCCTTCTCCTTCTCCTTCTTCTTCTTCTTCTTTTTCTTTCTTTTTTTTTTTAGATTTACTTATTTATCTTTTATATATGAGTACACTGTAGCTGTCTTCACACACACCAAAAGAGGGCATCAGATCCCATCCCATTAGAGATGGTTGTGAGCCACCATGTGGTTTTGGGGAATTGAACTCAGGACCTCTGGAAGAACAGTCAGTGCTCTTAACTGCTGAGCCAACTCTCCAGCCCCTGACTGTTTTCGTTTGTTTGTTTGTTTGTTTGTTTGTTTTGTTTTGTTTTGTTTTGTTTTGTTATGATACCACACACACATGCACACCTTGGACTGAAGAAACCATCAGAGGGCTGAGGTGCAGCAGAGAGTGGCTTGAGGTGTGCTGGGGGAGGCAGTTTCTACTAAGAGAGAGAATCTCTGATATTCTTTTCTGAATGAACTCCTAGGAACAGACACAAAGCAAGCTCTTTCCAACATGGCCTCTAGAGGCCCAAGCATATTATAGCTGCTTCTAAGCAATGAGATTCCCTTGTTCCTCCTTCTCAGTAGTCCCAGCCAGGACCTTTATTGCCTGACTCTTTGCCTGTGCTTATCTCTACACCTTGTGCTGGGCCAGCCCCTTGGTGAGTCACAGACTAAAATCACGAGCAGGAAGCTGTGTTAGCCACAGACTCACAACTGTCTCCCCTGGTTGTCCTCCCACCTGTATCCCCAGACACATACACGCACATGCACACACACCACACCACACCACACCACACCACACCACACCACACCACACAGTAGCAGAAGGCTTTCTTTCTAGAAAACAATGCAGCTGAGACAAAAAGAGTCCATCACAGCAAGGTCAATGGACAGTTACATTTCCATTAATGGAAATGGGGTGGGGAGGGCTGACAGATCCTCATCTGACTCTCCAGCCACTCCTCCAAGAGCTCTATCCAAATTGCTCCTGGGGGACTCGCTGTGTCCCTGGAAGAACTAGTGTACTTGACTGTGGAAGACTCTAAGAGGAACTCTATGCAATTGCATGGAAGCCACTAACCTTGCTCCGTGAAGACTTTCTGGTGCGGCTGCTTTGGGGTCACCATGCTCTCTGTAGGAAAGTCCAACAAACTCGTTGGTTCCCCAGGGTAAACTTGGTTAGAATCATGCTTTGGTTTGTCATTAGAACCTTATGAGGAGTGGGATAGGCCAACACAGGCACATCACATGAACAAGCAAAATAAAATAAAATAAAATAAAATAGTCATAGGATGCTGGCACTGGGGTTTTGTAAATAGAGTTTCTGGCACATTCTCTCTGGTTGTATACAGGTGGCCATGTCAGAAGCTGAAGCCTGTGTTGGCTGAAGCTGGAGTACTTCCTCCAGAGGCTTGCCAGGCCACCTGTATACAGTAAGTGCTCAGTTAGCAGCCTGGGCCCCCCTTGCTTGCTTTGCCTTTCAAAGGTAAGTCTTCTGTTTGCACAAGCAGAGATGTCATCTTGTTGGAGTGTGAGATGATAGGGTCGGGACTGTCCTGGGAAGTGGGGAGGTACCAGATTAAGATGATCTGTCTGCGACCCTTATGAAAGCCACCATCCTATCTCTGCTGACTGACATAAGAACAAGGGGACCTTTTCTGTACTGTGGGGTTTTGTGGACTGAAAGGTGAATGGTGGGGTTGGTAGAGCCAAGTACTGACTGGATTAGACTGGATTCCAACCCTGATATATACCTAGCCATTCGTTAATGCTCCCCACTTGGTGTTTTGAGACAAGGTTTCTCTATATAGCCCTGGCTGTCCTGATATTCGATATATATATATATATATATATATATATATATATATATATATTCACTATATACATCAAGCTGGCCTTGAACTCTCTGAGATCTTCCTCCCTAGTGCTGCAATTAAAGGCATGCACCACCACGTCTCGTTAACATTCATCTTTTTATTGTCTCTTGTGTATACTTAGCAGAAGTCCTCACTCACTTCCATTTTATTGAGCTGTCCTTATTGTGTGTTTCCTAGGCACCAAGGGACTAGCCAGAACAGGATGGTGTACCTGAGTCCTAGAGGAGTATATAATGTGTCAGAGTGAGCAGTGACTGGGCTGTGTAGGAGCTCCTTGGCTTTGAAGGTAACTAAACTGGGTTTGAATCTACACTACTCCCTCCTAGCTGTGAAAGGTCCTATAAAACTTCATCTCCCCCCACCCCTGCCCCTGCAAGTCCACGTGTACTAGCAGACATATGTTGCTGACCCTGAGTAGTCTTCCAGTAACTGCTGGTTTCACAACTACTAAGTGTTATCAGTGTGAATAGCAAGTGATCCCTGGTGAAGATTTGCAAGGCATCTGCACAGGTGCTAAGTTAGCTGTCAGGAATTGGGCGGGGGGGTTGGGGGGGTGGAGGTGGGCTGTCAGGCTGTACTATTTTCACAGAATAACAGCTGATGCTATTTCGTAAGTAGCATTTTAAAAAATCATCAGGGTAGAGCTGCTGTGATTGCTATTGGTGGCTTTATAAGAAGAAAAAGAGAAACACAAGCGCGTGCAAGCACACACACACACACACACACACACACACACCATTCATATTTACTCCGTATCCCTTACTATGTAGTTTTTGCCAGCAAGGCTATCGTCAGCTGTGTCCCATTAACCTTGAATGAGAACCATGAAACTAAGTCACCCCCTTCTCTTCAAAGTGTATGAGGTGTGTGATGCTGAACTGCAGAATACAGACTAAGTTAGGAACCAGCCTATGGTTTCCCACATGTGGTTTTTGGTGGTATTGTTACCTGGCTGGAGAGAATGAGTAAATTGGACCCACTGGGCAGAATCCAGGGCAGACCACTGAATCTTGCTTCTGACAGGTGACAATGGCTTTCAGCTTTCTCAGATGGACCAGAGCACCCCCGCCCCATGTCTTCCACAGGAGGCTTAAAGACCAGAACCCTCCCTGCCTGCTCAGTGGCTACCCCTCTTCAGGGTTGAGGTTGTGGGCTGAGTCCTATGTCTCAGAAACATGTGAGAACCAGGTGATTTCCCAGGCTCCTGATCAGCAGGTGGGATTTTCCATCCTCCCAAGGGTCACTTCCCAGTTTCTCCCCCAGCACCTAAAAGTACCGTCCTTGAGGTGGCCCTCACAAGAGCCAGTGGCTGCGGGTCTCTCAGTATCTCTATCAGCCTACAGGAGAGTGTGTGTGTCCATGAGGAGGGACAGAATAGATGCCTGCCTCCCTACCCACCCCTACCTCTCCAAATACTCCATATTCAGGGTTGTAGGGATATGCACAGTCCTTGGGACAGCCACTCAGATGAGAGTTACAGTGAGCTTGCTGATGAGGTCAGTTCTAGGAAGCAAGACTTTCTGGATGGCTTTCTTCCTCGATTTCTGTTTACCTCTCAGCCAAGAGAACTCAGAAGAAGAGGACTGTTCTTGCTTAGGGTTCCAAGTATGTTTAAGGAAAAAAATGAAACATATTAAAAAGAGCTATACCTATGCAATGCTGCTTATACTGTGCCTGTACACTCCGAGTAAGCAGACATATGCTGCGCGTTATAGGAGCCATATTATATAGCTCATATTAATAAGCTCCATGAGAAAATGCAAACATTCACGTGGAGTTAGCCTGGCTCTAGAGTCTAAATGAGTGAATTATCTAGAAGGCTTTGGTTCTCCTGAGCGGTGCCAACTTTGGGACTGCTTTCCCCCATGTCCTACCACGAAGAGTAGGAAGTCCATGAGATCTGGGACGGGCTGATGGTGACAAATTAGCTGGGGGAGACCCAATCAGGGCACCCAGTCACGAATATAGTGGACACCTGTCTTCAGCGCCAGTCTCTTCCCCACCACTGGAAGGGTGTCTCGAAGAGGAAGGAGTGATAAAAGCTCATTCATTCCCGGAAGAGATGCTGGAGAAAGAGGCCCAGAGATGCCAGGGAATCACAGGTGGAGGTGTCCTGTAAAGGGGCGTGTCCTCAGGGCGAGGCCCCGCCCATTCTCGCCCTCCCCCCCCCCCCCCCCCCCCCCTGGTCGGCCCTAGCTCCTGGCCTGAGGGTTTCGCTTTCAGTCACCAGCTAGAGCGCAGCTGAGGCACTAGAGCTCCAGGCAAAGGGCGGGAGCCACCGCCGCCCCTATGGCGCCCGCCGCCCTCTGGGTCGCGCTGGTCTTCGAACTGCAGCTGTGGGCCACCGGACACACAGTGCCCGCCCAGGTGGGTGACTCTTGGGCTCACGGGGGACAGCTGCGCATCACAAAGTGCCCATCCCAGCTACTGCTACTGCACAATTCCGGGACAGCATGAGAGGCCATCACGTCCTCAGCAGACACGCGCCACGCGCCTCTGGGGACCCACTGGGGACCCGAAGTCTGGCCCGTTGGGAGCCTGGGATGGTACTCGGTTCCCGACAGCCTTATGTTCCAGAAATACCCAGTGGCTCTCTCCGCGAGCTTGGTCAGGGCTCGAATAACACCCAGCAGGGCTCAGGAGCACTGTTCATCCTTGCGAAATCCCTTCTGTCCCGCGGTCTGAGGCGGGAAGGACCAGGGCCACTGCCCCATTGCTTGAGCGGGTTGCGTCTTCTGAAGACTTCCTTCTCTGCGCCATGGTCTGTCTCTTTCTTAGAAACTCTGGGATTGCTAGATGTCGACGGGGCCAGGAGTCTAAGTAGGCGCCTAGTATAAGAGATCGATGGGGAGTGAGTCACTTCTCTGTCACTAGATTGCTTCCGTGGATCCGCCTTGCTGTGTTCAGGGGACATTTCAGAATGTTCTCAGTGTAGTGGCAGAGAGGGCAGCTACCCCAAAGAACCTCGGGAAAATGGACCAATTAAAGATCCCAGTATCCGGTATTCACATTGCTCACACAAGAACAGGGTCACGTCTACAGAGTAGGTATTTTCCCCCCTCCTTCCTGCCTCCATTGATCGAAGACAGGGTTAAAAAGGCAGATGACAGGTACGGAAAAGTGAGGCTCAGAGAAATTACCTTTTTTGAAGGGTTTAAAGGGAGCTTGCTGCACTGACATGCCTTCGCTTGGTTCCATCTATGCTCTCTGCCTCTTGAGCCCACCTTGATGGACAGGGTGTGCTTACCTGACTGCAGGGGAGTAGAGTGGAAGGTGGCTTCTGTTGTGTCCGGAGGTGATATTCAATGGTCCCGGACCATTTGTTCTCCTCGGGATGCAAAGGAATGGACTCATCTTTGGTGGGTGTAGATCCTCAGGGAGGTGTCAAGGATGGACTCCGGATCAGGACAGTCCCAGTTCTGAGGGCGGAGTGTGAATGTGCATGATTGTGGTCAGGAGCCTGAGTGGGGATTGTGCTCTGAGCTCCAAGGAAGGATAGGTCTTTGGGCACTGAGCTGGGGTCTGCCCCTGGGGACAGACAGAGCACAGGAGCTTCTGTACCGGATGGGACACGAAAGGCTCTGTGGGATCCACAGTGGTTTGGCTGAAGGTATTTCCCTCAGACTTCCTTCCGTACCTGACCAGTCCCAGGTCAGCTTAGACCTTCTGCTACTGTTGGGTGGACTCTCAGCTAGTCTGCCAGTGTTCCAACTCCCACAAGTCCTCCTTTGACAGAGAGACCTTGTTCAAGCCCAGACACCTCTACCTGGGAAGCCTTTGTAGCTCCTAGTGGTGGAGGCTGAACCCTTCCTTACCTTCCAGGTATTCCAGGCCAGATGGACATATCTGTGTTGCCTGCTCACATGAACCTACGCTCTGTGAAGCTGATGACTAGGTGTCTACCACTGTGCGTGTATAACCCCTGCACACACATTGTCCACGTTACAGCCCTCTCAACACTTCTGAGCCTTTTGTAAATCCCAGGTCTCCAGAAAGGCCTGTACACATCCCCCCACTTAGACATGACCTGCTCTATAGAACACAGATTCCATGCTACTTTTTATTCTCTGTCCCTCAAGGGTAGGAGGGACCCTTAGCACAGAACTGTGCAAGCCTTCTCTTGATTGATTCCACAGAAGCTCCTGGTTTGGGACACTCAAGTGCCAGATACTGTGTTGGGCACTTTGTCACAGAGTAGCACTGAAACTTCCCTTCCAGCTGTTTCTACAAGGTGGGTACCCTTGTTCCACTGAAAGGTGTGGGGATGGGTGACAAGCTGTGGCGTTTGCCAGGACCACAGAACTGGGAGGTGATGGGGTGAGATTTGAAGGCAAGTTGCTAGCCTGACTCCCAACATTCTTTCTCCACACCTTCCCTTACCTGTATTCCCACTCCTATCCGTATTGTGGGACTCAGAGATATTGTGTGTAGTGTGCCTAGGCAGCAGAGAGAGCCCTGAGGATATTTGAGTAGGTTTCAGGGGCAGCAAACTCACTTTAACCTTCTATTCAGTGTTTCATTTATTTGGCAGATAAATGCGTGTGAAACAGGGTAGGTGAGCACTTGTTCTGATCTTACTTAACCTGCTATGTATGGCCTCCCTGTCCCTGGGACTCTCAGGGCTGAGGACTGCTGTTTGCTGCTCGAGCCAGAGTCTGTAGCGTCCCAGGCTGGCCCTGCAGTGGATTAGGTGCCTGCAGTACTGCTTAGTCTGAGAGCTCTTTCCTTCTTTCCTCCTATCTCTGTCTTTTGTTCGTTGGCCGACATCCTTCTGGGGCCTCTGTATTGTGACTGAGGATGTGGCTTGGTATTGGGACCTTCAGATGGCAGTGGTTAGGTGGTCAGGTACCCTGATATAGAGCCATCCATCCATCAACTCTCCTGGCATTTGTCCATGCATGCTTCACACACTGCCCACTGGCCAGCTCTAGGAAACTACCTCCAGAACCCCAGAAGCCACATGGCCAGAAGGTCACACACTTCAGAGACTTGGGTTTTGCTCAGAACTGCTCTTGTTACAGTTACATGGGATACATTAGCTTTTGTCATGGTAATAGAGAATTTGCTTGGCTTTTTTTTTTTTTTTTTTTTTTTTTGATGATGGTGTCTCCTGTAGCCCAGGCTGGCCTTCAGGTCACTATGTTGTTTAGGAAAACCTTGAAGTCCAGATCTTTTTTTGCACATCTCCAGAGCTAGGATTGCAGCTGTGTGCC
>NW_028227261.1:11957500-12252500 GCF_978045245.1 Mus caroli
TAATCTTTTTTTATTTGAAAATACAGTGAACAGGGCTGGTGCTGGGGCAATGGTTCAGGAGTTAGGGGCCGAAACTGCTCTTACAGAGGACCTTGGTTTGATGCCCACCACTGAAACAGTGGTTCATTACCATCTGGAACTGATATCCTCGGGCACCAGCCGCACACACGTACATTTAAGAAAAATACTCATACACATAAAATTAAAAACAATAGCAACAACAATAGATGGGCTAGGGAGGTCAGGATCACTTGCTGCTCTTGCAGAATCCGGGGTTCTACTCCCAACACCTACATGGCAATTAACTGTCTGTAACTCCAGTTCCAGGGGATCAGTTGCCCATTCTGGCCTCTTCAGGCACCAGACACATACATCGCACATAGGCAAACATGTAGACAAAGCATTCATACAGGTAAAAACGAATTTATCTTTTTAAATGTAACAATGTAAATGTAAAAATGTAACAAATAAAAAAGCAAAAATGCAACAAACAGGCTGGGGATACAATTGTGCAAGAAAGAATTTATTACATTGTGTAATAAATTAATAATCCAACTGATTAATTAAAAAATAAAGCTCCAAAGAAAAATAATTCCTTCAAGATGCCTGCTAATTAGGGATTTAGGCTGAGTTCAAAGCCATACTTCCATACTTTTGTCTGTTGTCAACTAACGCACTCTTGCCATAAGAAGATGAGGCGACAAGGAGCCATCCATAGTTTGGAGGCAAGGAGGGAGCCTGGGGCAGAGAGTAGGTGGACTGATCATCTGGCCTTTGTGTGGACGTTCAGAAAGTCTAGAGTCAGGGAGGCTCACTGGGAGGCTGCAGTGGTGACTCAGGTGAGGTAGAGAGGACAGCAGAGGAGGGACGGAGCGATGAGAAAGCTGGAGGTCAGGACATATTTTCCCCTGTGTCCCCATCTTCCATAGAGGTTTACTGCTCATCCTGAGATGGTTGACCTGTTTTGGTCATTTAATTGCCTGACCTTGAAACTGCTATGTATCCAAGGGTGAACTTCTGATCATCCTGGTTCTCTGCCTCAGTTGCTGGAATTACAGATATGCACCACCATACAGTTTGTTTGTTTGGTTGGTTGTTTGGTTGGTTGTTGTTGTTTTTTTGTTGTTGTTGTTTGTTTGTTTGTTTTTAATGCAGCGCTAGGCATGGAACCATGCCCTTCAGGCATGTTAGACATTCTCTCTACCAACTAATCTTCATTCTAGCCTTCTCTGGGTCACAGTCAGCCACAGGGTCAGCCTTGCCATAATCACCCTGGTCGCCTACTCTGACTGGAGTGGATTTGAAACTGAGCTGAGATCTGTAATGTCTCCTGAGAGCCAGGCTTGTGTCATGATTAACCCAGCAGGTGAATGAGAAGAACCGGATGCTGCACATGGCTCCAGCAGGTGTCTAACAAATAGATTCAGTGATAATCAACAAAAGCAAAAGGTCTAATTTCAGAGTGGGTCTGATGCACTGAATGTAAGAAGCCCTTCCATTTTCAGCCAATGGGGCAGCAGGCCAATACTCTTGCCAGAGGAGATGAGAGGGCCAGGCCTTCTCATGCATGGTCCTACTGTTCTCCCCAACCAAAGCCCAGCTTCCATCCATAGGCTGCAGAGGCTACCACCCAGATGTGATTGTGATTGGTTGTGGCCACTACCTGGGCTGTGATCTGAAGGCTGCCCTTGAGTTTCTGGGGATATTGCCTTGGCCATTTCTTGACCAGTTCTCATGTGAGCCAAACACAGCTCAGTAAATAGGAAATTAGAACTTTTGCTTTTGTTGATTAGCGTTGCATCTATTTATTAGACACCTACCCCAGCCATGTGCAGCACCCAGTTCTTCTCATTTACCTGCTTGGTTAATCATGACACTTTGTATGGTGGGCATGGCTCCGTTTCCATTTTGTAGATGCCAATACCAAGATGGAAGAATAAGAGAAGGAAAGTCAAACCAGGTTCTGGCTCAAAGAGAGATCACAGTAGGGTGTCAGGGAAGACACAAGTTGAACAGAGTTAACTCAAATATGCTCTAACCTGGGAAATATACAAACAGTCCTAGGTTGTCACAGGAGCCTTCTGGAGGGATGACTTCCATCTGGGGTTCAGGGGTTTATATGAGAAAGAGGTGATGGTGGGATGAGTCTGAGGAAACTGAGGTGTCTGCTCTGCAGAATATGTTGTCATGGGTAGCAGCAGGAGTCAGGGTGCAGAAGAGGAGTATGGGAGTCGTATGCTTTGCATCAGGTGGCAGATGAAAGCTGGCTGCAGAAGCTGGAGAAGTTTCATTCCAGCCTGAGGGCAGCTGAATAGGGAGGGCCAGTCCTGGAAGTAGGAAGATGGCTTAGGTCCGTCTGCAAAGGGATATATGCTAGAGACCGACAGTGAGGAGACTAGCTGGCAGGAGTTGTCCAGGTATTAAGGAGAGCCAGTTGGAGATGAAGAAACCCATATCAAAGGGCCTCAGGGTAATAGCAGAGAGGGTGGGGCATTCTCTGTCGCTGAACTGAGTATTATTTGAGGGCAGAGCCCTTGGCATGTAGCCTGGAGCCTAGCCCTAAGAACAGGATCCCAGCGTGGGTTTCCTGTCTGCTGCAGCTCACTTCTAAAGCACATCACAGGCGGCAGTTTGAAGGAGGGATGTCTCACCCCTGGGCCATCTACCTGTGATGTGGTTGGTCCTTCCTGACGCCAATGCTCTTTGTTTCCATGATGGTTGGCAGGCCTGGCCGCCTAGGCCTTGCGTCGCTATGACAGCCTAGCTTGATGTGGCTGTACCGCCATAGTCCATAGGGCTCCTATAAACCTCCAAGATCAAGACTTAAACGCACCCCCCCACACACAAACACCTTCCATGCAAATGATGTGGTCTCTCTAGTGCTTGAAGATAGAGCTTCCGGCTGAGTGGAGGGTCCTTGGGCAGACACCTCTGTCTCATTTGACCTGGGAGGTGGTGGCCCTTTTGCCGGGAAACATCATCAAACTCTCCACCATTCTGTAAAGCCAGACAAAAATCATAGGGCATGAAATATCTCAGTCAATAAAGTGGACCAGCACACGCTTGGGATCACAGCACTGGGGAAGTGGAGAGGCAGATCCCTGGGTTCACTCAGTGGCCAGTCTAGACAAATTAGTGAGGCCCAGGTGAGCGGGAGACCTTGTATTGAAACTGAGATGGACAATGCACTAAGAAGAGCTGACATCTGATGTGCACATGCGCACTCGCAAGCACACACACACACACACACACACACTTGTGCCCCCATATGCACACACAGGACAGCTGTGTGTTCTTGCACATACTTATACATGTGTACCCACATACCCACAGAAAGGTACACGTGATCATGTGCACCTGAACACACACAAACAGTTGTGCACACACACCTCTACTCAGACACACAAAGAGCACAGGTTATAAAACTGACTGATGTAGCTGTGATGAGTTCCCAGTCTGCAACTACACTGTATCTCCTGGATCTTTCACTTCTGCATTGATGGTGAAATGGGCTTTGTCTTAGTTACTTTTCGATTTCTGTGAAGAGACACCATGACTAAGGGAATTCATAAAAGAAAGCATTTGACTTGAGGACTAGCTTACAGTTTCAGAGGGTGAGTCCATGGCTGTCGTGGCAGGGAGCATGACAGGCAGGCAGGCAGACATGGCGCTTGAACAATAGCTGAGAACTTACATCTGATTCTCAAGCAGGAGGTTGAGGAAGGGAGAATGGGAAGGAGGGAGACACCTCCTGGCATGGGCTTTTGAAACCTTGAAACCCACCCCCCACATCACACCTCCTTCAACAAGGCCACACCTCCAAATCCTTCCCAGATAAGAGACAAAACTTTTGAATGTATAAATTTATGGAAGCTATTCTTATCCAAGCCACCGAAGGCTTGTACTGACTTCATTGGTTTGGTTCAGAGAAAAAGGTGGGGATATTTATACGAGTGCTCCAGAATGGCACTTCACACAGTAGGTACTTTTTCTGGATATAAGCCTTACTAGTCTTTCTAGCTTATATAAATGGTGATTCTAGTGGGTATATACTCTTTACCACAAGCTGGGAGTTCTTCCAATGCCACCTTCCTTATCTTACTCTATACCTGCCTCAGTGATAGATCTATGCCTAGGGTCTATCATCCATTCACCTCCCAGTCTGTCCATCTCTACATCCATCTATCTTTCCATCTATCTATTTACCCATCCATCTACCCACTCATCATTTCATCCATCCATCCATACATACATCCTGTCTCCCATCTCACCATCCATTCATTCGTCTTTCCACTTCTCTTTCCCTCCCTCTATTTCTGCACCCATCCATCTCCATCTCTCCCTCCCTCCAATTTTTCATCCATCCACTTCTCCATCTATCCTCTTTTCAGTCTTTGCCTACCAGGCACAGTAGGTGGTTAATTCCTCCCTGTTCAGTAGGTGGTTCATTCTTACCATAGGTTTCCAGTTCTGACCTGGAGCCTTGTTTGCTTTTTGTTGTTTTGCTCGTATGTTTTTTTTGTTTGTTTGTTTCTTTGTTTTTAGACAGAGTTTCTCTATGTAGCCCTGGCTGTCCTAGAACTCTCTATGTAGACCAGATTAGCCTTGAACCCACAGAGAACCTCTGGCCTCCACCAACTTAGTGCTGGGATTAAAGGCATATGCTACTCCACTACTCCCTGCTGGAGGCTCTATCTTTTGAGCAACTGGCTCACACAAACATGCTGACAGCATCAAGTGAAGTTGGATTCATTTCCTCATTTCTCAGTGTCTGATCTCCATGGCCTGGGGGTGGGGGTGAATCTGTGTCTCTCCAATTTAAAGTAAAAGATTAGTCCTCCCCAGCCTTGTGAATCTCAGGACTTGTGAACCCTCTCTACTTTCCCCATTCCCAACCCAATCCCACTGCAGTCCCTGTAGTGGCCTTGAGGCCCAGCCCCCAAGACTATGTTTTGGGGCTTTGGGTACCTCCCTATGCAGGAATGACCTTTTGTTCTGCATTACGCAGGGGCTTTCTGTTCCTCATTGTTTAGTCCTGACAGAGATTGTGGTTTTTTGTTTTTTTTTTTTCTTCTGTCCAAGGGAATAAACAGGCCTGGAGGTTGTTGAGGGAGGCATGGGCCCCTTTGCCAGCTGCTGGGACTGGGATTACACATAGCAGCAGGAGAAAGGACCAGAAAGTTTATTCTTAGTGAAGCTGGGGACAAGGAGGCCCCCTTGATGATGGGTGGATCAGTGAGACTTGGCTGAGTCAAGGCTCTTTCCCATCAGGCCCTCTTCGTCTGGAAGGAAGTTGTTTCTAGCCAAAACAGTGTTTCTCTGGGCCACTAGAAGCTGCCCAGGCCACAGCTCAGTTACCACCACCCAGGGGATATACCCCAGGGCTGGCAGGGCAAGTGTTCCCATGAGATGCATACACCGACAGCCCAGTGTGTGGAGCCGGAGGCTGCTGTTTGAGGAAGTAGAGGAGGGTGAAGAGAAGTTTCTTAGTTAATGAAACAAATAGTTTCCCCAGGAAAGCTAGTCTGGGAGTTTTATTGGGGACACTCAGGCCTTCTGTGTCAGTTAGCATTCTTTGGAGTGATGGATACAAATGAGCTATGACACTGATTTCTGGGGTCCAAGGCTCCCCTAATTCTGCTGTGTGTGCCTTCCTCACTCCTTTCTCCCAACTTACCTTACTTTCTCCATGGGATGGGATACTCAGACCACATTGAGTACAGCAGAGGAGTCTCTAATCCCCAGGAAGAGTTCTTTCTTATTTCCTCTTTCCTCTTTATGAGCAGTGTGGCTCCCCAGCCCAGAGACTCTCCCCCTTAGATGTGAAAGGGTCAGCCAGCCATTGATGTACCCTTTGATGTGTTTGTTACATTAGCGGTTCTCATCTGAACACAACACACTGGGTCTGAGCAGTTCCACGTGTGAGATGTTTATTGGGAGGGGGCACAGGGGAGAAAGTGACAGCAGAAAGAGAAGGGGAAAAAGAGAGAGAGGGAGGGCCATTCCCCTTATTTATATGAAAAAGTGAAGTAATGCAAGTAAAGGTGGGAGGTGAGCCAAGTGGATTCTGGGAATATGCTGCAGGTCGCGCTGTCTGTCACCTATGTGATGTCATAGGTTTGGGAAGTCCTGATGCGAAGACCCTTGACTTTGAGAACAGTCAGTGAGGTCCCAGACAGTGTGGAACACCCTTATTTGTGTGCACAGACCCAACTGGTTGTTTTGTCAAGAAATGGAAGGGGGAAGTGCCAGGATATTGTGTGTAGGCATGTGCGCATGCGCTTGGATGTGTGTGCAGCTGTCCAGAGGGAGCTGCAGTGGCTTTTTCAGACTGGGTACTCAGCATGGTTCTGCAACTTCCCTCACCCAGCTGTCTGTATGACCTTCCTGAAAAGGATTGCCTTGATGGGAGAACTCAGAGATAGGCCAGGGCAGCAGATGCATCTATGTTCAAGCTGCTTGCCCCTGGTGCCCAGGGGGAGGCTCTTGCCTCAAGGAAATGACATTAGAATTATTACCTTACTCAGGGTAGCAACTATTGATTACTCTTTTCTGTCTGGCTCTGGATAGGGTAGCTCGTACTGCAGCCTCCAATGGGCCCTCATCTGGGGCTACTGGGTGAGCATGAAGACAAGGCAGGGGGCTGTATTGGGTTGCTTATCCAGGGCACGGTGTGCACAGTCGCTTGAAGAGGGAAGCACTCTCTGTGGACTTTGGTCAAAGGGCACAAGAGGCAGCTAGGGTCCTGTGGCAGGTCCAGAAGAGCCAAAGACTGTCCACAGCACAGAACCCCAGTCCCTTGAGTCATGGCTTCTGGTGGCTTTCAGCTGTTAACACTGAGCAAAGAGAAACATGGTAGGCTCAGAGGTCACTCAGTGCACAGCACTAGGCAAGGTAGGGTGATGCTCTCCAGACACAGCTGGGGATGGGAAGGGGGAAGACAGAAAGCAGAGCCACTGCCCACAGATCATGGGAGTTTGTGCAGTCTATACAGACCAAATGAGCCTAGTAGTAAGGTCGGCATCTTCTCTGATTGGCTTGTTTGCAGCGGCTTTTCAGAGATTGATCCGTGCCTTTGCTGTGCTAATTGTTGGATATTTTATGTATCTCTCTTGCTCCCATAGAATTGAGTCAGGAACCGATGTCCAGAGAGATAGGGACACTTGATTGACTACGACCATACAGCTGCTGGATGGAAGAATAGGAAAAGAAGACCACGTCTCTCTAACTCTCCACCTTTATCTGAGGAGTCAGGGGATTCATTTGAGTTACTGGTTTAATAAACATTCATTGAGCTCCTGCGGACCACATGACGGCAGCTGCTGGTACAATCCAGAGTGCGGAGCAGCCTTCCTCTTTAACCTAGAACCACCCCTTGGTGGTTTCCAGGTGACATCAGCAGAGGCTGCAAGGGCGTTGGGTGTGTGTTCACACCCTCTTTGCTCTTGTAGATCCACTCCCGTGTTTGCTCATGAGTTCACATTTGTGCAGAAATGGCTAATTCATGCTTGTCCCTAAAGGCTCCAATTGCTGTTCCACCTTTTGGAAGAAAGGCAGGGGCTTAGGTAGGTCTCTGAGGTACTGGGATAGACCCAGTGGTGACAGTTGCTGCTGCAGTACACTTCCAACATCTGAGGACCACTTGGAGATCTGAGGGAGGGCTCTGTGTTTCTCACAGTTGGTTCTGTGCCATGTTGGGTGTTTTTTTTTTTTTTCCTCCTCCCCATTTGTCTCCCTTTCATAATTATTTATTTAATTAAAAAAATGTGAGTATGCCTGAGTATATGTATGTGAACCACGCACATTCAGGAGTATGCAGAACTTAGAAGGGAGCGTCAGGTTACCTGGAACTGGAGTGACAGACAGTTGCGAGCTGCCATGTTGGTGCTGGGAACTGAACCCAAGTTGTCTCCAAGAATAGTAAATGCCCCTAACCACTGCGCTATCTCTGGAGCTCCTCCTCCCCATCCTCCCCATGACTCCCTGCTTTCCTGGTCTCTCCCTGGAAGTGCTTGGCACAGTCATTAAAATCATGGCCTAGAGAGACAGACAGGACCCAGGCTCAAATCTCTGTCACTGCCTTAGGTGGGTAACCTGTGCTCTTTATGCCTGTTTCCTTCTATACAATGGTCGGAGTCCATCTTGGCTGGTTGTTAGAGAACTGAATGCAATAATACATCCATCTCAGGTCCAGGCTCTGGAAGCACAGCCTGAGGCATGGCTTCTTGTAACAGGAGAAGGCTCTCAGGGAAGAGGGTGGGGTGGCAGGATGTGGCAGCAGGGTCACATGTTTTCCAACCAAAACCTATGAGTGTTGGTCTTGGGTTGAGGCCAAGGTACTACCTTTGAGTTGGAGACTTGTCAGCCAGTGCTGAGGCTATTCTCCTGGCAGTTGGAGTCTGAGCATGGCTACGAGCCCCCACTGGTCCAAACCTTCCAAGCCCATAGGTGTAAGGCAGCACTGATGTGAGGAGGTGCATAGGTTTGTTTTCATCCTGTATTAACTTCCTGAGGCAGCTCTGCCATGGCCTGTGTCAGAAGCTTGGGTCTAGAGGTGGCGCAGCCATTATCTGTGTCATAGGTGGCATTACATGGACACATGTATGTACACCTGTGTGCATATGCACGGATGTGAGTGCAAGGACACACGGTGCCAATTCAGAACAATGACATGAAGATCAAAAGGGGCCATGTCTATATTCAGAGAGAACCCAGAGGAGGAAGAGCCTACGTTAGGCCCAGGAGAGTAGAGGGTACTTCTGGGAGAAGGAAGACCTCAGCCACAAGGACGGACAGACATCCTAAAAAGAGAAGCTTTGTGTGGAGGTCCTTGTCACAGTGAGCCAAGCCACTGTCTTTAAAAAAAACTACATCTTCTCAGAGCCTTGCTGGGTCTCACCCAGCAGGCAGGAGGGAAGCCCTAAAGTAACCCACTTCCTGGCCCAGCAACCTCCAGACACAAGCATGCCACCCTGAATAGGGAGGCCAAGAAGGGAAAAAGCCTGGACTCTTCTCTCTCAAGCCTTCCTCGTCCTCCAATGCAAGAACCCATACATGAGGCCTGGTGACAGGTATGCTGGAGCCCAGAGTCATACTGATGGCTGCCTCCCTTGTTCCCTTCCAGGTTATCTTGACGCCCTACAAGCCGGAACCTGGGTACAAGTGCCGGATCTCACAGGAATACTATGACAGGAAGGCTCAGATGTGCTGTGCTAAGTGTCCTCCTGGTGAGAGGCAGCTGCTGGGGCTTTGGAAGGTGGTGCCATGTAGAGAGTGCTTGTCCGGGAATGAGGGCCTTCAGTTCTCACTGGCTGCTTTATACATGCTAGGGTTCATGATTCATCTTGCCCTGGGCTCTTGCGTGTGCTGTGCCCTCCACTGAGCACACTTCTCAGTATCTTCTCTTGGTTACTGCCTACCTACATTTTGACCCTATCCTCTTGTCCAGGAAACCTCGTCAATATTGCAATGATGTCCTAGTACTTCTCATAGCCCCACTATGTGCTATGTCTACCCCTATTGAGTAGTGACTGTAGCTTGGTCCCTGTGGAGTTCCAAGCACATGACTGGCCTATATTGATGTCCTGTACTTAATTATCAAGTAAATGAATGGATAGCCATATCATAGATGGTGGATCTGAGCCCTGGCCACATTGGAGAGGACTGAGTAGCTGGCCCCCAGTGCTCAGTAGCCAATCAAGTGTATGCATTCACTTAAGTAGTATTTATTATGCATCTACTCTTTGCTCAATCTGCTGAGACTGTAGCAAAATGCTGGTCAGACATTCCTGATCCTCATCTGCATGGAATCTACTACATTTCTTTCTTTCTTGTTTTTAAGTAAGATTTATCTATTTTTATTTTTACACTATTGGTGTTTTGCCTGCAAGTGTGCCTGTGCATCACATTTCGTACAAGTGCCCTTGGAATTCGGAAGAGGGCGTTCCTTTCTTGGAACTGGCAGCACGGATGGTTGATAATCACTATGTGGGTGCTGAGAATCAAACCCAGTCCTCTGGAAGAGCAGCCAGTGCTCGTAACTGCTGAGCCATCTCTCCAGTCCCAACTCTGCTTTCTAACAGAGGACAGACAAATTACCTAAGAAATATATGGTGCTGTCTGCTCACAGTAGATATCACAGTTGTTATGGAAAGAAGACTACACACAGGGCTGATGGAGACAGAGAAGGATGGGTACTTCAGATGAGGTTGGGTCGTCCAGGAAGGTCTCTCTGAGCCCTGTAAAGGGGACAGAGGAAAGCCACACAAACACGGGATACAGCAGGCTGGGAAGTAAGTGTAAAGCCCTAAAGCAGGGGCCTGTTTAATGGGTCCAAAAAAGCTTGAGGCTGGTGTTTGTTGCCCAGAGTGAAAGAAGATGTGATGGAAGATGGGTATGAAGGGGTGAGGGCTGGTGAGATGGCTCTGTATGTAAAGGCACTTGCTGTGCAAGCCTGAGAACCTGAACCAATGGTGGAAGGAGAAGACAGGTTACACACACATACACACACACACACACACACACACACACACACACACACCACCACCACCACCACCACCACCACCATCGTAATAATATACATTTGATTAAGCGAGATGAGTGGCATCACCATGAAGAATTCAGATTTCATTTACTAGAGGCTTTGAGTCCTGTGCTTGTGACCCAGTGGGCAGGAACACAGGGCAATGTCATCCTCTATAGTCACAGCCAAGGGACAGTGGCTTTTCTAGTGATGAGCAGAGTGTCTTTAAGAAGTTACAAGCTTAGAATAGCAGGGACAGGGGAGACGAGCTGGTTCCAGAAGAGAAAACAAACACCTTAAAGATTTGCCCTGTTACTCTTCCATCCTCCAGGCTCTTAGGACCCCTATGCCCTTGTCACTGACAGGCTACCAGACATGAGGCCCTTATAGGCTCTTATATTTCGTACATCAGGATAGAGAATTTTAACCAACTATCAAGAAGACAGGAGCTGGCAAACCCATTCTCCCTTAAGTATTCTTGACTGTTAATAGGTTTTTCGAGTGGTGGTGTTTCAACTACCTGGAGAGAGCAGAGGGAAGATATGTAGAGAGATAGCTAGGGCCACCAGACATGCTTCATCCCAGGGGCTTCCTGGCAAGGGTCTTCTGCTGAGACCTCTGGTCCTTGCTTCCTCAGGCCAATATGTGAAACATTTCTGCAACATGACCTCGGACACCGTGTGTGCGGACTGTGAGGCGAGCATGTATACCCAGGTCTGGAACCAGTTACCTACATGCTTGAGCTGCAGTTCTTCCTGTAGCGCTGGTGAGTGGCATGAGCAGTGTGATCCCAACATCTTCCCCAGTCACTCGCCCTCCAGCAAGTAAGGTGGATGGGGTTACCCTGGGCCAGCTGTTTTTGTCTTCCAGGACTTGAGTTGCGGGAGACTGCTTTTTTACAACTTGTATGTAGTTATGTGATTGGAACCTGGGACTTCATGCAGGTGATGCAAACACTTTTTTTTGTTTTGTTTTGTTTTTTTGTTTTTTGAGACAGGGTTTCTCTGTGTAGCCCTGGCTGTCCTGGAACTCACTTTGTAGTCCAGGCTGGCCTCGAACTCAGAAATCTGCCTGCCTCTGCATCCCAAGTGCTAGGACTAAAGGCATGTGCCACCACTACCCAATAAGATTTATTTATTTTTATTGTATGTGTATGGGTATTTTTACTGGCATGTAGTCAGGATCTATTTTGTGTTGAGTCAGGATCTCTCTAGGAAGCTCAGAATGGCTTTGAAGTTATGAACTGCCTACCCCAGCTTCCTGAGTAGCTGAGATTACAGACCTGAACTCCCAGAAAAAGCTTTCAGTTCAGATTTTTTTGTTTTGTTGGTTTTTGTTGTTTTTGTATTTGTTTATTTGGTTTTGGTTTTTATAGGATAGGGATGTGTGTGTGTGTGTGTGTGTGTGTGTGTGTGTGTGTGTGTAGTCTTGGCTGTCTTGAAACTGAACTAGCTCTGTAGACCAGGCTGGCCTCGAACTCATAGAGCTCCAACTGCCTCTGCCTCCTGAGTGCTGGGATTAGAGATGTATGCCACCCCTGCTTGGCTGTTTGCTTTTTGTTTTTTGGTTTTTTTGAGATGGGGTTTTTGCTAAGTTTCCCAGGTTGGCCTAGAACTTTCTATAAGGCCCAGGCTAACTTTAAACTTACATTCATCCTTCTGCCTCGGTTTCCCCAGTGTTGAGATTACAAATGTGTGACACCTGCCTGGACAGTTCCAGATGACATTTTCCTTCTAGATCCTACCAAATCTTCATTGGTAGTGGGGAAGTGAGGTCAGAGTTGAGAATGTAGAGCCTAGAGAAACAGATGTGTATATTCACTCTGTGGTGGATTTCAGAGTACAGACAACAACAGCCCAAGAGGCAAGGTGTTCAAGGGTCCTTTGGGCCTGTGCTGAGGGCCCTACCAGCTCTGGCAGGAAGGGCAGAATGGGTGAGTGGAAGTAGAGATGACCCTGGCTGTCTTTCTCACCTCTAGACCAGGTGGAGACCCGCGCCTGCACTAAACAGCAGAACCGAGTGTGTGTTTGCGAAGCTGGCAGGTACTGCGCCTTGAAAATGCATTCTGGAAGCTGTCGACAGTGCATGAGGCTGAGCAAGTGCCCCCCTGGCTTAGGAGTGGCCAGTTCAAGTAAGGATCCCTCTTTCTCTCCCTGGGAAAGGATGTGAACATCCCTGAGATGTCACAGGCACTTACCTCTAAGCCTTACCTCTAAGCCTCCAGTAGCTGCCACAAGCATTACATGTCTCCTGGCACCCCTGATTACACCAAGCCCTTAGCTGGTAGGAAATCAGGTAGGACAGGAAGGTAACCCTGGACAGCAAGTCCATGTACATGTATGGTCATGTGTGTCCATGCATGGGTGTGTGTGTGTGTGTGTGTGTGTTTGTGTTTTAAGGGAGAGGATTACAAAGTGGCCTCCCTTGTGGCCCCACTGTTAAGAGACTCCCCACCTGGCTACATGAAGTGTTCATATTGTCGACAAGCTCTGGATTTTCTCTTCAAGGAGCCCCAAATGGAAACGTGCTATGCCGGGCCTGTGCCCCAGGGACGTTCTCTGACACCACATCATCCACAGATGTGTGCAGGCCCCACCGCATGTGAGTGTTGACTTCCTGGCTTCTGAAGGAGCAGGGAGGGTGACCGCCTGGGGAACTGGGTCCCAGGATATAGGACAGCTTCTCACTCTTTGTCTCTTGACTTGGGTTCTGGGACAGACAATGGATGACTTGAGCAGGAACCTGACATAGAGGCAAGACTGGATTGAGTGACCCTGGGTGGAAGTTGAGAAGTATATGAGGGGGTAGTGCTAAGAAGCCCATACCCGTTGCTTGGCTATTGGGATCCTTGTCCTCAGGCCTGGCTCCCTGAAATTCTGTGGTCTTCTATCTTCTGTGGTCTCCTGATTACAATCTTCCTCCCCCAGCTGTAGCATCCTGGCTATTCCCGGAAATGCAAGCACAGATGCAGTCTGTGCGCCCGAGTCCCCAACTCTAAGTGCCATCCCAAGGACACGCTACATATCTCAGCCAGAGCCCACAAGATCCCAACCCCTGGATCAAGAGCCAGGGCCCAGCCAAACTCCAAGCATCCTTCCGTCGTTGGGTTCAACCCCCATTATTGAACAAAGTACCAAGGGTGGCATCTCTCTTCCAATTGGTAAGTCCTCAGTCTCAAGAGTGACCCAGGCAGGCTTGGAAGTGTGCAGTCTGAGCTACTGGGGAAGCTGAGACAAGAGAATTGCAAGTTCAAGGCCAACCTGGGCTATAGAGTAAGTTTGAGGTCAATCTGGGCAACTTAGTCAGACCCTGTCTCAAAATAGTACTTTTAATGGGAGCTGAGGCTGTAGCCCATTGGTAGAATGTCTGACTAGTTTGGGGTTAATCTGCAACAAAAAATAAATTGAAACATAAAAGGGAGGTGCTCCCCCACCCCCACACCCTGTCTCTCTTGCCTCTCAAAGCCTCCCTTTGGGCAGAACTGGGGCCTGGTCTCTGTCTTTTAGAACAGATGCAAGTGTAGAAGAGTTGAGTCTCCAAAGATGTGATATTGCCATAGGGAATCCCTGGGTGGCATGAATATGAACATAGGTTCTGATTGCTAGTTATGATGAACCCATTTGTCTCACAGACTATGGACTGCTGGTGTCTCTGGCTTCCCTCTTGGGTTAGGATGGTACCAAGTCTAAGGCCCTACACTGTAGCCTTCTGACTGCATGTGGTTTGCAGATGTGATCTTTGGTTTGACCCTGAATTTGAGGGCCTAAGGCTGGACTTGATCTCAGCATCAGCACCAGCCACCCTGGAACCTTTGTTTCTGAGTACCCTGCCATCTTCCTAGGTCTGATTGTTGGAGTGACATCACTGGGTCTGCTGATGTTAGGACTGGTGAACTGCTTCATCCTGGTGCAGAGGAAAAGTAAGGTTCCGGTCTCGTCCTGTTTCCCGCCCCACATCTCTACCCTAACACTTTCTCTGAGCCTTGGGTGGCGGGCCTCGTTCAGAGCTCTGCACTATCATAGACTCAGGTGGATCTGGAGACTGTAGCCTCTTGCTCTCCAGGAACTTAGAGCCTGGTGTAGAAGGTACATACTCTAACCTGGCTACCAGAAGGTAGTGTCAAGGCTATTCTAGGGGATTGAAGTTCAGGATCTTTATATAGGAAGCCTGGAGTCTCTAGGATTCTGTGAGCTGGCCTGGGTCTCAGTGGGTGGAGTGTGTTGAGGCAGGGCTACAGCACAGGCTGGACTGGAGGATGGCTGGAGCAAGGGGGTAGTGGCTGAAAGTAGCATGGGCTCATCCGTGAACATGGCAGGCAGCTACTCTCTGGGCTAGGTCCACTCTCCTGGCTCTACCCTAGCCATGCTGTGCCCATTAAGATAGATGTTCTGAAGAAGTCCTACCTCTGACTTGTTCCTCTCTTGTTCCTCTCTCTTCATTGTAGAGAAGCCCTCCTGCCTACAAAGAGATGCCAAGGTGGTGAGTATCCCTCTGCCGTCCTCCTCCCCCTTCTCTCCTCCAGCTCTCACTCTTCCTCCTCCTCTTTCTCCTCCTTTTCCAGTTCCTTTACTAGGGCATCATAAGCAACATCATATAAGCAGGATCTAATGTGTATGGTGGTGCATACCTGCCATCCCAATAGTTAGGAACAGGTAGAGGCTGGAGGGTCAGAGTGTAAATACTCCCTCAGAGCCAGCTGATGTTTAGCTACATTACAGACGGGAAGAAACCGGCAAACTCTCCCCTAGCTGGGCATAGCCAGGCTCTTTCCCTAGGCTATGTCCAACTCCTCACTGGTCTTATGCGTAAGGCACCTTGGCGCCTCATTATATAGATGAGGAAACGTAGGCTTAACAGCTACAGTCACCCTTGAAAGGTTGTGGTGTGTCCTGGTGGTCAAACCCTCTGAGCATGTGCATCCGGCAGCTATACCCAAAGCTGTCTCAGGCTGGCCTCTCCTAGCAGGGACTGCTTACCAAGACTGGTCATCAGGATTTGGAGAACCTAGATGCCCCCCTTTGTCCAGCCCTGTGCCCTGTCAGCTACTCTGGAGCCCAGTGGATGGTGTCCTCATGTGCTAGAGTGAGGAGGCTGTCAGGCAGGAGCAGCAGTGACTCAGCTTCTACTCTGAGGACTGGGGAAGATGGGGTTATCTGGAAAAACAGCATGTGAATTCATCTACACCTCCCCCAGTCATGCACTTGGTTCATGTTTAGTCGCCGGCAGTTACTAGTGGTGGTGGAGGAAGGACGTGGCAGCACTGTCTGAGGGCTTATTCTTCCAGCTTGACTGTGACACAGGCTGTGACAGAGGTTATTGCTCCCAACGTTAGAGTCTGGGATTATATGGCTCAGACACTCTTAAGTTATTGTCCTGTGTCCTAGCTGTGTCCTAGACACAGCTAATGGGTATGGCCTGGAACACAAACTTAGGACTCTCTCTCACTACCCAGCATACAATTATTGTGCCACTCTTAGGCATGCCCACATGAGCCTGCACATATAGATACCCTTAGCTCAGAGGCCGACAGAAGCCAGCCATGCTTCTGCCAGTCCTAGTTCCATATAACAGGACCAGACCCAGAACCATAGGAGGTATCAGGCAAGCTAAGGTTTTTTTGGTGTTCACTCAGTGGGGTCCCAGCCAGAGTCACATGACTCTGATAGTGTCTGTACTTGAACACTGTAGCTTGTGGCTTTGAAGAAGCTAGCTGTGACCTTTGGGGAGGAGGGGAAGATTGGGTTCTGTCTGGCTCTAGCCACAAGCAGAAAGGGGGAGGCCCAGACAGACAAGCTCCTTCTCTGGGGCTGGTGTGGTGTGACATTTATGAGTGCCTCTGTAGAGTTATGGGGTAAGGCTGGGGCCAAGGTCAGACCGTGAATTCAGAATGCTTTTCCTCTCTTCCATTTTGGGGTACCTAGCTGGCAGGACCCCAGGGGAGGCAGGAGGATGCAGTGGGCATGCTCCCACATCCTAGACTGGGTTTGCTTACTGTGACCATCAGCCAGCTCTGTAACTCTGAGCTCTGGATTCACCTTCTATGGGCTTTTGTGGCCTCATGAGGACAGCTTGTATAAGATCCTTCCAAGTCCAGAGTCAGAAGCTGTGGACTGGGCAGGAAACAAGGCCTCAAGGCCACGTGTCATGACATACCTGGGCATCTAAGAAGCCATAGCAACAGTGGGCAGGACCTGGAGATGGAGGTTTCAGTAACTCTCTAGAGAGCACCAGCCACAGGAAGGATAGCCCAACTATTGCTTCAGCTTAGACTACACCTGGCATTGTGCCTCCCTGGAAAAGTGTGGCCACTTTTTCAGCTGCTGTCAACAGACAATGACCTTGGAATAGATGTCCTTTGCATAAGTTGCCATGGACAGGGAATTTGTCTTAAGCCTCTAGAGCTGAACCCCAGACACCCAGAAGAGGCATGGTGAGTTTTTAGCTCGACTGCACTGTATCCAAACCATGGCCTCAAGCAAAAAGTTCCGTTTCCATATTTACAGAGCTAGGATGGCACTAGGCTATACTGAGTGTCTAGAAGAGCTGAGACCAATGTGACTCAGGCACAGTATTTGGCACTAGGTGCTCATGTCACATACAGAGTAAGAAGCCACAGGGAAGCCACACGACATCATCTGGGTGAACTGTGGGAAGGGGCAGCTGAGAAGACCAGTGAGGAACCCTGTGAGTGAGTGGCCCTGAGGAAAGGACCCCATAGGCCAGGGTGATTCATTGAGCAGAAGGAATGAAGAGTAAAGGTGCTAAGCTTCGAGGACCAAGGCTGGCCTCTGGGACAGCTGCTCTGATCCGCCGCCCACCATCATGAAGTCTATGCTTTGCAAAACATTGATGACGGCTCAGGTGCATCAAACTTGTTTATTTATGAACACTAAAACTTGCCCTTTAGATTTGAGGCATTTTGTATTTTAGACACGGACCTATGTAGCCTGTATTGACCCTGAACACTAACTGAGGATGGCTTTGAATTTATGATCCTCCTGCCTCAACCTCCCCAGTGCTGGAATTACTACATACACCACCACACCCTGCTTATGTGATGCCGGGGACTGATCCACTGAGCTCTAGGCAGAGTCTTCAGTCCCTTCTGTTCTTGCAGAAAACACAATTTCAGTTCTCAGCACCCACATCGATGGCAACCATCAGTTCCAGGGGATCTCATGCCTTTCTCTGTCCTCCAAAGACATCTGCCCACTCATGTACCTACCCACACTAAGACACAAATATATACACACAATTAAAAATAAAAAACAAGATTAAAAAAAAAAAAGAAAAGAAATGTTACTGTCTCAAAAAAAAAAAAAAGTTGGACCATTTAAAAACATGAAGATCATTACTGGCTGGCAGACTATACCAGCTTCTGCAGGGTACCTATGCCAAGTTCTTTTTGTTTTTGTTGTTATTGTTGTTTTTCAAGATGAGGTTTCTCTGTGTAGCCCTGGCTGTTCTGAAACTAGGTTGGCCTTGAACTCACAGAGAACTGCCTGCCGCTGCCTCCTGAGTGCTGGGATTAAAGGTGTAAGCCATCACACCCAGCCCCTGCCAAATTCTTATAAACAGTGTCCCATGTAGGGTTCACAGCACCACTATTGTTGAAATTCCCAGCTTTTTAGTTTTGACAGTAACCCAAGGACATAAGCTATAAGTCTTCCTTTATACCTGGGAATGTGGAGGCCCAGAGAGGTTAGGTAACTTTTTCAAGGTCATATAGCCAGTGAGTGGTAGAGCTATGAACTTTAGACTCAGATGTCTTTTTCAGAATTCATCTCTTAGCTGCCAGGCTGGTGACACATCTCCCTGTGCTTCAAAAAGTCACTTTTTCCATTTCCTTGTGAGGACTGAGATTGAAAACCTTTGGTGCCCTGTGTGGAAACGTGTGGTGTGGGCAGAAATGTGTAAGCTGTGGAGTGTGGGTGACAGGGGAGATTAGGAGAGCAAAGGCACTTGCAGATGGATTAATATTCTCCCTCTTCCTCCCAGCCTCATGTGCCTGATGAGAAATCCCAGGATGCAGTAGGCCTTGAGCAGCAGTACCTGTTGACCACAGCACCCAGTTCCAGCAGCAGCTCCCTAGAGAGCTCAGCCAGCACTGGGGACCGAAGGGCGCCCCCTGGGGGCCATCCCCAAGCAAGAGTCATGGCGGAGGCCCAAGGGTCTCAGGAGGCCCGTGCCAGCTCCAGGATTTCAGGTGAGAGGCTGATTCCCTCCTGCTCTGGGCAGATAGCTGGCCCTCCACCTACTGGTAGAAAATAACCCAAGAGGAAAATGCCTTTAACACTTACTTGGTGGCTATGACAACGGACAGAATGGCTCTGATCTGCTGCCCAGTGTCTTGTGAGAGGATCCTATTGCAATTCAATAGTTCTGAAAATGGTCCAGGCTCACAGTGCTCAACACAGCTCCCATGGAATACATGTATCATGTTCCCACCAACGTCAAGTTGCAAAACCTTGAGTCAGACTTCTGTAGGTAAAGTCAGGTTCATGTGTATCCCTTGCCTAATCTCTGCTGGTGTCCTGGAGCTGCCCTGTGGAGCCACCCTTAGCTGACCCTGGCTGGCTTCCTAGTCCTGGCTCATGTGCATTCCAGCCACTGTAGGTTCAGCGCCACCTGTGTTGGTTATCTCACTAGCTCATTCTTCTTCAGACACTCCTGCTTTGTCTTTCAAGTCTGCCATATCAGGTGGGGAGTAATCCTGAACCCTCCATGTTGTCATCCCTGGCCGGCTTGGCCTTTGTTCAGAGATCTCCAAGGTCATGCCTACTTCCCACAGGATTATCTGTCTTCTTCTACCCTTCGATGGCCTGTGTGATTTCCCCAAAGCCACATTCTGCTTACATCCCTAGGCCCAGCACTGGTCTGGCTAGATTGTTTGCTTCTGAGACAAGGTTTCTCTGTGTAGCCTAGGCTGTCCTGGAACTTGCTTTGTAGACCAGGCTGGCCTGGAACTCAGAGCTCCCTCTGCCTTTGCCTCCCCAGTACTGGGATTAAAGGCATGTGCCACCATCCCTGATTGGCCTGTCCAGTTTTATAAGCTAATACTTCCTAGGGCAGTGTAACACACCAGTCTTTGTCCTGGGTGCTTTACATGAACCAAACCTGCCTATCAACACTAAGAGATAGTTACTATTACCACCCCATTTTCCAGATGAGGAAATTGAGGTCCAGGACACCTTGTTAAGAGCACATAGCTAGTGGACCCAAGCTCCAGGAGTCATCAGCTCTGCACTATGAGCTTCGGAGCCCTGGAAATGGGAGATGAATGAAATAGTTCCTTCAGGGTTCTTTAAAAATGTTTTGTGTATGGGTATTTTATCTGCATGCATTTCCATGTACTGTAGGTGTGCATGGTGTCTATAGAGGCCAGAAGAGGGTAACAGATCTCCTAGAACTGGAGTTACAGATGGTTGTGAAGTGCCATGTGGGTGTTGGGAATCTAACCCAACTCCTCTGAAGGAGCAACAAGTGCTCTTAGCTACTGAGCCACCTCTCCAGCCCCATTCTTCTGGGGGTTCTGCTCACTGTAGCTCACTGATGACCAACTTTGGGTCAAAGGCATGATGTGTGACCCTGTTGCCTCTACTCGGTCTGCATCTCACCCTACATATATATATAATCTATAATAGAGACACTATTGGTATCTCTTGTGCCTACAGTGGAGTCAGTCCCTTGTGGGTTTCCCAAAAACCCAGAGATTCCCTTTGGTTTGGTTTGTAGAAGAAAGGGCAAGACTACAGGCCTTTGTCCCTCTCTTCCGGCAGCACAGGCTAGTGGGGCAATAGGAAGTATAAACATGAACGTGAACTTGGTCATTCACCCAGAGCAGCCTAACAGCCCTGGGGCCATAAGAATCCAAGCAGGCTCCTACATCCCATTTCCTCATCTGGTTATGAGCCATGCTCTTCCTTAGCACGTCAATGAGAGACTGTGGCTTTGTGCCCACATTGGCACCTGACAGGGGATTGACAGCCAAGACCACACTGCCTCCCACACCAGCCTCCTCCAACACCCATGTTCTGTTGCTGCCTTGACTTCCGTGCCCTGCTCTTGCTCCTGCCTATGCAAGCTTTTCTGCCTGCAGCACTCCTGCTGCCTCCCTGCCCACAGGAGTCCCGGTGTCTGCTTTGTGTTTTTCCTGTCAGAACCCCACCCTCACCAGCACGTGGTAACTTGTCAGGGCCCCTGGCTCTGACCTGAGGATTCCCTGAGCCTGGCCTGGAACAGAACAGGTGTCTCTTAACATTGGTTGAGTGAATACATGTGCTCGAATAGAAACATGAATTCATCTTTCATGGCTTCCCTCCTCCCATGGTGTTCCATTGTGGCTTCTTCCTTGGTCCCTGAGGACCTATGTCCTTTCTCCTCTGACCTCTGCCCCCTCCTTTCTTCTCACAGGTGTACTGTACCTCTCCTCCTCTCCCATTGACACCTCCCTCTACTGTGGGAGCCTGTAAACCCCAGAATTGCCCCACTCACCCCCACATGTTCATGACATGCAAAGGTCATGGTGACGTCAAATGATGTTTGGGTGCTGTTGAGGCCCAAGGTAGAGGTTTCTTTGTGGTCCCTTGATTCCAGTTCTCCCTCTGCTTGATATATTTGAGGCTGCTCTGAATAGACTGGTTGGCTCTGTCCTAACCCAAGCTCCCTTGAGTCCCAATTTCCGGGAGGCAGAAGCCAGGATAAATAGACAGCTGCCACTACTATGGGCCCCGGGGGGTTCTGCAGATCTCTAGCTGCAGTAGCAAGAGCAATTGCCATGCAATTGATATTTGGGAGTAACATATGTCTACCCTCTGCTAGTCTGGCATTCACTCCTCGCCAACTTAGAGAACTTAGAAGTCCACAGAGGTCAGGCAGGATGATGGATGGACTGTCCCTGATATTCATTCTGTCTGTGATGTCTGCTTCTCTATATCCCAGTGGTAGGGATCAAAATCCACGTGTCTGGTAGGTGAGCTTTAAACTGCCAACCCCTAAATTTTAAGTATTGTCAGTCAATCCACTTAAAATGCTATCATCACCAAAATCAAAGTGTGCCTAGGCTGGTTTTGATCCATTTGGTACTTGTCCTTTCAGTGGTCATGGGGAATAATCTTTATAGATTTGGCCATGGGCAGTCTTCTGTAACTGCTTCCTGCCACATCCTAGCTTCTCTGTTCCAGCAAACTGCTCTCTCTCTCTCTCTCTCTCTCTCTCTCACACACACACACACACACACACACACAGGTGTGCTAATGAGTCCATGTGTCTATGTGGAAGCTAGAGGACAACCTCAGGTGGCATCCTTAGGAACCCCATCTCCCTCCTTTAAGACAGTTTCCCCTTGGCTTAGTGTCCACCAGTTAGACTTGGTTGGTTGGCCTGAAAAAACCCAGAAATCTCGCTTTCTCTGCCTCCCAAGTAATGAGATTACAAGTGTGTGCCGCCATGCCCAGCCTCTTTACATGGGATCTCAGGGGTTGAATTTAGGTCCTTAAGCTTGCAAGACAAAGTCCTTACTAACTGAGCCATATCCTCAGCCCAAGATTTTGTTCTTCTTGGAGTACTTTTGTCTGCTTTAGATAATTGTCTCCGGTCAGCAGCAGGGAGCGTTGGGCTGGGCAGCTGGAAAGTGAGCACACAGACACGTAAGGGTGATGCATCTGCCATCGTAGTAGAGGTGAGCTAGGGTCTTTAGCCTCTTGGCCCTTGGCCTATTGCTCTAACCTGCCCCTGGGACAAGAGGCAAACTGCAAAGACACCCTGTCTCCAAGATCCCCAGACTCACCCTCCCATCTGTGCTTCACAGATTCTTCCCATGGAAGCCACGGGACCCACGTCAATGTCACCTGCATCGTGAATGTCTGTAGCAGCTCTGACCACAGCTCTCAATGCTCTTCCCAAGCCAGCGCCACAGTGGGAGACCCAGATGTCAAGCCCTCAGGGTCCCCAAAGGATGAGCAGGTCCCCTTCTCTCAGGAGGAGTGTCCATCTCAGTCCCCGTGCGAGACTACAGAGACACTGCAGAGCCATGAGAAGCCCTTGCCCCTTGGTGTGCCGGATATGGGCATGAAGCCCAGCCAAGCTGGCTGGTTTGATCAGATTGCAGTCAAAGTAGCCTGACCCCTGACAGGGGTAACACCCTGCAAAGGGACCCCCGAGACCCTGAACCCATGGAACTTCATGACTTTTGCTGGGCCCATTTCCCTTAGTGGCCTCCAGAGCCCCAGTTGCAGGTCAAGTGAGGGCTGAGGCAGCTAGAGTGGTCAAAAACTGCCATGGTGTTTTATGGGGGCAGTCACAGGAAGTTGTTGCTCTTCCGTGACCCCTCTGGATCTCCTGGGCTCTTGCCTGATTCTTGCTTCTGAGAGGCCCCAGTATCTTTTCCTTCTAAGGAGCTAACATCCTCTTCCATACGCTTGGAGGAAGGATAGCACAGCTCTTCAGCCTGAATGCTGACACTGCAGGGCGGTTCCAGCAAGTAGGAGGAAGTGGTGGCCTGGTAGGGCACAGAGGAGGCCCTTCAGGTTAGTGCTAAACTCTTAGGAAGTACCCTCTCCAAGCCCTCCGAAATTCTTTTGATGCAAGAATCAGAGGCCCCATCAGGCAGGGTTGCTCTGTTATAGGATGGTAGGGCTGTAACACAGTGGTCCAGTGTGCTTTTAGCATGCCCTGGGTTTGATCCTCAGCAACACATGCAAAACGTAAGTAGACAGCAGCCAGCACAGCCAGCCCCCTGTGTGGTTTGCACCCTCTGCCTTTGACTTTTACTCTGGTGGGCACACAGAGGGCTGGAGCTCCTCCTCCTGACCTTCTAATGAGCCCTTCCAAGGCCACACCTGCCTTCAGGGAATCTCAGGGACTGTAGAGTTCCCAGGCCCCTGCAGCCACCTGTCTCTTCCTACCTCAGCCTGGAGCACTCCCTCTAACTCCCCAACAGCTTGGTACTGTACTCGCTGTGACCCCAAGTGCATGTCCGGGTTAGGCACTGTGAGTTGGAACAGCTGATGACATCGGTTGAAGGGCCCACCCGGAAACAGCTGAAGCCAGCTATTTTGCCAAAGGATTCATGCCCGTTTTCTAATCAACCTGCTCCCCTAGCATGCCTGGAAGGAAAGGGTTCAGGAGACTCCTCAAGAGGCAAGTTCAGTCTCAGGTGCTTGGATGCCGCCATGCTCACCGATTCCACTGGATATGAACTTGGCAGAGGAGCCTAGTTGTTGCCATGGAGACTTAAAGAGCTCAGCACTCTGGAATCAAGATACTGGACACTTGGGGCCAACTTGTTAAGGCTCTGCAGCATCAGATTGTAGAGGGGAAGGAACACGTCTGCTCCCTGGTGGCCAATCCTGGAATGACATCGGGCCTCCTAAGCAACAAAAGAATGAATTGGAAAGGACTGTTTCTGGGTGTGGCCTCAGCTCCTGTGCTTGTGTGGATCCCTAAAGGGTGTGCTAAGGAGCAATTGCACTGTATGCTGGACAGAATTCCTGCTTATAAATGCTTTTTGTTGTTGTTTTGTACACTGAGCCCTGGCTGTGTCTGGGTCTGGAGCCACCCCACCCCACCTCCCATCCCATCTTTACAGCCACTCTTGCAGAGAACTTGGCTGTTTCCCACTTGTAGCCTGTGGATGCTGAGGAAACACCCAGCCAAGTAGACTCCAGGCTTGCCCCTATCTCCTGCTCTGAGTCTGGCCTCCTCATTTTGTTGTGGGAAGGAGACGGGTTCTGTCATCTTGGAAGCCCATACAATGGATGTGAACAATGGCTGTACTAGCTTAGACCAGCTTAGGGCTCTGCAATCAGAGGAGGGGGGCAGGGAACAATTTGAGTGCTGACCTATAACACATTCCTAAAGGATGAGGAGTCCAGAATCTTCCTCCTTCAGTGTTTGTGTGTGTGTGTGTGTATGCATGTTTGCATGTATGTGTTTGCCAGTATGTGGAGGCCAGAGGTTGGTTTTGGGTGTGTTTGATCACTCTCAGTGTACTGAGGCAGGGCTCTCATCTGCACCCAGAGCTTGCACATTTGCTGGTCTAACTTGCTTCAGGGATCCCCTGTCTGCCTATGGAGTGCTCGGGTTACAGGCAGGCTGCCATACCTGCCCGGCATTTACATGAATACTAGAGATCTGAATTCTGGTCCTCACACTTGTATACCTGGCATTTTATCCACTAAGACATCTCTCCAAGGGCTCTCCCCCTTCCTACTTAATAAGTTAGTTTTGAACTGGCAAGATGGCTCAGTGGGTAAGGCAGTTTGCAGACAAACTGATGACCTGAGTTGGATCCCTGACCATAAGGTAGAAGAGGCCTGATTCCTGCAAGTTGTCCTCTGACCACCACCCCATACATGCTTCTGCATATGTGCACACATCACATTCTTGCACACACACTCACATACCATAAATGCAATACATTTTTAAAAAATAAATTGATTTTATTTTTTAATCATTATTTTTGCTCATCCGTTTGTTCATACCTGGGGTTTTGCTGTATACCCAGTCTGGCTGCATCCTCCAGGCACCTTGAACTTGGATATTCTCCTGCCTCAGTTTCGAGAGTGCTGAGTTATAGGCACATGCAACCATGTCAGGACTCTTGGCGTTACATTGTGTTCGAATCTTATTTTTCCATCTAAGACTGACAACCACTTTGCCAAAGGATGACCTTGACTTTTGTACCCTCTTGCCTCTACTTCCCAAGTACTGGGATGACAAGTCTGTCCATCCTATGATTTGTGTGGTGCTGGGGCTTGAACCCAGGGGCCTGGTGAATGCTAGGCAAACGCAATCAGCTGCCCAACCCCAAACTTCACTTTTCACCTGTGATTTATTAACATGGTTCCTGAGCAGACAGCATGATCCTGTTGCCCTGAGGAGCTCTGCTCGTTGCTTTGCCAATGCTCTATTTACTAAAGAATACGTACAGAGTTCAAGACCCCAAAGCAGCAGTTCCCAACCTGTGGGTATGATCTCTTGGGTATCCCATATCAGATATTTACATTACAACTTATAACAGAAGTAAAATTACAGTTATGGGGTAGCAACAAAATATTTTTTTTGAGGCAGGGTTTCTCTGTGTAGCTCACTTTGTACAGACTAGGCTGGCCTTGAACTTAAAGATCTGCCTGCCTCTGCCTTCTGAATGCTGGGATTAAATGTGTGTGCCAACATGCCCAGTGCAATGAAATAATTTTATTGTTGGGTCACCAAAACATGAGAAAGAGTATTAAAGGGTCATAGCGTTAGGAAGGCTGGGAACTACTGCCCCAAAAGATAGTGGAAATAGGTAATAGCATTTTAAAAAAAGATTAATTTCTTTTTCCGTGTGTATGTGTGTGTGAAGGGTGCTGAATTCCCTAAATCTGGGATTACAGACAATTGTGCCAAATGGGTATTGGGAACCAAAGTTGGGTTTTCTGAAAGAGCAGCAAGTGCCCTTAACTGCTGAGCCCTCTCTCTAGCTATAATATACTTTAAAAAATTTTTTTTAAAATTTAGCACTCTGCCAGGTGTGGTACACGTCTTCAATCCCAGCACTTAGAAAGCAGAGGCAGCTGGGTCTCCGTGGTTTAGAGGCCAGACTTGTCTACACAGTGAGTTTCAGGCCAGCCAAGACTACATAGTGAGTCCCTGACTTCAAATACATATAGCATTCTTGAGGCCAGAGAGCAGGCTTGGTGGGTAAAGGGCCTTTCTGCTGAGGTTGGCAGCCTGTGTTCTGTCTCATGTCCCACATAATGGAAGGTCAGAGCTGACTGACCTTTACTCATACACTCAACACACATACACAAATAAACATAATTAATTTATTTTAAGAAAATATGTAGTATCCTTGGCTCAAACTGGAGCTCTTTTGGTAAAGTGTTTGCCTAGCATGCCCAAGGCAGTGTGTTCAATCCTGGCCACTGTATTTACTGGGTAGCCTGTAATTCCAGCACTAGGAGGCAGAGGCAAAAGAATTGAAAGTCAGTCATCCTTGGTTACAGGCCAGTTCAGAGACAGATCCGGGTACCTGAGAACTTGCCTCTGAAAGGAGGAGGAGGAAGTGAGAAGGAGGAAAGAAGAAAAAAAAGAAGACAACACTAACACTGGTTTTTGTTGTTGTTGTTCTGTTTGGTTTTTTTGTTTTTGTTTTTGTTTTGGTTTGGTTTTTCGAGACAGGGTTTCTCTGGGTAGCCCTGGCTGTTCTGGAGCTCACTCTGTAGACCAGGCTGGCCCCAGACTCAGAAATCTTCCTGCCTCTGCCCCCTAAGTGAATGCGCCACCACTGCCCAGCTAGCATTGTTCTTTTGAGGGGACCTTTTATAGATCATCTGCAAGTTAGTGTAAGCCTTGTTTTAGAACATTGCAACATTGTATTAAAGCCGGACACACAAATACATTAAGTGTTGCCTTAGTTACTTTCTTCTTTACAATGAGGAAATACACGACAAAAGCAACCTAAGGAAGAAAGCATTTTAGGTTTTGGTTTTGGCTTTGGTGTTGGCTTTTCAGCCCCTGGTTTGAGAGTCCAGGCCATCATGGAGGGGAAGACAGGCAGCAGGTGGCTGGCCACAACACATCCGGAGTCAGGAAGCAGAGGGGCAAATCCTGCTCAGCTTACTTTTTTTTCATTTTGTTCAGTCTGTGACCTTAGGGCTTAGAGCAGTAGTTCTCAACCTGTGGGTCCCGACCCCCTTAGGAATCTAATATGAGATGTCCTGTATATCAGATGTTTACATCACGATTCATAATGGTAGCAACATTACAGTTATAAAGTAACAACAAAATAATTTTAGGGCTGGGGGAGGGGTGTCACATAAAGGGCTGTGGCATTAGAAAAGTTAAGAATCACTGCCTTGCAGGCATGGTGGCACACGCCTTTAATCCCAGCACTTGGGAGGAAGAGGCAGGTGGATTTCTGAGTTCGAGGCCAACCTGGTCTACAGAGTGAGATCCTGGACATCCAGGGCTACACAGAGAAACCCTGTCTCGAAAAAAACAAACAAACAAAAAACCAAAAAACAAAACAAAAAAGAATCACTGCCTTGCAGGGCAGTAGTGATGCACACCTTTAATCCCAGCACTTGGGAGGCAGAGGCAGGCAGATTTCTGAGTTCGAGGCCAACCTGGTCTACAGAGTGAGTTCCAGGACAGCCAGGGCTACACAGAGAAACCCTGTCCCAAAAAACCATAAAAAAAAAAAAAAAAAAAAAAAAAAAAAAACCCCACTGCCTTAGAGAGTGAGACTTCCCTTCTCTGTTAAAAACCCTAGAAGTTTCCTTTCACGGCTGCTCTGAACAGTCAAGTTTGACTGTGAAAGTTAACTGCAGAACCTCTCATTTCCTTACTGATTTGCAGATATTACGCAAAAAGAAAAAAAAAAAGCTCATGAACTCTCTTGTTGGGGTTAGAGGTTAAGACAGGGTCTCACTTAGGCCGGGCATGGTGGCTCATGCCTTTAATCCCAGCACTCGGGAGGCAGAGGCAGGTGGATTTCTGAGTTCAAGGCTAGCTGGTCTACAAAGTGAGTTCCAGGACAACCAGGGCAATACAGAGAAACCCTGTCTCAAAAAACCAAAAAAAAAAAAAAAAAAAAAAAAAAAAGACAGGGTCTCACTATGTAATCTGGGCTGGCCTGAAACTCACTAAGTACATGAAGTTGGCCTCAAACTCAGAGATCTGAATGCCTCAGCCTCCAAAGTGCTGGCATAAAAGGCATGTGCCACCATACCCAGAACTTCGTAAATCCTTTGTTGAAACTCTGGCACTGAGCATTGAAAAACCAAGGGTGTGGGTGTAGCTTGATTGCAGAGCACTTGTCTACATTCTGAGAGGGGGAAAAAGAAAGAAAGAAAGAAAGAAAGAAAGAAAGAAAGAAAGAAAGAAAGAAAGAAAGAAAGAAAGAAAGAAAGAAAGAAAGAAAGGGAAAAGAAATTATGACTCAATCATTGATATGATTTTTGAGACACAGTCTCATCCCTCATCCTCAGGATCACAGAGAAGCTAGACAGGCTAGCTCAGTCATCCCAAGAGAGTCAAAGCACGTGAACCGGCACAGCTAGTGAGGAACATGACCCCACAGCCTGCTCAGAGTGTGCCGTGTGAATCTAGCCCAGGGCATTTTAAAGAACGCCTCACAGCAAGCTACCTATTCTAGTAGAGGAACTCCATTTAAAAGCAAGCACTGGCGGGGAGGGAGGGGGCGGGGCTTGAGAGTTACTTCACCCCTTAGGAGCACTGGCTGTTCTTCCAGAGGACTGGGGTTCAAAATTTGGTACCCACATGGTGGCTCAGAATCATCTGTAACTCCAGTTCTTAAAGATCTGATGCTATTGTGAAGCACTGCCCCCTCCCCCACTTTTATTATTTTGTCAGGCTATTTTATCAGAGCAACGGAAAAGAAAGCAAGACAAACAAAAGTGCTGGAAGCATCCTGGGCTGGGCTCCTTCTCAAAAAGGTTCATGTTCCCACCAGAGGTATGTCCACTGCCAGTAGCTAAAGTCACCTCTTATTGGTAATATGTTCCACCCCGTGAACATGTGGTGACTCATAGCCACCTGTTACTCAGGTTTCAGGGGATATGCCACCCTCTTCTGGTCTCCAAGGGCACTGTGTGTGCACCATCCACATACATGCAGGCAAACATTCATACCCATTAAAAAAAAATAGATATTTGAGAGAGAACGAAGCATAGACTGAGAGTGGATGGGAACAAGGAACTACTCTCAGCCACGGTCACAGAGAAGCCAAGGACAGGGGTGCAGGCAGGGGGAGGGGCACATGTATGTCTGTGTGTCCTGCTGTCGAACAAAGGTAAGAGGGCTTGCTGCCAAGCCTGATGATTTGAGTTCCATGCTCAGGACCCACGTGGTGGCAAGAACTGACTCCCACAGTCAACCTTCATGTTCAAAGACAGCTATGTTAAGATGGGCATGGTGGCGCACAGCTATAATCCCAGCATTTGATGTTGGAGGCAGAAGGATCAAGAGTTCAAGGTCATCCTTAGCTACAAAGCAAGTTTGAGATCAGACCGAGTTGTATCGGATTCTGTCTCAATACAAACAGACAAACAAAACAAACCCAATAAAAGTTCAGACAGCGGTGTAATATTTTCTGCAGTTACCCTTTATCTACCTCTCAACAGTAGAGACACATATATTTACACTGAACCAACCTAGATAGTCCAGATAGGGAGTGTCCCCACCTTCTCCTCCTGGCATCTCTCTTGAGCCAATCACATTGTCTCAGGGTCTGACTCCACCTTTCCTCCTTCAGCATCCTGAAAAGTAGCATGGCTTCAGGATGCTCCAGATTCTTTGGTGGGGTGCGGGGGGGGGGGGATTCATTAGCCAGTACCCCCTCTTCCACAGTTCACTCTCCAGATGGATTCTTTCTCTCCATCTCCTCTCAACCCTGCTCTGGCTCTGCCCCTCCCTCATCTTTAGGTGGATAACCTGGCTGGTTGTTCACTGACAAAATAGCAGAAACACAGGGAATGCTTGTAGCTCCTAAGCCCCGCTCCCATTCCCATACCTGGGCCCATGTCCTTGGCTTCTCTGTGACCATGGTTGAGAGCAGTTCCTTGTTCCCATCCACTCTCCGTCTATGCTTCTTTCTCTCTCAAATATCTATTTATTTTTATTTAATGGGTATGAATGTTTGCCTGCATGTATGTGGATGGTGCACACACAGTGGCCTTGGAGACCAGAAGAGGGTGGCATATCCCCTAGAACTGGACAGGTGGCTGTGAGTCACCATAGGGGTGCTAAGAATTAATTTTGCATCTTCTGCCAGAGAAGCCAGTGCTATTAAGTGCAGAACCATCTCTTCAGTCTCTGGCATCTTTTATTTGTTTGTTTGTTTCTTTCTTTCTTTGTTTATTCACTTTACATTCCTATCACTGTCTGCCCTCCTGCTCCTCCGTCCCTCAGTTTCTCCCCCCATCCCCTTCTCCTCTGAGGAAGTGGAGCCCCACCTTCTCCTCCTGGCATCTCTCTTGAGCCAAACACATTGTTTCAGGGTCTGACTCCACCTTTCCTCCTTCAGCATCAGCCTCCCTGTCTGCTTACAGACACAATGACCTTTTTGTCCCCTTTGAAAAACAACATCCCACCTCTCACCAGAAAAACAGAAAATAACAGTAGTTGGTGACATGTGGAGAGACTGAAAGCCAGTGGCCTGTGGGTGGGCTGTAAAACAGTGCAGCTGCTGGGGCAGATGGTGCAGAAGTCCCTCAGAAAGCTAGACATATGTAATGATCCCTGGATGCCATCACAGGCGCTGAAAATAAACCAAACGTAGAATAATCATATGAGCCAGAAATTGCACTTCCGGATATGCACCGAGAAGCATTGCAAATCACACGCCTGAATGGATAGGTATTTGATGGAACATGGCCAATCACTGCAGCATTTTCCACAAGAAGTGAGAGATGGAGGTGAGTGGAACACCACTAAGAGTAGACACAGGGGAGCTGGAGAGATGGCTCAGTGGTTAAGAGCACCGACTGCCCTTCTGAAGGTCTGAAGTTCAAATCCCAGCAACTACATGGTGGCCCACAACCATCCGTAATGAGACCTGATGCCCTCTTCTGGTGCATCTGAAGACAGCTACAGTGTACTTAGATATAATAATAAATAAATCTTTAAAAAAAAAAAAAGAGTAGACACAGACAAAATGTGGACTGAGAACGCAATTGGGGGTATTCTCCCTTAAGAAGGAAAATGGCAGCCGGGCGTGGTGGCGCACGCCTTTAATCCCAGCACTGGGGAGGCAGAGGCAGGCGGATGTCTGAGTTCGAGGCCAGCCTGGTCTACAAAGTGAGTTCCAGGACAGCCAGGGCTACACAGAGTAAACCCTGTCTCGAAAAACAAAAAAAAAAAAAAAAAAAACAAAAAAAAAAAAAAAAAAAAAAGAAGGAAAATGGCTTCTGGAGATGGTCCAGCAGTTCAGAGGACATAGTGCTCTTACAGAGAACCCAAGTTCAATCCGCAGCACCCCTATGATCATACCAGATGGATTGAAAACATCCATTACTGCATTCCAGCTCCAGGGCATCCAACGCCTCTGGTTTCCGTGGCTACCTGCTTGCATGTTCACATACACACAATTTAAATTAATAAAAAGGAGACCCAGGGGCTGGTGAGATGGCTCAGTGTGTAAGAGCACCCGACTGCTCTTCCGAAGGTCCAGAGTTCAAATCCCAGCAACCACATGGTGGCTCACAACCATCTGTAACAAGATCTGGCGCCCTCTTCTGGAGTGTCTAAAGACATCTACAGTGTACTTACATATAATAATAAATAAATAAATCTTTTTTAAAAAAAAAAAAAGGAGACCCAGGTATGGTGGCACATGACTTTGATCTCAATCCTAAAGAGGCAGAGGTAGGTAGAATTGGAGGCCAGCCTGGTCTATGTAGTGAGTTCAAGAACTGCCAGAATGACATGGTAGGATCTTGTCTCAAAAAACAAATACAACGCCGGGCGTTGGTGGCGCACGCCTTTAATCCCAGCACTCGGGAGGCAGAGGCAGGCGGATTTCTGAGTTCGAGGCCAGCCTGGTCTACAGAGTGAGTTCCAGGACAGCCAGGGCTACACAGAGAAACCCTGTCTCGAAAAACCAAAAAAAAAAAAAACAAAAAAAAAAAACAAAAAAAACAAATACAAACAGACAAAAACAAAAACAAAACAAACAAAATCCATAGTAAGATCCTGTCTCAAAAAAAGAAAGAAAGAAAGAAAAGAAGAAGAAAATGTTAGAATAAAATCTCAAAAATAAAAACAAAAGTAGAGAAAGTGATAGAGGAAGACATCTGATATCAAACTGTGGCTTCCACACACAAGTGCATTCACACATATCCATATAAACACATGATGCACATGATATATGTGTATATGGAAACTGGAGGTATGGCTCAGTCTACAAAGTGCTTACTGAGTACGTATAGGGGCCTGAGTCCATACCCAGTACTTGTGTTAAAAAATCAAAATAAAGTTTGTGCTGTAGAGATCACTCAATGGTTAAGAGCACTGACTGCTCTTGCAGAGGATGTGGGTTTGATACCCAACACTCACATAGCAGCTTACAGTCAACTGTAACTCCAGTCCCAGGAGATCCAGCACTCTCTTCTGGTCTCCACAGGCACGGAGAACACATGATACACAGACATACATTCAAGTGAAACATTCATGCAAATGAAATAAAGTAATAAATTAAAAAGCACTTGCATGAAAATGTTTCATAGACACAAATGTGTGTGTGTGTATGAATAAATGGAAGGAATTATGATATGCACTGTGATGTGAGTGAGCCTGAGGGCAGTGCAAGTGAACAAGCTAGTCACATAATCTCTGTGACGCTCTTGCATGAATGATATAGAAGAGTCAAACTTGTAGATGGAAAGCCAAATGCTGGTTGCTGGGGTCACTGCTGGGACAGAGTTTCAGTCTCCTAAAGTAGAAAGAGTTGGGGAGTTGTTCAATAGTGCGGGTTGCATGACAGTGTGAATGGTTAATGGGGGCGAGGGTGTGTGTGGCTCAGTTGTTAAAGTGCTTGCCTAGAAAGCACTAAGCCCTGAGTTCCAACCCTGCCCGGTGTGGTGGTACCTACCTGCAATCCTGCAATCCTGGTCTCCAGGAAGCACACGCAGGAGGATCAGAAGTTTCAGGTCATCCTTGACTACGTAGCAAGTTTGGAGGGCAGCTTGGGTTCATGATATCACCTCAATAAATCAAAATACAATAAAATACTACAAACAGTCCTGGTCAAAGGAGAATTGCCATGTTCTCAGTTGACCTTGCTTTCTGGGCTCTGGGTTGTAACAAGTACTAAAAGAGAGCTAGCAGCCTGGGAAGCAGGTAGAAATGAAACAGGTTATCAAACAGATAAAGTTATTGTTGGATCCGAGGGACAAAGGAATGAGGATACCCTTTTCGATTAGTGGTCAAGTAAGGAGCTGGAGCAGAGGCCAAAAGGAGGGAGGGAGGGAGGGAGGGAGGGAGGGAGGGAGGGAGGGAGGGACCAGGTTCTTCCCTCTTCTCCCCTGTGTCCTGGGAAACTGCCTTCTGCACCCTTTGCTGTGGCTCTGGCTTTAGCAGAAGGGAAGGAAAGCCTGGCCTGTATTCTCTCCTTCTTATGTACCCTTTGGGAGCTTTCACCGGTCAATGTCAGCCATTGAAGTTGTTACCTTTGTACATGACAAAATCCTACACACATGCCCAGATCCTGACTCATACCAAAGAAATAATTTCTAGATGACTCAGAAGGTACAAACACTCTGAGTTCGATCCCTAGAACCCATATGGCAAAAGGAGAGAACCAACTGCTATACGTTGTCCGACCTTTATCCTCTCACCATGGCACATGCAAATAAATGTGAAAAATTCAGAGGGCTGAAGAGATGGATTGGCGGTTAAGAGTACTCGTTGCTCTTGCAGAACCTCCAAGTTCAGGTACCAGCATTTACATCAAGCAGCTCACAACTGCCTGTAACTGCAGTGTCAGGGGTTCTGACCTCCACAGTAGGTACATGCAGATACTCGTTCATATAGCCACACGAGGGTACACATAAAGAAAATAATAATATACATCTCTTTATTAAAAAAAAAACTTCAGAATGAGTTAGTATGAAACAAAGTTGAGATTTATTTATTTATTTATTTATTTATTTATTTATTTATTTATTTATTGGGTTTCTGATCCTCCTACCTCCAGCTCTTGAATGCTGGGATTACAGGCATATACCATCATGTTAAATTTATATTGGGGAATCAAACGCAGGGCTTCTTGTCTGCTAGGAAAGTGCCAGCTGAGATACACAGGGGTGTACCTCAAGCTAGTGTTTCACTCTGTAGCTTAGGCTGAACTAGAACTCTCTGTATCACCCGGGCTGCCCCAACCTCAGCCTCCTTAGTACGATGATTACAGGCAGCAGCTGTCACATCTGGAGTTGCTGCTTTTAAATTGCATTTTACTTATTTATGGGGGTGGTGCATATATGCCGCAGCACTGATGTGGATTGTTATGAAACAACTTTAAGGAATTGGTTCTGTCCTTTCATCGTACAGGTTCTCTGGTGGTCGGGCTGTTGAGCTATCTGTCCAGAATGAGAGTTGGGGTATGTTAAGCATACACTATAAGGAGGCAGATCCAGAGCACAGGAGATCAGAAAGAGTTGCCCTTAAGAACCATAACAGTGTGTGTGTGGTGTGTATGTATGTGTTGTATGTGTGTGTGTGTGTGTGTGATTTTGTCATTTCTGAAGTCACATTGTTCAAAGGATATAGTTTACAGCCAGATTCAAAGATTAAGTAGAGCTTAAAAATTAAGTTAAAATACACAAGCTGGCTTATTTATATCTCTTATTGTATAGAGTTTCTTTCTGTAAATGAAACTATAAGATGGTTTATGAGGTTTGCTGCTGCAGTTTAAGGGTGAGGAAAGAGTCCTGATAAGGTTAAACTCAAAGATCACGTTGCATCTCTACACTCAGTAGAGGTTGTAAAGGGTTTGCACACTCTTGTTGAGATAGCATTCAACAAAGAGAGGATTGTCTCTGTGCAGGTGGTCCTCATAAGGGTTGTGTGTATGTGTGTGTGTGTGTGTGTGTGGTGCCCACGTGTGTGTGCAGTACAGAGGAGGATAGTGGGAACCTGCTCCACCTGCTCCATTGACTTCCACCTTACTCTCTACCTTGAGAGAGTCTGTCACCTGTAGGTAGGCTAGCAGCCAGCAAGCAGAAACAATTCTCATGTCTCTGTCTCCTTCCTGACAGCCCAAGGGTTTCAGTTTACTAGGGTTACAGCCACATCGGGCTTTCTACATGGATCCTGGAGATTTGAACTTGGGACTTCATGCTCACGCAGCCAGTTCTTTTACCCACTTAACCATCTAGACCCTCACAGGGATATAGACTGATGGGTGAAATTCTTGACTCTCAGCCAGTAAGAAACACAAACCAGACCTTCGGGTGAGGGCCTCCCTCCCATTTCCATGCTGCTTTAGTTTCCCACCCTCCTATTTCCCTATAACGGTGGTTCTCAATCTTGCTAATGCTGGGACCCTTTTCATCCACTGCCTCATCTTGTGGTGGCCCCCAACCATATAATCATGTTGTTGTTACTTCATAGCTATAATTTCGCTACTGTTATGAATTGAAATGTAAAAAATCTGTGTTTTCCTATCGTCTTAAGCAATCCCTGTGAAAGACTCAGTCAATCCCCAAAGGGGTTGAAACTCACCAGCTGAGAATCAGTACCTTGTGCCTTCAGCTACCACCCAGGCCAGTCTCTGTTCCTTCCTTGACTCTATCAACTTCCATCCAGCTTATATTTTTCTGGGTATAAATTAGCTCTGTGATCTCTCCTTGATGGACTGTCCTCAGCAAAGACCATCCATGACCCCTGGATTCTCATGCTTTCTGTCTCCCGCAGAGAGACCCATGTAGCCTTGAAAGCTTAGCAAGCCACTCATTGCACACATACTAAACATCTGTCCTGAGATTCTGGGGCCATGTGTGTTGTATGACACTGTTCCCAGGGCAATGTGAATGAAGGTCTACTCACCTCATAGAGTGAAGATGAGGAAACTACCTGCTCAACTGGGGGAACCAATATATTTATTTGGGCTATAGGGGTGTGGGTGAGGACTTACTTACAGGATTGTAGTGGCTATTCCTGGTTGTCAACTTGACTATATCTGGAATGAACTACAATCCAGAATTGGAGGCTCACCAGTGATCCTAATCTGGAGGCTGGGAGATACAAGTTTCTGACCTGGATCTTGGCATGGAGATCTTGAGGCATAGTGGCTGTGAATTCCAGAAGATTAAGACTGAACTTCTCAAGTTCAAGGTCATCTGGGATGAAAGGTGTGGTGGCACACACCTTTAATCTGAGCCACACCTTCTGCTGGAGACTACACGACATTGGAAGAAGGAAGGCTCTCTCTTTTTCCTTTGCCTGTTTGCCTTGTGGGGCTGAGCAACTGCTGGATCCTTGGTCTTCCATCCACAGCTGCTGCTGACCATTGTTGGGAGTTAGACTCCAGACTGTAAGTCACCAACAAATTCCTTTACTATATAGAGACGACCCATAAATTCTGTGACTCTAGAGAGCCTTGACTAATACAAGGAGCAAAGATGATTCGAAAGCAGTTTGTTGCATTACTGAAAGTTTTTTCCCAGCAAGAGTGACTGCTCATGGAAGCTGGGACGCTGGAGCTCACTGCACAACCTGTAGGCAGCTCCATGGTTCTAAGTGTCTCTTCCAGGCATCTCAGCTGGTTGAGAGTGTCTCTCAGCAGTCCTTACTGCTTAAAAGATCAGGGAGTGTAGCAGTTTGTCTGAGAAATAGGCTGAGGTATTTGATCACTTGGTTTCTGGTGCTCTACGGAGAGGCTGTAGAATCTGTAGGCGGTGGTTAGAGCTTTACTGGAGGAATTACGTCATTTAGGGGTGGGGTTAGCCTTGCCCCACTTCCAGTTTGCTCTCTCTCCTTCACATTTGCAGTTGAAGATGTGGTTGTTCAGCTTTCTCTCAGACTGTCTGTGGCCATGCCTCCCCCACAACTGCGGAGTCTCCTTCTGGAACCATAAGCAACTTAACTCTTCCTTCTCTAAGTTGCTTTTCGTCATGGCATTTTAGTACAATACCAGAAAGTAAATAATACAGGAAGGGATGAAGGAACCTAGCACATCCAGTATGTTTCAGGGACTTCTTGAAGTTTTTTAGTTGTTTACCTTCTGAGTTTTAGCTAGCTCCAGAGGACATTGCTCTAATCTTTAAACATCTTTATCATAGGCTCAATACCAACCCTAGTTCCCTCTGTACAATGATGTATGAAGAAATGAGCTGAGAGTTCATGTGACAAAGCTGGTAGAATGCTTGAAACCCTGGGTCTGATCCCTAACACTACGTAACTAGGCATGGTGGTGTACACTCCTGTAATCCTAGCACAGGGAAGATCAGATTATTCAAGGTCATTCTTGGCTACACAGTGAGTTTGAGACCAGAGAGAGAGAGACAGAGACAGAGGCAGAGGCGCAGAGAGAACTGAGAAGTTCCTTTAACCACTGGGCATTGAATATAGACTAAGGATGGAGCCTCAGGGACCTAACTATGACTCACACCATTCCAGACAAGGGTGGAAGCATCAGATGATTAAGTAGTACAAGAAGGTGCAAATTGGAGCAACCGAGGCAGCCTTCTGGCTGAACTCACCAATAACAGAAGACCAGGTGCATCCCCTGTTCTTTTCCTTTCAACAGGCAAGCAGTTTGGCTAAGGAGGGGAGGGAGTGTCCGCTTGCTCTTTAGTTTTTGTAGCTCACCCCTTACTACTCAGGACATGGCAATTCCACTCACTTCCTGTCTGTGCGATTAATTATCAGGCAAGTGATACCTGTTTCTTCCTATCTGGAAAATGGGGTTAAGGAAATACCTCCCTTTGAGGGAGGGGTGGCTTCTGTTCCTATCTGTAGAATGATTCAAACACTGCCTGGCCCACAGTAAGTGCTTATTTGTGTCAGGCTTCCCTGAAGGTGCTGGAAAAGCCACTAAGGGCAGCCTCGTCTCATCCTAGAGCTGTGGTTGGAAACACATGTGGTCAGAAATACAAGAGGAAGAAACATAAAATGAGGCAAAGGGGTAGGGGCACTGGGCAGGGGTGGGTAGGATGGACAAGTGTTGGTGTGCTTTAGTGAAGCAGGGAGGTGGGATACTTCAGGAGTATGGGGTTAGACAGATCTGAGGCTGGCGAGGAGAGCCTTAGACACTCAGCACAGGAAGTTTTACTCTCAGATGACACAGGAGCGTGGGAACCGTTCTAGTGCAGCTTGATCTTACAGTTGGGAAACCAGGCTTGTGGCTTGCGTAACTTTATCTGGGAGACTGTTCTGGGAGAAAGGAAGCAGTCCGCCGCCGCTGCCGTCTGCTTTGCAGAGGAGGACTAGGAGGCCAGGCTGGTGGGGCTGGTCAGGCATGACACTTATCAAAGGAGCAGGCTGGGTGCTTGTAGCAAGCTGTTGACTCTGGGAGGCTCCTGATAGCCAGTTCCTTAGAATTGCATAAGAAAGCCAGTGGGTGGGTTGGTGAGCAGGGGGAGGGGATAGAGGGTTTTTGGAGGGGAGACCAGGAAAGGGGGATAACATTTGAAAAAAAAGGAAAATATAATAATAATAATAATAATAATAATAATAATAATAATAATAGACTTAACCATAAGGAAAAAACAAAAATGAAAGCCAATGATGCTTGGGCGCAAAGGGAAAACTTCTCTGTCTGATCTTGACTCCATGTTCAGAAGTCAGCTTTTAGAAAGCTGGGAGGCCAGGTTGAGTCTGCAGAGGGTCTAAACTAAAGGTGGCTGTGCCCCAGCGCCTCCATGAGGATTCGGAATGGCACCTGTTCTCCAGAGCTCAGATCCTTCACTCTGACCCAAGGGCTACTCTCTGCCATTTGGGTTTTGTTGGTTTGTTGTTGTTGTTTTCTTTCTATTTTTGAGAGTGACAGTGACACCCTTCCTTATGCCATCTACATTTTCACTATAGACCTTGATCCTTTGCTTCTAAACACCATGGGTGCCGTGCACAGGATGCACTTGAGCATCAGAAGCAAGCAGGTCCAACCTGAGACTGCAAAATAAGAGTCAGCATGAGATGCTGTATATCCAGGATATATACATCCTGGGTCAACTTCAGGCTGCTTACACATAATTCAAAAAAATTATGTTTTGAACACATTGGAGTCAATACAAATTTTAACATGAATTTCATGCTTTTCTTCTCTCTCATTCTCATTGGGCCACTTGACAACTTAAAAACATCTCTGCAGCTTGAGCTCCTGTTTATTTGACAGCACCGTTCCAGACGATAAGACACGGTCAAGATCTTGAGTGTGCACACACCTTTAGTCGCAGTACTCTGGAAGCTGAGACAAAGTGGATTTGTGAGTTCAAGGCCAGCCTGGTCTACAAGAGTAAGTTCTAGGAGAGCCAGAGGTACACAATAGAGTCTCTGCCTCTGTCTCTGCCTCTGTCTCTGTCTCTGCCTCTGTCTCTGTCTCTGTCTCTGTCTCTGTCTCTTTCTCTCTCTCTCTCACACACACACACACACACACACACCTGTGCTGACGGAGGTTTATGGTGAGTGGGGTGGGGACTGAGGGCTCAAAGACTTTTTTTTTTTAAAAAATCATGTTTCATGTTCATAAGTGTCTTTCCTAATGGATGCATGTGCATCATGCATGTGTGTGTGCCTGGTGTCTTCAGAGTGTGTGCATCATGCATGCGTGTGTGCCTGGTGTCTTCAGAGTGTGTGCATCATGCATGCGTGTGTGCCTGGTGTCTTGAGAGGTCAGGAGAGTGCATCACTTTTTGCATCACTGTGGGTAAATACCCCCTGGAACAAGTTATGATATTTATTTATTTATTTATTTATTTATTTTCTTTTCATTAGCAAATGCTAATCAAGAGCTCTCCCAATGAGTCCCTCTCTGAGTCCCCACAGCTGCATTTAAAAAGTGTTCCTCAGAGAGAGCCACACCTGTGCTGACCAACCTAGGCTTTGAGACTGAAGGGCTGCCTGCCTTACTGCATCCCTTCTGGAGCATCTCAGGTTTTGTTGCCACCAGTCAGCTGCTGAGTGAGACCTGTCTTTGAGATGCTAAGAGGTGGATCTTACCTCCCTGGGAATCTAGGCCTCACTTAGGACTGAGTCAGCGCACAGTCTCACAGTCACCCACATCTGTGCCGCATTATGAGGCTGGATAATTACCATGGTGAACATGTTGCTACAGCCTTGCCATTCAGTTTCCTGCGTCTTCCGCTTGTATGTAAGCCTTACATGCCACTCTTGCTGCTTTGGGAATAATGGAAGAGTATTCATTCATTCATTCATTCATTCATCATGATTGGTTACCTTTTGGCATCACTGTTGTAGCCTCCCTTCCCCCCAGCCTGGAACCTGCCTGCTCAAGGGTGGAGCTACCGGCTCATTCGTCCTGCCACGCCCACTGCTGGAACCTGCCTTTGCTGCCTGGAGTCACACACGTGTTCGTCCTGCTACTGGACCCTGAGTTACTTGGCGGGAAATTGGGTTCCCTCCCCCTTCCTTTATAAACTGAGTGTCTGGAATTAGTAAAATTGAGCCTAGATCAGAACTTGTTGTCCTGGCTCCATTCTTTTCTTCCGCCCCGTCTAGTTTCCTCTCTTTTCAGCCTGAACTGCCATTTTTAGTTGAACCGTTCGTGTTGTGGACCGCGGGCGGGCCGCAACAGTTGGCGCCCGAACAGGGACCTGAAGAATGGCAGAGGGATGCTAAGAGAAACGACTGCTGTGTGGAGCTCCACAAGAAAGGAAAGGATCTTCGTATCGGAGGAGCATCGGAGCAACGGACAGGTACACATGCTAGCGCTAGCCTAAAAAATTTCAGTTTTGTAAAGTGTTGCTGAGGATGCGGTAAGATACGAATCAAGTTTGAACCAGTGCTGACCCAACACTGTTTCTGCTTGGGGTCAGCAGTTCGTTAATCCGAACTAGATATGGAGACAGGCGGTGTGCCGCAGCTTTTTAGAAAGCTGCTTAGGTGGAAGAAGGAAGGGTTCAAAGTCAGAAATCTTTTAGATAAGATAGATAGCTGTTGTCCATGGTTCAAAGAAGAAGAAACGATAGATTGTGGAACCTGAGAGAAAGTTGGTGAGGCCCTGAAGCGAGTTAGAGTTTGAGATTAAGCTTCAGAGGCTGAGTCTCTTAAGATATTTCTAGTTTAGATAATGATTAATGTGGTTCCTATCCTAAATAGTAAAATTTAAGATAAGATATAAAGCAATGCCTCTTTATTAAAGCGTTAAAGCTTGCTTTAATAGGTATTCATAGGTATTAATTGATATCCAAACTTCGTAATATGATAGTAATGCTTCTAATATTGATTTTAACAGTGATAAATTGTTTTAAACATAGGTTTTGCTTTCCCAAAGTTGTAGGTATTATCCTAACCTTGCACAAAAACTTAAAAATTATGGTTAAAACTGCCATTGTTCCATTGACTGCAGCTTGCAGTTTGATTGCAAATTTAAGATTAATGCTCAGATTAAAAAGTATTTTACCTTTGAGTCAATACAGGGCTCTGGGCAGTCCCAGAGCGGCTTGTGGCCCTTTCTTTTGTTTTGCAAACAATGCCTAAAAAAGTTTTTCCCTGTGTTCAAGAAAATTTCTTTTTAACAGTGTTACAGATCTATTCAGATGTTTAAAATAATGCTTAAATTCAAAGATTTTTGCTTCTAGTAAACTGGTAATCACTAAAAAATTTTGCCTCTACGTATGGCTAATATAGCTTTACATTATGTAAAAAAAAATGTTTATTGTTTCTGCTTCTTTACAAGAAGCCAAAAGTTTTAATCTTTCAGTATATATTGTTTCCTAAGTGAAAAGTATTTTATTAACTAATGCTTCTCAAGGGAAGTTTACCTTAAATCCTTGCTCTCACCCAAAAGATTCAGAGACAGTATCCTTTTATTATTTAGTGTTTTAGTTTACTACAAAAGGTTTTACAAAAAATAAAGAAAGCTTTTATAATTGTTGTTAATTGGTAATTAAAAATTAGTTGTGCCCAAGACAATTCTTTGGCCAAAAAAAAACATTATTGTAAAGTCATTTTTCTCATCCTCCCAGCCGATCGTTAGCCCACGTGGGCCCAACTAGCTGCTGTGGAGCCGAGTCTTAAGACACAGTTGCCCCTATTCCAGCACAAATAATCTGGTTGTGTGCTGTAGATGGTGTTTTAAAATGCTGAACAATCAAACCTTAATTTATATATTAATAGTCAATGCTATATCTCTGAGCTCATAATTACTTAAAATTGTTCGTCCCTCAGATACTATTAATTCTCAAATTTACAATTGCTTATACATATTTCTAGTTAATAAATAAATTATGCACGTGTGACTCTTAATAACTTTTCTAGCCTTCTAGTTACAACCGTTCCTTAAAAAAAATAATTGAAAGTGCAATTAGTCACTGCCCCTTTACAGCCAAATATTTAAAATGTTTTGTCCAAAAAGTTATTAATTCAAAAGGTTAGATATTGTAAAATTTTAAACTTTAACCTCTTAAAAGACAAAAGAGAGAAATTGTATCCCCATATATACTATTTAGTGCATTTCCATGCACACTATTTAAAACATACCTTTATTTTCAAAATTTGAGATTAAAATGTCAAATTTAATAAATGCTTTTTAGTATCTTAAAAGGGTCTACTTATTGGCTTATAGATTGATCCTAAAACAGCTACCTTATTAGGAAAGGGAAAGACAGGTTCTCTCCACAGAACGCTGCAAAAGCATATTAGTAATTCGTGTGCCGAGCCAACAGGTAAGTTAACTCAGTGTCCTAATTAAAAGGACTAAAAGATTAAATTCATGTTTTAGATCCATCCTTGCTTGTCATTTTTCCAGTTTAGACTAGCTTCTAGCCTTTTAACTTTATGGCAATAGTACATCAGAGACTGTATATTCAGACTTAGTAAAATTAGTCATTTAATAGAGTCATAATGATTTTTCACTCTTCTTCAGTGTGACCAGCCATTCTAACTCAATCTTAGACTGGTCTAATATTCAGTTCAATTATTAGATATTCCTATATTCTAAATTACCTAGCAAAGTTAATTCAGAGCATTTCCCCCAAGGTCACCAAAGGCTCATCTCGCCTTTACCCTATTTGTCCTAAACTTTTTGCAAACTGACATTAAAGGTCAGTCTGCAGCGGAACGCCACTGGCACCCAGTTACTTCTAATTCTTATGCATTGGTAAAATGGAAGGACGCCCTGACTAATAAATGGAAGGGTCCAGATCCAGTTCTAATCTGGGGAAGAGGCTCGGTTTGTGTTTTTTCACGAGATGAAGATGAAGCACGGTGGCTACCAGAGAGATTAATTCGTCAGGTAAACACAGATTCTGTCTCTCCTCGTAAGTATCATTCTAAAGACTAAAATTCCTCTTGTGCTGGGAGTGGAAGCTCTCAGAAAAAATTGTTTTCCTCTGAGCCAATTCCCCTACAAGAGGCCGGAGATTAACTTTAGCTTTACAATTTGCATCTAAATAAAGTACCTTGACTTCTCCGAACAGAAAATTTACATTGCTACACTCTCATTGTTTAGAATTCTTCCTTCTCTCAAGCAGGTCAATCTACATTCTCCGGTTCTCCGGTTCTCCGCCCCTACGAGCAAACAGGTGGTATTGCTAATCTCCCTTCCAGGGACATCCCAGCATGTGGCTTTTCAGTCTAGAAAAGATTTAGATTTAACAGGAGAGCTAAGAAAGTAAAAATTTCATATATATTTACAGAGATTAGTTCTTATTTTGATAGAGATGGGCTTAGTCCCTTAGCTGGCCTCTGGCTTTTCACCCTTGCTGTTACTGCAAGGTGTCCTTAGTTCCTCAGGCTACTGGGAATAACAGGGATGAAGAGGAAAGACTTTCAGCTCCTATTTTAACCAAAATTAACGGTGTTAATACTGACATAATTCTTGTCTAGGCCTTGCTAAATCTGAGGTTAACAAGTCTCATATAAAGACCTCACAATAACTCAGAATTGCGCTACTGATTCATAATCATATGAATACAGTATGGGTACCGCTTGGCGCAGGAGATTACTGCGGAGAGAAGGTCCAGTTTGACCGTTTCTGAGTTCCCTGTGCGACACACCTGATTTGAAAGAGGTTGGTATCTGACTCCAGCTAAAAACCAAAAATACTTAAGGCTCTGCCTCCCCTCCCCAAAAGATACCAAGAGCCACAGATGTGAGTTGTTACAATGCTCACGGGAGGAATCGGGTCAATGTCCACCCAAGTCAAGGTTAAAGGCCCACTCATCTATAGATGAAAAAAAAATCATTTGATCACCTCTGTTAAGCATTGCCTATTTAAACTTAATTAATAGGGGGGAGAGAGATTGGAGACCTTGCTGTCGTAAGGGCAAGCCCTTCACTGCCTCACACCCAAAAAAATAAAAAAGCCAATTGGCCTTGTACTAGGAGCCAGCCAGTCTTAACCCCTTCTTCCTGTCCCCTTGCCTGTCACCCAAAATTGCGGATAATTATCAGCTCAGTGTTATTCTAAAATCGTTTAGTTAAACTCAGCCAGGGTTCCAACGCCCTACTTAAAATGTAAACAGGTAGCTACCTATTCAGCACTAATTAGCATTATAAAGTCAGAGCCTACAGCCCAGCGCTGCTATTCAGTCAGTGCTTTAAAGACAGTCTTAGCCAGATATAGTTTACCATTAGAAAAGTTAGGGAATCCCACGGAAACAAGTTTTTTCTTTAGCCCTAGGAACTCAGGCAGAATTATTGAACATAGATAATTTTTCTGCCACAGGCCACCCCCTTTTTTATTTTTGTTTTGTTACCTAATGGGGGGAAATGTAGCCTCCCTTCTCCCCAGCCTGGAACCTGCCTGCTCAAGGGTGGAGCTACCGGCTCATTCGTCCTGCCACGCCCACTGCTGGAACCTGCCTTTGCTGCCTGGAGTCACACACGTGTTCGTCCTGCTACTGGACCCTGAGTTACTTGGCGGGAAATTGGGTTCCCTCCCCCTTCCTTTATAAACTGAGTGTCTGGAATTAGTAAAATTGAGCCTAGATCAGAACTTGTTGTCCTGGCTCCATTCTTTTCTTCCGCCCCGTCTAGTTTCCTCTCTTTTCAGCCTGAACTGCCATTTTCAGTTGAACCGTTCGTGTTGTGGACCGCGGGCGGGCCGCAACAACTGTGACCAAATACCAGACAAGTAGCATCTTTTTATTTATTTATATATTTTTGGTTTTTTGAGATAGGGTTTCTCTGCGCAGCCTTGGCTGACCTGGAACTCACTCTGTAGACCAGGCTGGCCTTGAACTCAGAAATCTGCCTGCTTCTGCCCCCAAGTGCTGGGATTAAAGGCATGTGCCACCCGTTAAGTTTTTTAAAATCAATTATTATTTACACGCAGGTATGTGCACCAGCTTATCTGTGTACCATTTTTAGAAGCCAGAAAATGGCGTTGGATAGATCCTCTGGAACTGGATTTACAGGTGGCTGTGAGTCACCTGATATGGGCACTGAGAACTAAACCCTGGTCATCTGCAAGAACAGCAAGTGATTTTAACCACCTAGCTGGTCTCTGCCTGCTGTTTTTCTCTTTTTAAATTCAGTCTGAGATACCAGCTCATCTTTTACATCCATCTGGAAAAGCCTTCACAGACACACTCAAAGGCATGTCTCATCAATGCCCTAGGTGGTCACTAGTCCAACGAATACACTTGGGAATTCCTCCCTCCCCCCAATCTCCTCCCCTTCTCTTCCCTCCTTTCCCCTTTCCTCCCTTCCCTCCTGGTAGAGTCTCATGTAGTCCAAGGCTGCTCTCAAACTGGCTATATAACTGAGGAGGGTCTTGACCTCCTACCTCCCCTGTCTCCGTCTCTCAAGTGCTGGGTTTGCAAGTGTGTGCTATCACCTGGAGCTCAGACAATGTTTGCTGGGGAAACACTGGCATCAAGGCAAAACATCTGCTTTAGAGTCAGGGTTAGGAAAGATAATGCAGGAATAGACAAACACACAGATAATTTCAAATAGCGTTAAGCCCTGTGAAGAGATGGTCCTAATGGTTCACATGGCAATTCCAGCCCTTCAGAGGCGGAGTCAGAAGGGCCAGGAGTTCCAGACCAGTTTTAGCTCCATAGGGTGTTTCAGGCCAGCCTAGACAGCCAAACAAACATCAAGAATATGAATGAATGCAATATGAAGATCATTTGCGTGCATGTGTGTGTGTGATTATATACGATTAAAAGTAAAAATACAAGTTTGTAAAGAGAAAAGCACAACAGAAAAATGGATGAGAGAATTTCATGGGGGATGGGGTAAATGTCCTATGAAGTGGGAAGTGCAGAGAAAGGAGCAGTTAGCTCCGCCCCATGGCCATTCAGAGTGCAGCTAGTCACTTCCAATTGCTCACCCAGTACTCAAAGTCTCTGGTTTGTCCTGAGAGATAGCACAGTATAAAATATTCCTGGATTTCAAAAACCTTCAGTAAAACAGCACTAATATATCTTCCTAACCATCTTTCTGCCGGGCACAGATCAGGAGGCTGAGGCAGGAGGATGATCTTGAGTTTGAGGCCCACCGGAGCTATATGCAGAGACTTGATCTCAGAAATCAACGCACACAAGGTTGGTTTGCTGTTGGTTATATGCTGTGATCAGAGTACTGTGGTTCATCGGAGTGACTAAATCACTAAACAAATTTCCCTTTATCTCTCCCCCCACCTTATTGCCATTGGTCCTAGGGACTTAATCCATCATCACACATGGACTCTACTACTGAGCTATACCTTCCAGGCTCATTTTTTTTTTTTTTTTTGAGACAGGGTTTCTCTGTGTAGCCCTGGCTGTCCTGGAACTCACTTTGTAGACCAGGCTGGCCTTGAACTCGGAAATTCGCCTGCCTCTGCCTCCCGAGTGCTGGGATTAAAGGCGTGTGCCACCACGCCCGACTGGCTCATCTCTTTTGATATAGCAAGTAACAAATGAGTCTATGGGGCTGGCATTATACTTCTGTAGGACCGCACTGATCTAGGAGTACAGCATGCTAAGCAGAGAGAATGATGGATGCAAAGGACCGGAGGCAGGAACTGAAGCATTCTGTGAGTCAAGTGGACCAGAGAAAGCCATAGAAAGGGAATAAGACCAGACAAATTTTAGTGTGGCACAGTACAGAGGGTTTTTATTTTTTACTTGTTTTATTTTTGAGACAGTCTCAAGTAGCCCAGATTGGCCCCCAATTCATTACGTATCTTGAGAATGACCTTAGACACCTCATCTTCCTTTCTCTCTCTATCTCCTGAGCCCTGGGCTCAGTGTGTATGCTTACAAGTGTGTGCCGCCATGCCTGGCTTTATATAGTGGTTCCTGCCTTCAGGAAGTATTGTGTGTGTATGTTGGGGGTGGAAAAGCGAGAGGGTGGGGTTTGAGACAGGATATGGATGAACCTACTATGTAGCTCAAGCTGCCTTCCAACTATTAACTTTCCTGAATGCCCAGAAGGAGGTATTTTTTTAAATTAAAATTTGCATTTATTCATTTTGTGTGTATATGTGGGCAGGCACACCTGCAGGTCAGAGGGCAGCTTGAGTGAGTCAGTTCTCTCCTTCTACCACATGGGTGCTGGGAATTGGTCATCTGGCTTGGTTGCAAGGTCCTGTTCCAGCTGAGCTATCTTGACAGCCCAGGAGATGAATTTTAATACAAGTGTAGTGGGGAGAGTGATTTAAGCAGGCAAAGGCATGGTTTGAATTACAGACTTAAGTAGCAGTCAAGGGGTCATTATTGGTGGTGGGATAAAAAGGTAGATGGTAAGCAGGGCGGTTTTGGAGGCACGATAATGTTTGAACTAGGATGATTTATGTCCCTACACTGTCCCGACTCTCAGTTTACCCATCTGTAAAACGGGGCTGATTGAGCTGTTGCTCATTAAGCCCCCAGCATCCTGGGAGGCACCCGCCGCCCTTACAGCAACGGCTGCTGACGCTAGGGGGCGCTCCATCGACGGCTCGGTGCTCTGTTGGCCAGGCCCAGGTACGTAGCCACTCGATTGATCGAGTCTAGCGCTCTATAGTCACCGCCATTGAGGAGTGGCGGAGAGGAAGCACCTCGCAGAACCGGGCTTGGGCGGCAGCGACAGCGGTAGCTACAGCTACAGCGACAGGTAGGGGGGCGGCGGTCAGGGCGGAGGACCTCAAGGAAAGCGGCCACGTGATCGACCCGGCTGTGCTCCGACGGCCCGACTCAGGGTCCGCGGCAGCCGGCCTCTCCCGGAGCCCGGGCGCCCTCGCGGGGAGCTCGGAGCCCGAGAGTCGCTGGCACTTCAGGCCCGGGCTCCGGGCACCGGTCTCTGCAGCCTGGAGACCCCACTGGATTTTGGGTGTCACTTCTCCCGAGGCTTGATTCCAACGTGCGAGTGTCTCTTCAGCACACCCCTAGTGGGGCGGCGTCCTTTCCCTCAGTGCCTCCATCCCCTCTGGGGTCACCTCTGGGTGGGGACATCAGGCTTGTCCCCGGGGTCCCTCTCTTCCCCACTTTTCCTCCAGGTAGGGGACCCTTCGCCTCTCTTACCCCTAGAGAGCCATCTTCTCTAGGCTTGGTGGCTCTGTCCCCTGTTGCTGCCAGGCTTGGGGTTCTGACAGCAGATCGGCGATATGGAAAGGCCAGGGAAGCTTCGCGTTCCTGCGGAGCCCCCCGGCCTGACACACACTTGGAGTTGTCCCCTTGTGGCAGAGCTCCTGGAATCCCTCAGCTCTCAGCCCTAGCTGCCTGGCAGAGGGATTCTCCAGGTCCAAATGCCAATGCTTCCTATTCCCGGGTCTGGCCTCTTCTCGGGTGGGGCCTGGCTCAAGGTCATGTCCGGCTGTCTGCCCAGGCTGTGGGTTGAACCCAGATCCCTCAGTGTCACCTGCCACACCAGATAGGGGAAGCCAGGTGGGGGTTATTACCGGGCAGCTGCCTAGAAGTCCTGATGGACCCGAGCATATAAATACTCTGGGATTCTGGCCAGCCTGGCGGACCTCCCTGAAACCAGATTCCTTAAGGGAATCCTTGAAGTGGCCTCAAGCCTGCTCTAGATGCTTAGCAGAGCTAATGGATGCTTTCTGGCTTGGGCCTCACACGGAGCAGAACATCTTAGGGCGCTAACAGCTCATGACTTTTAAATGTGTACTTTGTGTTCTTCTACATCGAGAATAAGTATGGTAGGGGCAGAACATGGGTACAAAACGACAATAGTTTCCTGGAAAAGTAAATTTATTTTACACTTATTTTATGTGTGTATTGGGGGCTGGGGGAGGGCAGCTGTCAGAAGAACACCTGTGGGAGTCTGTAGTCTCTTTTTAACCATATGGGTTCCGGGGTTTAAACTCAGTCTTGGTAGCGATTTCCTTCACCCTCTGAGACACCATGCTAGCCCGACAGTAGTTTCTCTTTACTGGGAAAACATCTGGAGTTGGCATTTTAGGGAGAGTTGGCTTTTAGGGCTGAAGTTAATGGCAATAACAAAAATAAAGATTACTTTAGCCTTGGCTTGGTGCTCAGGACTGTTTGAGGCTCACATAGTAAAACAAGGTAGTCAGCTTCACATTGTGTTTTTAATAGATTTACCTTGTTAAAATGACAGTAGAGAAACGTCTCTTTTATTTACACGGTGAAGCATTTTTGATTAAAAATTAAAAAAAAATTGTTTTTGTGACCTTTAAAGCAAATGCTGAGGAGTCCCCCCAACCCCCTCCCTCCCATTCTTGGCTTTATGTCTGGAGCATAACCTCCCCTTCATCCCCCCCCCACCCGTTTCTTTTGAAAGAAATAAGACAGTAAGGTGCATTTTCTGCAAAATGTTTTATTAATATTGTTATTGAGACAGGGTCTCAATTTGTAGCTCTGACTGGTCTGGAACTCCCTATGTAGATGAGATGATTGGCCTTCCATTCAGAGGTTGCCTGCCTCTTCTTCCCTTGTGCTGGAATTAAAGGTGTAGGTCTTCACCCTGTTAATTGATTTTTTTTTTTTAACTGTCCCTCATTATAATTATGTCTTGCACGGACAAGTAAATGTCCGCCTTCCCTTGAGGCTGGGTCAACTTTTAGGGGAGCTTTTGTTTTGGGTCTGTCTTGTGTTGTTAGCTTTTTCCTTGGGGTGAGTGTATCTCCTGGCAGTAAGATAAATCACTAGTCATGGGGCAAAGTCCTTGGAAATGATCCTGAAAATAGTCTGGTTCCAAGTGGGACACATGCCACAGGAAATCTGGAATGGCTGGTGTGGTGGCTGGTGACCAACTTGATGGCCTAGGAGCAAGATTTACAGCTCACAGCCCTTACTGGAGTCCACTAGACCAGTGATCTGAGAACCCAGCTAAACTTTTGTTTTGAGACAGGGTATATAGCCCCTGGCTGTTCTGGAATTGCTGTGTAGACCCCGCTGCCCTTAAACTCACAGATCCACCTGCCTCTGCCTGCCAGTACTGAGATAAAGGCCTGCATCGCCATTCTTGCCTCTCACTTAAACTTTTTTTTTTGTCTTAATCTTTCTCACGTTCACTTAGAAAATATGTTTATTTTTGTGTGTATATATGCATTGGGGTCTGAGGGTGGGTGTGCCCATACCACAGCATGCAAGTGGAGGTTAGAGGACAGTTTTCTGAAGCCAGTTCTCTCCTGCATGTGGGCCCTAGGGATGGAATTCAAGCTCTCAGGTTGGTAGCAGGTGCCTTTTTCCTCTGAGCTATTTGGATGCCCCTCGACCTAACTGTAATAGTAAAAATATCTATGCAAAAACTTTAGGCAAAACTTTTCTTAAAATTTATTTTATATTATGAGTGTTTTGCCTGTATGAATGCCTGTGGACCACATGGGTGCCTGGTGCCTATGGAGGACAAAGAGGGCATCAGATTCCGTGGAACTGGAGCTACAGATGGTTGTGAACTACCAGGTGGCTGCTGGAAATTGATTGAACCTGGGTCTCTAGAAGAGCAGCCAGTGCTCTTAACCAATGAGCCATGACTTTAGCTCCCCAATGGAACACTTTTACAGAACACTTTTACACTTTTACAAAGCAAAGCTAAAGTATCGTTTACATACTAACAGCAGATGAAAGAAAGGGAAGCTGACTTTAATTGCCAATCAATATTCTGATAAGCTTTAGAGTGTTTATTACGTGTGTGTTTAATAGAATAATCTGTATTTTTATAATAGTGCGAACACAACATTATACAATTGTAACAAGCAATTGTGATTTAGTACTGAATCTAAAGGCTGAACCTGTAACCAGAGCACTTGTGGTGTTTGCCTTTGCTGACCTAAAATAGTCATTAGGTCAGCAACCATGGGACTGTTGAAGATTAGTGATAAGGCTGGAGATGTACCTAAGTGGGCAGGGTGCTTGCCTCGTGTGCTTGAAGCCCTAGGTTCAGTTCCCAGCACCACATACACCATATGTGATGGTGCAGACTTGTAATCCCAGCACCTCCTAAGAAGGTGAAGACAGGAGAGTTAGAAGTTCAAGGATATGCCCTCAGCTATGTGGTAAGTTCAAGACCAGCCTTGGATATATTAGACTCTGGTCTAAAAGAAAAAAAAAGTTCAGTGATGAATAAAGCATTGCCTTTCTCTTCCATTTAGATGATTTTATGAATGAGCCTAATGAATAAATTTGCTAATTTTAATTAGGACATCCTAACTAGAGTTATAGAGTGTGAATTTCATTCACATAGCCTCTTGAATATTTTCTGCTTTGATCGAGGTTCACGCTTTTTAGCATTTGGGGTGGATGAGTCTTTGTTGATTGGGGTTGTCATGGGTATTGTAAGATGCTTATCAGCTTCTACAGGCCCTCCTCACAAGATAGCTGAGCAGCATCTAAGTAACAATAATCACAAATGTCTTCACAGAACTGGAGAGATGGCAGTGGTTAAGAACACTAGTCTTGCAGAGGAATTGAGTTTGGTTCTCAACACCCACATGGAGGCTCATAACCTTCTGTAACTCAAGTTCCAGGCACCTTATGCCCTCCTCTGGCCCCTGCAGGCTCCTGCATGCGCCCAGTGCACACACATATCAAATGTTGCTAGGTTGCCCCTGTGAAAAGCTCTGATGAGGCCAGTCTGGTCCCAAGTCTACCCCTAAGGAAGCTGACTAGAAGGCTTAGCTTCAAATTGGAGGTGATTTTCAGAGTTTCCAAGTGACTGTACCCGTAGCTGAAGATCAGTATGGGTGCCCGTCTTCCCGAATCTAGCTCGAGGCAAGCAGAACAGTGAGTCAACACAGAAATACATCTAGGTTCTGTTTTGTTGTTGTTTTGAGGCAGGAACTCATTATTTATTCCTGGCTGGCCTGGAACTCTAGACCAGGCAGGTCTGGAACTCCGAGAAGCCCGACTGCCTCTACCTCCCAGGTGCCAGCATTATGGCGTGCCACACCACACCGAGCTGTGCTCTGTTAACTTCCTTTTTCTTTTTCTTTTATAGATTCAGAGACCATGAGAGAGAGAAATAAAAGACTGATCCATGATTTTTAAGCACCTTTTTCTGAGGAAATAGTCATGTTGGAAGGTCTGGTGGCCTGGGTTCTCAATACCTATTTGGGGAAATATGTCAATAACCTGAACACTGACCAGCTGTCGGTTGCACTTCTCAAAGGTAAGCACACTCATTTCTCTTCAGTAAAATATGGTGTTTCTTTCTTTAAAAAAAATAAAAGTTTACATACCTTATGTATGTATGAATGTCTGTCTGTCTGTGTGGGAAGGTCATGCATGTGCCATGGTGCCCATGTGGAGGTCAGAGGACAACTTGTGCAAGTTGGTTCTTTTCCTCTACCATGTGGGTTGGGGAGGGTGGTGTCAGACTCATGGTAGCAGCCTTCCTGCACCGTCCCTAATCCAGAGTCCCTCATGTGCCCGAATTTACCTGTAGGTTTGTGTGAGTTATGAAGTAGCAACAAAATAATTTTGCGATTGGGGTGGGGTGGGGTCACCACAATATGAGACTCTATTATAGGGTCATAACATTAGGATGGTTGCGAACCGCTGGTTTAATGTATATAGAGAAAGAAGATAGAGCTAGGTGTGGTATACACCTTTAATCCCAGTACTTTAGAGCCACAGGGGTGGATTTCTATGAGTTCCAGGTTAGCCTGGTCTACTTTGATTTTCAGGTAAGCCTGTTCTTCATAGCGAGTTCTAAGCTAGCCAGGGATACAAAGTAAGACACTTCCTTAAGATCTGACTGCCAGCAAGCAAAGTCAAAGCTAGTGGAGAGGAAGGACGTGCAGTGTCCCAGGACAGGATTTGCCCAGGACCAGGCTGGTCCCCAACAGCTTGTGGGGGTCCACACTCTGAGAGCAGGACCAGAACTGCCTTGTCTTGGACCCATTTTGTTCCAGGAGTTTCCCATCCCCAGGCCTGTCAGGAGTGATTGAGGTGGCTGTGGGAAGCTAGTGTGGTCTGGTTGTCCCCTACCCTCTCCTTCCTTTCTTTAGAGGCAGAAATGGAGTCTTTCCTCTCCACTTTCCCCTCAGTTCTTGGAAGGAAGCTAGTGGGAAGCAAAAGCGAAGAGGTTGCAGTAGTGTCAAGTTCTCGCTCTGAGACTTGTTGGTGTGCCCGGGTACCTCGAGACTGCAGGTAACAGGCTTGGGAGAGCACTGCGGGCTCAGCTTCCCTCATTAAGAGCAGAGTTAGGTGGTGGCATACTGTTCACTGACGAGATGGAGCTTTAAGGCACGTGATGGATCTGGAGGTACTAATGACGGATTTCTGATCTCAGCACTTCTAGGCAGAATGTATCCTTTTTTTTTTTTTTTTTTTTTAAATTAAAGTGCCAGGTGTGGTGGCACATCCTTTTAATCCCAGCACTTGGGAAACAGGCAGGTGGATCTCTGTGAGTTCAAGGCCAGCCTGATCAACACAGTGGAACCCTGACTTAAAAGAAAGATTAAAGTTGCGTTTATTTATTTTGTACATTTATGGGTTCACACGCTATGGTGTATATGGGGCAGTTAGAGGTCAACTTTTGGGAGTTGGTTCTCTCTCTCACTGTGTGTTCTAAGGATCATAGTTGGACTGGGCAGGAAGCACCTTTATGCTTTGAGTCATCTCCTTGGCCCATCCGGCTGCTTTTCATTCACTCTATAGTCCTGGCTGAACCTGACGCTTACCATGATGCCTCTGCTAGCTTCAAACTGGTGGTGATCCTCCTGCCTCTGCCTCCCAAGTGCTGGGATTGCAGGCATACCACACAGCTTAGAATATGTCTTATAACAATTGTGTGCATCATTGTGCTGTTTATGGTAACTTTTCTAGCATCCTCTTTAAGGACTGTTGTTCTCTTTGGCCTTTAAATCTATAGAATGCAACTGGACATAGTGAGGCATTGCTTTTAGTTATAGCACTCTGGATTCAGAGGTTGGCAGATGTCTGAGTTGGAGAGCAGCCTGCTCTTACATAGTGAATTTGCTGGGACTGGATAGATCCTGTTTCCAAAAAAAAAAAAAAAAAATCTATGGTATGGAACCTTGAGGAATGTTTTTCTTCCATAACTGGTGTTAGTTTTGACCCTTTACTTAAGGAGTCCAAAGCACACACCATAGCACGTGGAAGCATGACTGTGAACTGGGAGACTGGCTATGGAAAGGAACTGATGGTATTTGTTGGTCTTGTCATAATGGAGTGTGGTTGAGGGCACAGGTTGTTAGACAGGAAAGAGACCCTTATTTTGAACTAGCATCAAATATTTACTGTTGTTAAATGTGTGGGGAGATACAAGATGACATTGTTTTCAAGTGGCTGGGCCATTGTGGGTTCCTGTGGTTGGACTGCCTGGAAGGGACACAAAGGAGAAAAAAGAAAAAAAAAAGATGATTTTTATACCAGACTGAGTTTGTGTCCAGTTGTAATATTTATCAGCAACTTGAACACATTACTCAATTTCTGCATGTGAGAAGTTATTAATCATCCCATAGGGCTCTGAGGATGTGGGTCAAAGAGCTTAGAGCTGTTCTTGGCATGTAGTGGGCTTGCAGTGCAGGTTAGTCCTCATCATTCATTGTCAGGATGGTCAGCACAGGATCAGCTGATGTGTCCTGAAGTAGTTAGAATGCCAATCACTGCGTGAGTAGTTGGAGGACAGAGGTTGTACTTGGCCAACACTTAGTGAGCACCTGTTGTGGGCAGGGCTCTGCACTTGGGACTACAACTCAGGCCCGAGCTCTGACCCTGCTCTCACTGCTTACAAGCTGCCAGTGACTATGATGGCCACCAAAGGCCTTCTTCACCATCTCTTCCTCTTTCACCCCAGGCCAGATAGACTGCCTGTGACCTCTGGTGCTACACCACTTAGCCATCTCAGAGGGTTCTAAGCAAACTGCCTCTGAGAAGCTGATGAGCAGTTTGAGCATCTGCAGTCTGGAAGATTCTGAAATGTGGAGCACTTTAGTATTGACGAAGTGCACAAAGCCCGTGATAGCAGGGCACTGTGCTTGTATTTTGAATAGTTTTAAAAATTAGTTTTCCAGCCCACCAGTAGTGGCTCACGCCTTTGTTCCAAGCACTCTAGAGGCAGAGGCAGGCAGATCTTTATGAGTTTGAACCCAGGTTGGTCTACAGAGAAAATTCCAGGATAGCCAGGGCTACACTGAGAAAGAAACCTTGTTTTGTAAAAATAAATAAATAAATAAATAAATAAATATTTTTTCCCTTCACTCTTTCCTCCACACCCCCCTTTTTCTTACTTTCCATTATATTGATTAATTGGTTGTTTGGAGTGTGTGTGCCATATCGAATAGGTGGAGGTCAAAAGATAACTTGTGAGAGTTATTCTCTTCTTCCACAGTGTGGTCCCAAGAATCAAACTCAGGTTGTTCTGCTTGGTGGCAGTTGGTTCTACCATCTGCCGTCTCTAGCCCCTGGATTCTTCATATAGTCCAGGCTGACCTTAAAGTTGATATATAGCTGAGGATGGCTGAATTTCTGATCTTCTAGCCTCCACATCCCAAGTGGTAGGCTTGCAGGTGTGCACACTTCCAGTCTGCAGTGGTGATGTGGAGCCCATGGTACCACACATGAACAGGAAAGTGTTCTACCTACTGAACTAGAACCCTGGCTCTGAATGTTTGATTTTTTTTGTTTGGGAATACTCAACCAGTAAAATTTATTAAAGTTAGAAAGTCCCCCAAACCTGAAATAATTGAAATTGCCAAGTATTTCAGACAGGGATACTCAACATGTAATATTTCTTTGCTTCGTTAGGAAGATTGAATGAGATAATGCATTGGCTGGAGAGATGGCTCAGCAGTTAAGAGCACTGGTTGTTCTCCCAGAGGACCTGGATTCAATTCCCAGCACCCACTTAGCAGCTTACAACTTCTAGCTCCAGGGGATTTGATCCTTTCTTCAGGACTCTACATGTACCAGGCACAGAAGTGGCACACAGATGATACATACAGGGAAAACATCCACATACATAAAATTAAAAATTAGAGTATATTATCTTAGTTACTGATATATTGCTCTGAGGAGACACTACAACCAAGGCAATTTATAAAAGGAAGCATTCAATTGAGGGCTTGCTTAGAGTTTAAGATTAGTCCATGATTATCATGACAGGAAGCCTGGCAGCAGGCAGGCAGGCAGGCAGGCAGGCATGGTGCTAGAACTGGAGCCAAGAACTCACATCTGATTGGATCTGCAGGTTGCAGGCAGAAAGTCACTGGGCCTGGTATAGGTTTTTGAAACCTCAAAGCCCACCCCCAGTGACACATCTCCCCCAACAAGACCACACTTCCCCTCTTTCCTCATGAACTGGAGAACCAGACATTGAAATATATGAGCTAATAGGGACCACTTTTCACTTAAAGCCCCCCATGTATTAAATATTTGAAAGATTATCTCTTTTATATTTTTGAAATTATAATATAATTATACAATTTACCCCCTCCCTTTCCTTTTAAACCCTCCTATATACCCTTCCTTGCTCTTTCAAATTCATGGGAGATATACATTTTTTTTTTAATTAAAAAATGGAGATGTTCTGCCTCCATGTATGTCTGTGTGAGGATGTCATCCCTCTGAACTAGAATTAGAGTTGTGAGCTGATATGTGGGTGCTGGGATTTGAACCCAGGTCCTTTGAAAGAGCAAGCAGTGCTCTTAACTGCTGACCCATATCTCCAGCATGTAAATACACACACACACACACACACACACACAACACACACACACACACACACACACAGACACACACAGACACACACACACACACACATATATATGAATGAGATAATCTAGGGGCTGCGATTATAGCCTGGTGGTAGAACATTGGCTTTGCATGAGTGGGAGATTAGGAGAGCATGAGTTTGAGGCCTACTATTTGGGGGTGGGGTGGGAGGGTGAGATAATGATGAAGTACTTGGCACATAGTGAGATCTCAGTTAGTGGTAGGTGCTGTCATTATCATCTTTCAGCCTCAGCCTGTAAAGTTCCTGCCCACATGGCAGTCATCGCTGAATGTCTGCACTTGAGCTAGAGGCCATAGTTGGATGGATGTGATGGCTTGCTCCTGTGATCCCAGTACTCGAGAAGATGAGGCACGAAGGAATGCTGTGAGGTCAAGGCCAGTCTAGGGTATGTAGTGAGTTCTAGCTAGTCTGGGTGACACTGTGAGACTCTACCTTTAATTACAAAAATTATATTATGTATTTAAGTGTATAGAAGAGGAACTCTTTGTTTTATCTGTAGGGCCTGGGGAAAACTGGGGTAGCGTTTGTGCGAGCTAAAAAGGGTTTCAGTGGATTGCACAGTGGTAACCACACTCCACGACGAGGGGATCCCATGAGCAGGGCCTGGGAACTTGTAGGTACAGGAGGATGGTTTGGAGTCAGAAAGTAAAGGCTTTGCTGGGTAATGACTGCACATGCCAATTCTCCTTGTTTGCTGAACCCCATTCAGCCTGGTCCTATAAATAACCTGGAGCAGAATGAAGAGAACTGGTAGTCAACAGAGATGCCTGGGAGATGCCTGAGTTCACTACAGTATTAGTGTGTAGATCTCTGGCCAGTGTGAGATGAGGAATTTTAGGGTGAGCCATCCATGAAATTGTCTGCCTGGAAATCAGTAAATGGCATTCTAGCTTCAGAAGTGTCTACCTCCTTCAGGTGCTTTGCTGCATAAGTCTTAGGAGCAGTCCTTCCTAGCAGGCAGGGCAGGACCTTACCCAGCACAGCAGACCATGAGACATTTGAGTGTGTGTGTGTGTGTGTGTGTGTATGTGTGTGTGTTGGGAAGACACTAGTGTGTCTTCTGTTTTGAACCGTTACTGTGTTTTTGCTGTTCCCAAGCTGTTGGCTTGCTGAAGGCTTCTGTTCCTTCTCTTTCCTTTCTAAACCTCCTGTGCTGTCTGTACTTCAGCTTCTTTAATGTTTTATGGTGTAAGTTTCTATTTCTGAATAATGCAGTGGCCAGGAAAACCTAGGGACCACCTGCCTTTGTGACTGATTAGCACATGGGAAAATAAGTCCAGTCTCAGTTCAAATGTGGCATGGTTCCACTGGAGCACGATTTCTTGTGTGAAAGAGCCTGCCTTCAATCCCTAGTGCTGCAAAAACAAAAAAAGAAACAGTAATTGTCTATCTGAAAGTCATTTTCACCTAAGAAATCATTTTCTGATTTATTCTCCTAATTTTCTCTCCAACTGTGGAAATAGGTTTCTTTTGCTTTAGGTTAGTTAGTTTTATGCAATGTGGGACCCTATGTGGATGTCTCCCTGCCCCACCCCCACCCCCGCCAAAAAAAAAAAAAAAAAAAAAAAAAGAGCTCATGCTTAGTTAGAACCTGCTAAATTGCTAGGTTTGATCTTTTCTTTAGAGTTTGCATAGTCGTTTATCTGGGAAAGTACCGTCCCTATGTCATACGCCTTTGTAGTGAGTCTTGTCTGCCCTATTCCTGGCCTTCCTACCCATTAATGGTTGTTGTCTGTACTCCCTGTTCTCAAAAATACCTATCCCAGACAGATTCAAGGCTCAGAAATTGTTTTGTGTCGTGCAAATGGTTTTATGACACCAAGGTCCTCTTTTCAACAGTCTGTGCTAGAGAGTGTCCTCTCTTATGCCCTGTGGCATGCATAGGGTACAGTTTGGTCGCATGTATGAAGATGAACGCCTTGCATAGTTAGGTGATCCTGTTTGCCAGTCATCCCTTATTGTGATAAAATACCTGAGACAATCACCTTAAAAGGTGGAAAGGTTATTTTGGTTCACTGTTTTGGTTTACCCAGTTTGCTTGCCTTTGGGCCTGGAGTAATGGTGGGAACCGCTGGCAGAGCAGACTTGCTTACCTCATGGCAGATGGGAAGCAGAGTCAGGAAGGGGCCCCATTTTCAGAGTCACTTTTGAGGGCCTGTCCTCGGTAACCTAACTTCTACCAGATAGGCCCACCCACATAAAGGTTCACTACCTCCCAATAGTGTCATGGGTTGGAGGTAATCCTTTAATTCATGGACCTTTGGGGAACATTTGGATCCAAATGAGAACAGAGCTGGATCTGGCTGCCTTGTCTTTGCATACCTGAGTTGAAGTCATCATACATTCTGGCCCTGGCCTTCTGATAAGTTATGCCTCAAGGAAGGAGCAGAGAGGCCGAAGAAAGAGCAACGGGCCTTTGGGTGACTGGCTTTATTGTTTATTTTGTTATCTGATCTGATCTAATCTAATCTAATCTAATCTATTGTGAAACAGGGTCTACATAGCCCTGGCTGTCCTAGAGCTCACTCTATAGACCAGGCTAGCCTCATAGAGCTCCATCTGCTTCTGCATCTCAAGTTCTGGAATAAAGACAATACTGCACTGACCTTCAGTTTTATTAAGTAAACCATAGGTTCTCAAGCGTTTTGTGACCTATGATCAATTACTGGGGAAGGGCATTGCTGAGGGCTGGGACTGATTGTTAAAAAACACAACTGATTCTTGTGTTTTAACCTCAGGGATTCTGATTTGGGAGATTTCTGGGAGAGCCCAGGGGCCTACACTTCATCTTAGAGAGTCAGGTGATGTCACTCTTGTGAGAACTGTTAGCCTAAACTGAGGGTCTTCAAATTAACCAGCAGGCCAAATTTGACCTGGGAGCTCAAGATGGCTTTAATGAATTGTAAGTGCTTCTGCACATTTGTAAGAGTACAAGTGATCAGAGGGCAACTTTTGGGTCTGTTTTCTCCTTGCACTATATAGGTCCTGGGGATTGAGCCCACATCTTCAGGCTTGGTATCAACTGCGTTTATCTGCTGAGCCATCCTGCTGTCCCCTATTTATTTATTTATTTATTGATTGATTGATTGATTGATACGGGGTTTCATGTAATTAGCCTAGCCCAGAATTTTCTATGTAGCCTAGAATTACCTTAAATTCCTGCTCCTTCTTACTCTTATGTTCCAAGTGCTAGAATTCTGTCTTTTACCTTTATTTATTTATTTTTCCTTTTTTTTAAGGACAGAATCTGTAGCCCATGCTACGGATCTGTAGCTGGACTTTGACTACTTTTTGGTTTCTTCTTTCTTCCGCCCTTCTCCACCATTTTCCCACCCTTCCGATGCCATAAGACTTGCTAGGAGAGAAAAAAGGATACAGGGGAAAGGGAGCAACATTATTGTTAAACTACTTCCTGCTGATCAGGGGCATCAAGTTCCTTGGGTCAAGTTTGATTTTTGCTGTCAGGATATCTAATTTCTTCTTGCACATGACCACTTAACAAACCACAACCAACAACAACCTACAGCAACCACCCACCAAGTGACAACCCATCTCACATCTTGAGGTCCTAGCATTTGTTTACCCTCAGAAAAGTCCCCAGAATTCCAAAGACTACAAAGTCACAGAGACCATCTGTCTGGTCCTGGCAAAATCACACCCGTGCTAGAGCAAATCATATTCAGCTGCTGTGGATGACCTAAAGCAGCTCCACATCCCACACCTGGGATTAAAATGAGAACATATATAATATTTCTGTTTTTTAAAGAAACCAAAATGCCAAAATTCTCTGACCCATTACAGATGTAGTAAGGATCTTGCCTAAGCTCTTCAGGCTTCTACACTTCAGCTGTCATGTATGTGTCATGTATGTTTCACAGTGCGTGGTCAGATCAGTACTGCAGACAAAACCCTCCGGCTAGTGCTGGTGTTGCCATGACCGTAACCCTCAGTGTTCTGCACGCAGCCGGCAGATCGGTCTTTGTTGGATGAACATTTATTTCATGCTGGTTTGTTTTTAGGTGCTGTTGAATTAGAAAACCTCCCGTTAAAGAAAGATGCCCTGAAAGAACTGGAATTGCCCTTTGAAGTCAAAGCTGGTATGTGGAACCGAAGGAGGGAGGAAGGTTTGGGGATCAACTTGTTTGGGACAGGAGAGTCAGAAGGCCTGGAGTTGGTATCTACTTGACGAGGACGAAGACAGGAAGTGTGAGTGTTTGTGTCAGTGTGCATCACTCTCACCCAAGTGCAGGTGCATCTGTGAGATGGAGGCCAACTTGGTCTATATAGCTGGTTCCAGGCCAGCCAGGCCTGCGCAGTGAGACCCCATCAGAAGCAAACAAACAGACAGACAGACAAACAGACAGGCAAAACCTGTCTCAGAAAAGTCAGGGACTAGGGTTAGGGATAGAGTTCAGTGGTAGAGCATGTGCCTAACATGCACAGGACCCGGGATTCTATCCCTAGCAACACACACACACACACCCTTAAACACTCTTGAACACACAGAAAACCACAAGATCATAAGAGTATCTATATATCTTGTATTTTTACAACTGTTTTATATTTATTTATTTGTGTATATGTGCATGTCTTTGCACCAGCAAAGACACTGACAGATTGGAATCTGAAAACTTGAAGAATGCTGACACTGGTTACTTCCAGAAAGAGTCTTCAAACATTGAAGGATTAAGAGAAACTCTTTGGGGGAAAATTGATGGTTTTCTAATATTTGTGAAAATCCAATTCTTTATATCTTTTGTATTGGCAAACTCAACCTTGCTTCTTACAAAAAGTAAGATGTGTGAAGTTCTGTTTTGCTATCAGAATGCTTCATGTCCTCTTGCAAACTCATTCAGTACTTGCCACTGTGGCTAGGCATAGCAGAGCATGCCTATAACCCAGCATCAGGGAAGGAGAAGGAAGGTCAGGCATTCAAGCCCAACGCAGTATGACCTTGTCTCAAACCAACCAAACAAATAACTGCCACTTTGTATTAATTCAAATTGGCATCTAAGCTTGGTTATATATGTCATATTTTCCTAGAGAAAACTAATTTTTCATGATTTTTTTGTAAAATAATAAAAATTTTCTCCTGCCCCTATGGTGCTAATTGAACCTACGTCCTTGTACATTCAGAACAAGTATTTCTATCACTGAGCTGCATTCTCAGTCACCCATATTCTTATTTGCTCTTGGACTAGACAGTCAGTCATTTAATATTATCATTAGAAATACCACTATGAAGACTGGGGCTATAGCCCAGTGTAGAGGACGTCCTGAACAAGCATGGATATATGAGGGCCTTGGTTCTTTCCTTAGAGCCACACACAAAGGAAAACACTGTTCTCAGTGCTCCACTGTTACCTTGCTTTTTGTGAGACTCTGTCTCACTATGTAGCCCTGGCTAGCCTGGGGCTCACTATATAGATTAGGCTGTCTTGAAACACATTATGTTATCGGGCTGGCTTCAAACTCACAGAGATCTTCCTATCTCTGCCTCCCAAGTGCTGGGATTAAAGGCATGTGATACCATGCTCAGTGAGATGTCTTTTATTACATAGAGTTTAAGGGCTTGGCTAAAATGGAAGAAGTTGGGAAGTAAGTATATTTTACAGGCGAGGTAGCTCTGAGCCCAAGTTCTTGTGAGCATTAGGTTTCTTTATCCATATACTATGTTGTCCATTTTAGTTTACAGTGGGTATGTTTGGTAGATATGTAAGCACGAAAACTCCTAACAAATACTCATCAAGCAGCCAATTATTAAGTGATGAGTTCTGTGACCAGGGTCTGTGTAGGTGGGTACGGTAGGAAGAAAGATACCTCTTAGAAATTCAAGATGTGGTCCAGTTGGAAGAGTGTTTCCATAATAGGTAATCTATATTTGATATGAAAAATCTCACTGGGTATTTTCCAGTTTAATTCATTGTAGCTGGTTGTTGTGGTTATGGTTTTACTGCTGTGAACAGACACCATGACCAAGGCAACGCTTATAAGGACAACATTTAATTGGGGCTGGCTTACAGGTTTAGAGGTTCAGTCCATTATCATCAAGGCAGGTGCATGGCAGTGTTTAGGCAGGCATGGTGCAAGAGGAGCTGAGAGGTCTACATCTTTATCTGAAGGCTGTTAGCAGAATACTGGCTTCTAGACAGCTAGGATGAGAGTCTCAAAACCCATACCCACAAAGACATACCTACTCCAACGGGGCTACACCTTCTAATTGTGCCTGCCACTCCCTGGGCTGAGCATAAACAAACCAACACATTGGTTCTATTTAATTAAGTACTTTATTTTAAGGTGGCTCTTACAGATCTACTCTAACATTTGTTTCACATATGTAGGAACCTGAATCAAAAAACAACTCAGTTTGTGATCCAGGCTGGCTTTAACTTGCCATCCCCCTGCCTTAGCCACCTTAGTGCTGGGATCAGAGACATGTACCACCACACCTGGCTTGCTGTTTTGTGATTGTTCTTTTTTTTTTTTTTTTCTTCTTCCTTCTGGTACTGGGGATGGGATCCAGGGCTTTGGACTTCCAAGTTCTACCAGAGCTAAATGTCATACTCCAAGGTATTGCTCCTGCTGGCCTTGGACTGGGGATCCTCTAGCCTCTCTCTCTTCAGCATTTCCTAAATGCATCACCACACTTGTCAGTTTTTGATTTTTTAATAAAATAAATAATGGTAAAAGCAATCTGTGTGCCTTAAGGGGAGGTAGAAGTACTTTGAGAAACCTGAGAAATGTGCAGGTGTCTGTCTAATGAGAGGATCCTTCTCCTTCCAGGCTTGATTGGGAAAGTGACCCTCCAGATTCCTTTTTACCGCCCCCATGTGGACCCTTGGGTGATCTCCATCTCTGGCCTCCATGTAATTGGTGGCCCTGAGAAAATCCAGGACTTCAATGATGAGAAGGAGAAGCTACTGGAGAGGGAGCGTAAGAAAGCGCTGCTTCAGGCCCTGGAGGAGAGATGGAAGGCAAGGCATAGAGCCTCTGTGCTTTAGGGGCTCCTGTGACATCCCCAACGGTGAAGCACTCTGCTGACACTGGCTCTTTCCCTTGCAGAGTGAGCGGCGGCAGCAGAAGGGAGAACCATATTGGTATTCAGTCACTGCATCAGTTGTCACGAGGATCGTGGAGAATATCGAGGTGAGTCCTGTCACCTTTATGAGGGCACATTAAGGGTTTCTGAGGTTTCGATGTGTTTTCGCTTCCGAGTTGCTCGTTTCTTGTGGGTTTAGCTGGTGCAGTGTTGGGGGCTGGCTGTTCAGGTGTGCCTTTTTAGAGGTTGTTGCCAAAGGGGAAAAACTGAAAAGCAAGTTCTGGCTTGTGAGGTCAACACAGGTCTTTCTTGCTTTAGCTGGTGTGAGTAGGCGTTTTCCTTTTCACTCCCCCTCCCCTTACTTACCACACTTTCTTTTTGAATGTTGGAATCGCACTTGCTAAAGGATTTCTTACCTCAGAAGCCAGGCTACATAGGTCTGGATGACTGGTTTCGGGGCAAGTCGTCTAACCTCTCTGGTCATAGTTTTTTCATCTGCAAAATGAGAGAGGTGGGGGTCCCCACTGCCTAGTGTGTGAACTGTGACCTCCCACTGATGTATCTTGCTGAGTTTAATGGGCTGTCGTGCAGTGGCCACTTGTTTGACCATTAGGAGTGGGATCAGGGGATGAGTCCTCATTCAGTGTCACAAAGCAACCATACTTACAGACTCTAGATTCTTTTGCAGTGTCAAGGCAACCCAGACCAAGTGTGCTTAGTGTGTGTCATGCTTCCCAAAAGTGTGACCTGAGGTTGTTAGTTTCATAACTTGGATGAAAAGATTGGTATACTTGGGGGCACCCATTTAAGAAAAAAAGGTTGTTATTATAATATAGTAATGTTTTTTTGTGCATATGTGCACAATGCTTTATGTGCAGGTGTGTACATATTTTCTATAACAAAGGATTTTTTTGTATTTATTTATTTACCGGGGTGGGGGTGGGGTGGGGAGGAGATAGGGGCACATGTGGAAGTAAGAAGTTTCCTTGTGGCATTTGGTTCTCTTTTATTCTGTGGGTCCTGGGGATCAAACTCAGGTCATCATCAGACTTGGTAGCCAGCACACTTGCCTGCCTAGCTTTCTGCTGGCCCCAGAAATGTCTTTCCTCAGTGGGCCACTTATCTGTAGTGTAATCACAGGAATGGTGAGGTCTCTGCTTGGGGTGTTGCTGGTTATGTGTACTCTTTTATGTAGAGAAGCCAAGTCCTGGGTTTTATATTTTTTCTGTCTCTTTTTCCTTGATGGTGCTGAGCCTTGGAGGGGGTAATGTACCTGTGCCATTTAGGGCTAAGCACCCTACCATCACTTTTTTACAAAGTTAAAGTGTGTGTGTGTGTGTGTGTGTGTGTGTGTGTGTGTACATTTAGAAGTTAGAGGACAGCTTGCACAATTTGGTTTTCTTCTTCTACATGACCCCTGGGGCTGGATCTCAGATCATCAGTCTTGGTGGCAAGTGCCTTTACCCACTGGGCCACCTCATTGGCCCATATTATGATCTTGTCATCAATATTAAGAATTGGTTTCCCACCCACTCCCATTCCTGGTCCTGGCATTCCCCTATACTGGGGCCTAGACCCTTTACAGGACCCAGGGCCTCTCCTCCCATTGATGACTGACTAAGGCCATCCTCTGCTACATATATAGCTAGAGCCAGGGTGGGTTGGGGAACAGGGGGAGGGGGGAGGAGAATAGGAGATTTTCGGAGGGGGAAGTAGGAAAGGGGATAACATTTGAAATGTAAAAAAAGAAAATATATAATAAAAAAAATTAAAAAAAGAATTGGTTTCCCCACATTGGCCTCAATACTGTGATGGTAATCACATTAATATAGTGATAAGTTATTGCTGTTTGACTTTACTTTTTATTTTCCTTTTCTGTGGTGAGTGTGGTTTATGTTTGGGCGTGCACACAAGTTTGCAGAATACGAAGGCCAGAGCAGTGTATCAGGTGTCTTCATCTGTTGCTTTCTGCCTTATTGCCTTGGGACAGGGTCTCTTCTTGAGCTACAAGCTTACTGTTTTGACTAGGCTGGTCTGATCACCAAGGTTCTGGGATCTGTCTGTCTCTGTCCTGTCAATGCTGGCATTATAGGCAAGTATAGCCATTCATGTCTGACTTTCTGTGTGGGTGCTGTAGAATTGAACTCAGATCCTCATGCTTGCAAATCAAGCATTCTTTTTTTTTTAAATTAGGTATTTTCCTCATTTCCAGTGCTATCCCAAAAGTCCCCCATACCCTCCCCCCACCCACTCCCTTACCCACCCACTCCCACTTTTTGGCCCTGGCGTTCCCCTGTACTGGGGCATATAAAGTTTGCGTGTCCAATGGGCCTCTCTTTCCAGTGATGGCCGACTAGGCCATCTTTTGATACATATGCAGCTAGAGTCAAGAGCTCCGGGGTACTGGTTAGTTCATCATGTTGTTCCACCTATAGGGTTGCAGATCCCTTTAGCACCTTGGGTATTTTCTCTAGCTCCTCCATTTCTCTAGCTCCCTGTGATCCATTCACTAGCTGACTGTGAGCATCCACTTCTGTGTTTGCTAGGCCCCGGCGTAGTCTCACTAGAGACAGCTCTATCAGGGTCCTATCAGCAAAATCTTGCTAGTGTATGCAATGGTGCAAATCAAGCATTCTTACCCACCGAATCATCTCCGTGGCCTAGTTTGTGTTTTTATAATGGCTAATGATGCTAAACGCACACTTTTCTTGGCCACATATGTTTATATGTTTATCTTTTTTCTCTGTTTTGTAATGCTGCTGACTGAATCCAGGCCCTTGCATATGATAAACACCTGCATATGATGCCCCCCCCTTTTTTTAAAGATTTATTTATTTATTTCATATATAGGAGTACACTGTCTTCAGACACACCAGAACAGGTCATTAGACTCCATTACAGATGATTGTGAGCCACCATGTGGTTGCTGGGAATTGAACTTGGGACCTTTGGAAGAGCAGTTGGTGCTCTTAACTGCTGAGCCATCTCTCCAACCCCACACACTCTACTTTTGAGCTACTTACAGGTCCCATTGTTATTTTGTAATTCACTGAAGCAGAGTATCGTCTCTCACTCACAGGAGCAAGAAGAATGACACACACAGAGTCACACAGACCTTATGTGTCTTGCAGGTCTTCCTGGGCTTGTAGACAAGACAAGCAAGAGCAGTTACGTTGAGTCAGTGATGTTACTTGTTTCGTCTCTCTTTTTAAAAAATTAATTTATTATTATTTTTATTATTATTTATTGTTATTGTTGTTGTTATATGTGCAAGGGTGGGGTGTGTGTAGAGGTCAGAGGACACTTTTTGGTGTCTGTCCTTTCCTTATGAGGGTTCTGGGCATTGAACTAATGTCACTAGGCTTGTATAGCTGCTGAACCATCTCTCTGGCAATACCTCTGGTATTGTTGTGGTTAAAATGTTTACATTGTCTTCTGGAAGGACTTGATTGCAGCCTTCCTGAGATAACATTCATCACAATGAACTGCTATTCTTGAGTGGTTTGTGATCATGTCCCCTTGGAATTTTCAGCACCCTGATATCTATCTGTGTGTATATGGCCCCCACTTAGAGGATTTTACCCACAACAATTATCTAAATGTATTTCCCCTTTCTTTCCCCTTTGCAGTTAAAAATTCAAGATGTCCATCTGCGTTTTGAAGATGGTGTTACCAATCCCTCCTGCCCTTTTGCATTTGGCATCTGCATTAAGAATGTTTCTATGCAGAATGCTGCAAATGAGCCTGTAAGTATGAGATCTGACCACAGACAAAGAATAAAACTCCATGCTAGGAGGCCTGGGGCTCTGCCCTCTGTCCTGGAGTGCTGTGTAGAGCACGAGTGCTGCTGCTCTGCCTTGCTATGTCTGTGTCTTAGATGTAGGTAAGTAAAGTTAATTTGCTGGGAAGAGGAAACAGTTGCTTTGGCTTTGTACATAAAGAAGCTGAGGTGGGAAGGAAACTCCTTCTGCTTATAGTTTCACTCTCTGCCTGGAATGTCTGTCACAGTCTCTTTTCAGGAAGCTATTATGTGACATGTTTATGATGTGATACAATGTTGATTCTCAGTATACCCTTAGGTTTTTGTTTTTACAACAAGGCTTCATTATCTTCCACCAGGATGGCAAGACTATATCACATGGCAACCGACACCCCACTCCATAGAACAGATTAAATGTTTGTCGTTGTTGTTGTTTAAGACAGTGTTTCTCTAGGTAGCCCTGGTTGTTCTAGAACTAGCTCCATAGACTAGGCTGGCCTTGAATTCACAGAGATACTTATCTCTGTCTCTGGAGCCTGGGATTAAAGGTGTATGCCACCACAGCTCTGCTAGAGTAAATGTTCTGTTGTACAGGGCCAAGGAAGTTGATACTGTCAGCAAATACAATAAACGTTGACAGCTCTTTTCAAAGTTTGAGATGGCCAACCTTGAATTAGATTATAGATTTCTAGTCCTCTTGTCTTACTTACATCACAAGTGCTGGGAATTACATATGTGCACCACATGCCTGGCTCATAATCCTATAATTTTTATTTACTAGGACAGTCGCTTAAAGGCTTTTGAGCCTTTGTGTACTCGTGGATTCAGGACCCTCTTCTGGCCTCTGGAGACACTGAATACATAACAATGTACAGACATTCTTTCAAGCAAAAATCTCCATACACATAAAATAAAAAACAACAGGGCATGGTGGTACACCTTTAATCCCAGCACCCAGGTGGCAGAGGCAGTCAAATGTCTAGTATGGTCTATATAGTGAGTTCTAGGCCAGCCAAAGGCTGCATAGTGATACCCGGCCTCAGAACAAAACAAAACAAAACAAAAGTTAAGGCAAAACCAAAAAACCTACAGCAATTTACTTTCTACTTCTGGAGACGAGAAATGTGAAACTAATGAGTCAGAAGGCTTCTGCAACCCTGAGGGTCAGCGTGTCCATACCTCCCTCCATCTAATGGGTACTAGAAGCTCTGGTTCCTTGTCGTGTAGATGCAGCATGCTGGTCTCTGTGTCTAAGCTCACAAGGCCTTCTCTCCTGTGTCTTTTTCTTCTTAAAGGACTCACTCATTTACTTTGCTTACACTTATCCAGCATGGCCTCACATTAACCTGATTCTGTCTGCACAGATGGTGTTTACAAATCATGACATACTCATCTTCCTCGTGGTCACTGGTGACTTCTTGAAAGAGGACACTGTCCAAACTGATAACCCTCATAATGTTCCAAGATAGGATTTCTTTCTTTTTTTTTTTTTAATATTTTTTTTTAATTACGTATTTTCCTCAATTACATTTCCAATGCTATCCCAAAAGTCCCCCATACCCTCCCCCCCAACTTCCCTACCCACCCATTCCCATTTTTTGGCCCTGTCGTTCCCCTGTACTGGGGCATATAAAGTTTGCATGTCCAATGAAGATAGGATTTCTATACTTAACTGACTTCCCACTTCAAATATGTGTTCATGCACATGTACCCATACTGTTTCTCTGCCATTCAGAGTTCTAGTTAAGAAATACAATCACTGTCCCCAGAAGACATTGGGCCTTTTGTGCTGATTTACAGATATTTTGACACACATCTGCGGAGTGATATTTTTTGTTTGTTTGCTCATAACATCTTATATATCCATTGCTGTATAATTAAAAATATTTGTTCACATTAGTATTGCCAATTGATTGGATTTTGTTTGTTTGTTTGTTATTTATTTATTATATACCTGCTTCAGGCAGGGCCTATGTACCTCTGGGTTTCTTGGAACTCACTACATAGACCAGGCTGGCCTTGAACAGAAATCAACCTGCCTTTGCCTCTTGAGTGCTGAGATCAAAGGTCCAGATCTTGCAGGGATGGAGTTTAAGCTGTATAAGAGCCGACTGTCTTCTATCTCTTGTCCCTTGTAGAGTGCCTGATGAGTGAACAACAGTTATATCTGAGATTAATGGTGATCGATCATCCTTTTCTTCCTCATTCTTCCCTCAGGTACAGAAACTAATGCGAAAGAAACGATTAGACGTGGCTGAGTTTAGTATTTATTGGGATGTCAACTGCACTTTACTGGGGGACTTGCCCCAAGCGGAGTTACAGGTACGTTCTGCTTTGGGGCTTCTGAGGCACACGGTTCAGGAACCCTGATTTGCAGGCTGTTGTCCTCTGTGCTCCTTTTCTACAAGCATCTTCTCTCGAGAGTCTGCCTGAGGTGCTTCTCGTGTCTAAAGGTTTCAACTTCAGAAGCACAGGAGCTTGTGCGTTTTAACTCGGATCAGGCTACTTCGGTGGATTTTGTGCTTGTGTGTCTTTTTCATGTAAAGTTCTTTTTTTCAATTTAATTAATTAAATGTATTAATATTTAGTCATACTAATTTAACACATTCAGTTAATATTAATAAAATCACAAATACCAAATGGGCCTAATTATTAATAGAAAGTTTAATTATTAAATATCAATTAATATGTTTAAATAATAAATATATTAATTAAGTTAATTTGGAGGCAGGGTCTCTACATATCCCTGGCTGTCCTAGAACTCACTATGTAGAATAGGCTGTCCTAGAACTCACAGAGATCTGCCTATCTCTATCTTTAGCTTCTACTAATGGCATGCACAGCCATGCCTAGCTAAGGTTCTGTTTTTAAGATGTGTCGGTGTCTCTAATTCCTTGCTTCTTACTGCTGTGTGCCTATGACACACAGTGGTCAACATTTTGTTGGTCAGTAGGAACTGAACATGAAGGTTTCAAGTGAACAGAGTAGCAGGTCAGTTTTTTATCAAGGGACTAAACTTCTTGGGTTTCTCCTTAAACGTTACAATGGTGGTGTTCCTTTAAGACAATGTCACTGTTTGGGAAGGACTAAGAAAAAGCCTAGCTTAGTCTCTTTGTAAGCCCATGTTCTTGTGACCCAGGAGGCCATGGCCAGAAGCATGGAGAGTCGCAGTCATCACTACATCTTGGAGCCTGTGTGCGCTTCTGCCCTCTTGAAAAGGAACTGCTCCAAGGAGCCTCTGAGGTCGAGGCACAGTCCAAGGATTGAATGTGATATTCAGCTGGAGACCATTCCCTTGAAGCTGTCTCAGGTACCGTGTTCTCCCTAGAGGCTCGGTCCCCCTGTGGGGAGCTGGAGTAAAGGAAAACCAGCCCCAGCGCAGTGTCCTCGCATTGTTTGACCCCAAGCCAGAGTCTGTTAGGTGTGAACCCATGTGACATCAGACCGACTTGGTGTAGATTTTGATTTGGTGTTTTTTGAGTCCTGAGCAAAGAACATGGGAGAACTAAGAGGCCATCAGAGGGCCTCCTGTTGATGCTTTGGTCCTGGAGTTCTTCTCAGCAGATTGATGACTTGTTCTTGCTAGTCAGGTCTTGCCTGACCCAAAGAACCAATTCTATCCTAACCTAGTATCTCTTACTCTATCTAACAAAGCTGCAGTACCGGCAGATCATGGCATTCCTCAAGGAGCTGGAACGAAAGGAGAGGCAGCTGAAATTCCGGAAGTGGAAACCAAAAGTGGCCGTGTCCAAGAAGTAAGGGCACCTCTCTGTGTCACCCATAAAGCATGCATCTTACAGCAGCATGCTCTCCCTGCCCTCTTCACGTGACTGCAGAAGAAAGGGCAGTTGCTTTAACGTTGGTACAGTTAGCTAGGTTTTAACACGTGTGAATGTATTACCCATGAGGAAATAGAAATAAAAATAATACTTGGGACAAAAAGGGCATCAAATGCCTGTTGTCATTATTGCTTTTCCTGTCATGTCTCTGTTGAGGTAAGTCTCACTCTTAGATTGAGAGTAGAGAAACTCAAAAGATCCTTGATTTCACTTAGCAGGCAGATTGCTGTTGCTTGCTGAAGTTTCTTGTCTGGCTGTTCTGTGCAGCACTCTTCAAACCCCCTTTATTCTGCCCTTCAGTCTGCTTGGCCACATTATGTAGGTTGTGTTCTCTGACTTCCAGAGCAAACATCAATTCTCTTTCTTAAAAATATATTTTAGTTTAAATTATATTTAAGTATATGTGTGTGTGCACATGGATGCAGGAGCCCAGGACATCAGGAATGGGGATCAGACTGAAACTGGAATTAAAGGCAGTTGTGAGCCACCTGATGTGGCTGCTGGGAACGCTATAAGAACAGTATGATTTATTTGATTGTGACAGTCTTCTTATGTAATCCTTGATGTCCTGGAACTCCCTATGTAGGACAGGTTGTCTTCAAACTCTTAGATCTGCCTGCCTTTGCTTCTTGAGTGGTGGGATCAAAAGTGTGTGCCACCATGGCCAGCCTCAGCGTGTGCTTTAACTGCTGCCAGCTCTCCTGCGCCAGAAAGCCTCTCTTCACGTACAGTGATAAGTGTGACCAGCCTGACTTGTTAAACCTTTTAAAAGATCTCATGTATTTCCATGTACATCTTTAGAAATTCAGTTGAAAATCTGTAATGGTCAAGTCTGTGGTGATTGTCTCAAGATGGCGTTTGCCTTACTGCCAGCAGCGATTTCCTCCCTGGAGAGGGACTGCTCTAGGTGAGGCCTGTTGGTTACATGCTGTGCTGTTATTGACAGACTGTGTAATTCAATGTTCTTTGGCAGCAGATTCACTCTTCTGCATATTGAGCTTAGCTTAATGTGAAAAAGGACCCAAGACAGAGACAAAGGCTAATATGAGAACTGTCTCAGATAAGGCAAGCAGTGTTCTAGGTTGTCCTGGATGAAGAACATTGTAGTGGTTTTTACTGGGAGGAGTAACACACTGTCATGGATTGTTGCAGCTGTCGGGAATGGTGGTATTTTGCCCTGAACGCTAACTTGTATGAGATCAGAGAGCAGAGGAAGTGTTGGACCTGGGATTTCTTGTTGCATCGTGCCCGAGATGCTGTGTTTTACACTGACAGATATTTCAACAAGTTAAAAGGAGGTGTGCTGTCTGCAGATGACAAGGTGAGTGGACTACTTGTTTAGTATTTTTTTCTCGATGTGTTTGTTCGTTTGGGTTTGATTCAGCACTTCATGTAGCCCAGGCTGTCCTCAAGACTATGTGTAGCTGAGGCTGGTTTTGAATTCCTTATCCTTCTGCTTCTAATTCCACAGTCCTGGCATTACAGGCATGAGCCACCACACTTAGCTAAGAATATTCTCTCACAGGTTGAAGCAATAACTGAGTCTCTAAAGATGCAAAGCACCTTGTTGGAGGCACACTTTCATAGGCTAGTGTCAGGCTCAGTAGAGTGAGGACTTCTTGGAAGGTAGTGAGCCTCATCTTGGCCAGAAGTAGGTTTCATTCCTGCTCCCTGAGGAAGTGCCCATGGCCCTGCCAAGTCCCTCCTGGTACAGTTCTATGCAGTTAAGGGAGAATTTCAGGGACTCATCAGTTGTCTCTTCCAGTCCTGAACCTAGTCTGTTAGTCTGTGACTAATTTCTGTGGATTTTTGGTCTACATTTTCTGTAATCCTAGTTGACTTGATTGACCTTGGACTTCTTGGTGATAGAGGTGAAGCCAGAGCAGGTACCACAAATGAGAAGGCAATTCTTATATGAATTACCTGTGGCCTAGAAACCCTAGAACCAGCCTTGCCAGAGGCCTGTCTTGCCCTCATCCCTTCCTGTGACTGTCTTCTTTTCTCTCCCAGTGAAGGGAAGGCAATTGGCTGCTTTGCTCCTTAATTGTTTTGCTTTTGTGACCATTCTCTGTTATGGCTCAGGTCATTTTTAACGGTGGTTCCTCTTGCTGAGTTTTATAAGAAAAAAGGAACAGTTCTGCACTGGATAGTCCTCAGCAGTCATGCTGAACCCCTGAGTTCTCACTCATCCTGCCAACAAGCTGAAGCCATGGTGCTCACTTGCCTCTTGCTGTGTCTGACATGGCTACTGACAGTGGGCACCTTCTAAAAAGGGTGGATTACATCAGACATTTTGGTCTGAAAAGCTTTCTTGAAGGCAGAGGCTGGATACTGTGCAAAAGTATCTGAATCAATGCTGAGGTGGCCGAGTGACAGCAGCTCAGTGTGTTCTTCTACTTCGACATTGTTTAGTATGGGTAACTTTACTTTCTAAAAATGACACAATAGTATTTGCTACTAATTTTTAGTAACTAGTAAGAAACATGTTGAATTGACCACACCTTTGTTCATTGTGAATATGAAAGAGCTGCAGCCAGCATGCATACTGTGTGAGCTTGGACCTCAGCGTCCTTTTGGAAGGTGGGAAGAATAACTCTGCTTCCTTTGATCTCATAAGCTAATAATGTGTTAGGCTGCCTGTGACCCGAGTCAGTGCCGTGCAGAGCAGGATACCTCAGCCACCACCCACCCAAGCAAATTATGTTCTCCTTGCTCTGTCTGCCCGCCCTGGTTTTGGTGGAGTTGTTGAGAACAAGTAACAAATGCTGGACTCTAGCGAACTCCATGGAAACCAGAGGCGGCTCTCATTTCTCAGGGAGGTGTTGTGGATAGCTTATTGATGAGGTGTTTACTTGGTTCTGCGCTGCAGTGTCTGAGTTTCATTTTGTCCCAAACAGGAGGAGATGTGTCGGATTGAGGAGGAACAGAGCTTTGAGGAATTGAAGATTCTGCGTGAACTCGTTCATGATAGATTTTATAAGCAAGAGGAGCTAGCAGAGGTGAGAAATCTGTGTAGGAAAGGTCATTTGGTCCCAGCACACCCTAAGCCCTTCAGTGTCGATATGCTTGTGTTTCTGTCAGAGCACATGGCAACCAGTTACACATAACAGCATCTGTCCCTTGGTCTTCATGTCTGCCTCTTTATGATTGGTTCCACAGAGTCTTCGAGAACCGCAGTTTGATTCTCCGGGAACCTCACCTGGTGATCCAGATGGCAGCGGAGGCAGCGGGATGCTGCAGTACCTGCAGTCCTGGTTTCCAGGGTGGGGCGGCTGGTATGGACAGCAGAGCCCTGAAGGGAAAGTGGTAGAAGGACTGACAGCCGAGTCACATGAGCATTGGACACCTGAAGAGATCTTGGGTATGCTGGGATCCCATCTGTAGACGAGCTCTCAGCCAGAGTGGTAGCTTAGGTCCTAAGCATCATCCTGCTCTTTGTGCAGAAGCTTGACAGGTCATTTCCAGACGTAAAGGTCATATTTGGACAGCGGTTTGTTTCATAGAGATAGAGGAAAGACACATCTGGAAGAGACTCCATGGCCATCATCATTCTTTGTACATTACTGGACAAGTCTGAGTGGCAGCTATTGTTAGAGAACTAAATCTGAGCCTGTTCACAAATAAGCTCTGAGGTTTGATAGCAGTGCAGAGGCCCTCTGTAATCCCACACTGCCAGTGTGAGCCTATAGAACAAGGCACTAGTTCAGTTAAATTGCATTAGCCACATCAGCCACGTGTGTCAACTGCCTGGTAGCCATATGTAGGTAGTGGCCATGGTCATTTAGTCATCTCTGTCTTCAGGTTTTTGTCTAAAGAAGGGGCATCTGGTTCAACAGAATCATCCCAGTCTGGGGATCTGGTCTTGCTCTCTGTGTTCTCTTAAGCCCATTTTCCCATACCATGTAGGTACCGAGGAGTTCTTTGACCCCACTGCAGATGCTTCATGTATGAATACCTATACAAAGCGAGATCACGTCTTTGCCAAGCTGAATGTGCAGCTACAGCGGGGTACCGTGACTCTCCTGCACAAGGAACAGGGCACTGCTCATGCCAACGAGAGTGCATTCATGCAGCTCGAGTTCTCAGGTACTGCTCAGTGCCACCTCTGCCAGTCTCTAGTGCCAAAGCACTGTTCTTGCCATCTGTGGTATTCTGAGTCTATGAGAACATAGGAACTGGAGAGATGCCTAGAGGTTAAGAGTGCAGACTGCTCTTGCAGAGGACCTGAGTTTGGTTCCCAACACCCATACATATCATGAGGTCTCAGCTGCCTGTAATTCCAGCACAAAGAGATTTGTCTTAGTTAAATTTCTATGTGGTGATAAAAACACCATGACCAAAACCAGCTAGAGGAAGAAATGGTTTATTTGGCTTACACATCCCCATCACTGTACATCATCAAAGGAACTCAAGGCAGGAACCCCAGGCAGGAGCTGAAGCAGAGGCTATGGAGGAACGTGGCTTACTAGCTGGTTCTTCCGCTTGCTCACTCCTCTCCTCTCCTCTCCTCTCCTCTCCTCTCCTCTCCTCTCCTCTCCTCTCCTCTCCTCTCCTCTCCTCTCCTCTCCTCTCCTCTCCTTTCCTTTTTTTTTCTGACTTTTTGAGACAGGGTTTTCCTGTGTATCCCTGGCTGTCCTGGAACTCAACTCTGTAGACCAGGCTGACCTTGAAGAGATCTGCCTGCCTCTACCTGCCAAGTGCTGGATTTAAAGGTGTATAACACCCCCCCCCCACCCCACTTCAGTTTTCTTCTTATATATCCCAGGGCCACCTGCCTAGGGGTAGCACCATTCGCAGTGTATAGGGGGACCTCCCATATCAATCACTGATAAGAAAATGCCTGACAAGCTTGCGTACAGGCCAGTTTTAGGGAAGCATTTTCTCCATTGTGGCCCCCTCTTTTCAGGTACCTCTAGCTTGTGTCAAATTGAAAATAAAATAAAACAACTAGGACAGGACCCAGCACCTCTGATTTCCAAGGGCACTGATGTATAACACACACACACACACACAACACACACACACACACACACACACACACACATACATTAAAATCTCAAAAGCCAAGTGTGGTACCATACTCCTTTAATCCCAGCCACTCAGGAGGCAGAGGCAGAAGCAGAGGGAAGCCAGTCTCTGCAAGTTTGAGGCCTGCTGGGTCTACAAAGTAAATTTTAGGACAGCCAGGGTTACACAGAGAAACCCTTTGTTTTCTTTTTCTTTTTTTGTTTTTGTTTTTTTGACACCTCCCTCAAACACACACACACACACACACACACTGCCCAATCCCAAAAGAGTCTCAGAATGCTTCAAACTATAGGGGAAGTGCAGGGCTAGGTGTCTGTGAGGCTATAATCATCACACTCACCAGCTGATCATTATATAAACCTGCCTTCCTCAGTGTGAGTGTGTCTGCACATCTTGTTTAATGTCTATCTGCACTGGTTTGTCGACACTGAGCTCAGGGTCTGTAGTACTGTAGCCGAGCTAAGACATTTCTTATGTAAAGCATGTATCGGCCTTTTCCAGTATAGACACTGGACTCCACTGGAGTGTTGAATTAACTCATTCACTATTAGTTAACGTATTAATTCATTTTATGGTGCTAGGGATAAAACTCAGGGACTTGTTCATACCAGGTAAACATTGCCATTGAGCTTAACCCTGCCCCTCCTGGGTTATTTTACACAGAAAAATCATAAGCATATCACATAAAAATGAGAAAAGAAGGTCCTAAATAAGCAAGCGGTGGGACACGTTTTACAGAATGAGAACTCACATTAGGAGGCAGTCTGGTTGAAGTCCCCGGGGCATGCACATTGGGTGACTCAGTCCTTCAGCTACTCAGTGTCTGAATGACTACAGAGGCACTATGAGTACCGTTTGGGTTTGTGAGTATATTTCAGAGAGCAGGGAACATGAACATCCAGAATATTGATCCATTGTGTTTTGTTTTCTGTGACTGAATTAGAGATATGTAAGTAAATACTCAGATGTTGGCTTGGACATCTCATGTTTTATGGCAGCTTATCTAAGAGGCTTTGGCAGTTTAAAAGTGTTTTAGCCAGACTGACTGATAGACAGACAGAGGCTTAATTCTCTGACTTTATAATCCTGAGAGCTGAGCTGTCAGACTTAAGTGAAATAACAGATTGCTTAAACATACTTGTGAAGGCGCTACTTAAAATTCATTGTGAGGTTAGGCATGGTGGTGTGCACCTTTAATCCCAGCACCCAAGAGGCAGAGACAGGTGGATGGATCTCTCTGAGTTTTAGGTTCTGCATAGGTTCTTCCAGTCAGGACTACATAGTGAGAGCCTGTCTCAAAACAGAAAACAAAATAGTTTACTCTATTGAGAAAGCTCCAACAGTCTTTGCATGCTTATGTAGGCAGACAGATTGTGTGTGTGTGTGCATATGTATATTTAAATTGTCACATAGTTCGTTGTAAAGTAAATGCATTATTTCTAGGTATAAAGCACACTAGGCCTTAGAACATAGTACCATCTCTTATATTTATCTCTTATAGATGTAAAACTTCTAGCAGAGTCTCTTCCCCGAAGAAACTCCTCCTTGCTTTTAGTCCGGTTGGGTGGACTGTTCCTCCGAGACCTGGCTACAGAAGGAACCATGTTTCCTCTCCTGGTCTTCCCTAATCCGGTATGTACTTCAGTGGCGTGACTAGCACACATGTGTGTCAGTGTGTACTGCAGAGGCATGGCTAGCACATGTATGTGTCAATGAATTATGTCTGATTTTGGAAGTCAGAAGTCCTTTGACATGTGATGATTGGAGTCAGGCTGGGACTAGGTCCTTTGTTAAAGAGGAAATAGGAGTGAGCTGTGGCGCTCTGCCTCTTCCCTCCCCATGCCGTGGCCGCCGTGGATGTGTCTGTCCACCTGGGAGTAATGCCAGGAGCACCGTTCACTGCTTTCTGCATTTCAAGGCTAACACTTGAATCTGCTCATGACTTGCTGTTGTTAATGTGAAAACTCATCTTTCTAGGAGTCCAAAAGAGAGCTACCTTCACTCTTTTATGTATGTTCAATTTTATAGTAATATCCTTTACCAACTGCGGGATCTTAGGTCTTATTGACAAAGACATAGTCTAAATGAGTACCTGTTCACTCTGTCTGTACTTCTTTTTGAATGTTCTTAGAAAGTATGGGAGAGTGGAATTAAAATTTGAAAAGTTATAGATATTCAATATCTATTTGGCAATTATTATTGTCTGCTCTGGGAAATGACACAGTAGTGCATGGATGTGGTAACCCAGTGATAAAGGGGTTGAGTCATGTGTGCAAAGAAGGATCAGAGTGTGCAAAGTAAAGGGGGTAGGGCACTGTGCCACTTACCTGCTGAAGTACGTTTGTATATGTGTTTAATAGCAGAAAGAAGTAGGCAGAGTCTCACAGTCTTTTGGTCTTCAAACTGCATCGGAAGACAGAAGTGATCAATACTCTGGTAAGTTTTCATATGTTTGTTAAATTAATCCTTTAAAAGCATATTATTACTGATTGGTAGACTTTGATTTATGCTCTGAGCATAGTGATTTGCCAGGTGGATCTGTGTTGCTCCTGAAGGCAGTGTGAACTCTCTGGGTAGGACTGTTCCCCTGGTGTCACTAGAGTATTTTTGTAAGGCCTCTGGGCCTTGCACTGCGTTATGGGAACAAATACGTAGTCTAGCTGTCAAGATTCCTGTGAAAAATTAGAGCCAGATCTCATTAGGCTTTATTTTAAAAATCTGCATAATTGTGAACAGATTAGAAAAGAATTTAGAAAATGTCTTTTTCCCAGAATGCTACCCAGGCCTCTGTGAGGGTGTGGTGGTTATGTTGTGTTCTACATCGTCTGTTCTTTCCTTTAGCTGCGGACCCAGACAACCCAGTCTTTGAGATGCTCTATGAGAGAAACCCAGCGCACAGCCACTTTGAGAGGCGGTTGCATGTCAGCACGAGGCCGTTGAACATCATCTACAACCCACAGGCTATTAAAAAAGTGGCAGACTTTTTCTACAAGGGAAAGGTTCATACCTCAGGTTAACTTTTTTGTTTGTTTGATCCTATGTTACCTTTGAAAAAAATCTCTTGGGTCATTGCTGGTGCAGTGTATGGTTGTAGTGCATTTGAAAGACCTGGTAGTGTGGTAAGAGCCTGCAGAGTAAGTGGCAGGACTGTGTGAGGACACTTAGTCAGTGCCCTTGGCCAGTTGTCCTTCCCATGTCTCTTCCCATGTGCACTTTTCCTTCATCCTGGGATGGCTGTTTCTTTGGCCAGCTAGGATGTTTTAGCTTGGTGAACTACAGTGGAGTGTTCAACAATTTCCTTCTAGATGGCAGCATCTCTGTTCATTTGTGATGTAGAGTTCTAAGTAGCGTTGTTGGTACACTTATGACTTCCTTTATTCCCTACAGAGACTGAGCCAGTTAGAGAAGCACTTTCACTGACAGCAGGCTTGTGAAGCAGTGAGGCTTACTTTGTGTGCACCCTTCCTTCTTGCTTCTGTAGACAGTTGTGATGCTTTCATATAAACAGTAACTGAGACAGAACTGGCGAACATTTTGCCTTCAATATAATCTGCTTTGTGTGGTTTTTGAAATACAGCAGTTTGGAGTTTTCAGAAATAGCTTTAGGGATTCCTTTTTTATTTTTTTCATTTTTTTTTATGATTTATTTATTTATTTTATATATATGAGAACACTGTTGCTCTCTTCAGACATACCAGAAGAGGGCATCAGATCCCATTACAGATGGTTGTGAGCCACCATGTGGTTCCTGGGAATTGAACTGAAGACCTCCAGTGGTCTTAACCACTGACCCATCTCTCCAGCCCCCCCCCCCCACCCCCACACCCCAATTTTCGGGATTCTAAGAAGTTAGTGCCTTTTCCTCATGTGCCTCCACGTCCTCAGGCTGTCCACTCCTCCCCCAAGCCTTCTCCCTACTGTCACTGTGGCAAGTCATCTCAGAGGAAAGATCTAGTTTGTTGCTGATTTCTTTTTTCCACTTCAGTGGATCTTGTGGGCGAGGGCAGAAGTGACAGTGTTTTATTGGCTCAGTCACTTGCAAGCTGACATCTTGTGCCTTTCCGATCTTGCAGGCTTTGGTTATCAGTCTGAGCTGGAGTTAAGGGTAGCTGAAGCAGCCCGAAGACAATATGACAAGCTGAAGGTGCAGACCAAGGCTGAGATCCGACAGACCCTTGACCGTTTGCTTGTGGGAGATTTTATTGTGAGTGACCTTACATGACTCTGGGGATGGGGGAGGCCACCATGTTTCCTGACAAGCTCCCGACTTACAGGATATAGGCTTGCTCATATCCCTTATGCACCCTCAAAATAGATGGGTGGGTGGATGGATGGGTGGATAGATAGAAAGATATCCTTGTAGTTAGCATTTTAAATGGCTTATGTCTTTTCTATTAGTGGTCTAATTAAGAAATGAATGATACTGACCAGATCCTGCTTTCCTTGCTCTGAGGGTATTCAATTTTGTTTTCTTTCCAAGACAGGGTTTCTCTGTGTAGCTGGCCCTCCTGGAACTTCCCTTTGTAGATCAGGCTGGCCTCGAACTGACAGATATCACCCTGCCTCTGCCTTCTGAGTGTTGGGGGTACTTCCCAGACTTGCTTGTGACTTTCTCCAGGCCTAATTTACAAGTATGGTGACTTTGTGGTGCTGTGTGTCCAGCTGATTCAAGGGCAAGAAACAGCTTAATTGTCCAGAAAGGGAGTTTCTGATAGTGTACTGTCTAGGCATGGCAGTAGTGGAGCTGTTAGACAAGTGTTGCTGCTTTTGAACCCTGTGGAACCAGCTGTCGGAGGTTGGCCTTGGTGTTCCAAGTCAAATGCCTAAGAACTTATGGGGGTGGGGGAGATGCGGAATTAGTCTTGACTTCCTGTGTGTGAGTGTATGTGTTTCAGCATAACTTATGGTTATTAGTGCCTTCCTTATATTTTCACAAAAAAGGGTCTTTTCTTTTTTTTTTCTTCTATTTTATTTATTTATTTTTCATATATAGTTTTAGTTTTTGAGATATGGTTTCGCTGTGTAGCCTTGGCTGTTCTGGAACTCTTTTTCTTAGGCCAGGCTGGCCTTGAACTCATGGATCTGCCTGTGTCTGCCTCCTGAGTGCCGGAATTTAAAGGCGTCTGCCACAGCACCAGACCTGTAAATTATGAACAAAACACCTCTTAATCCAGGAATCATCAGTCAATACAGACAACTCCTCAATCAAGTTAATAGTTTGCTAATTTTTCCTCTCTTCTTCAAATATCAGCCTATGATAATATCTCCAGCCAGCAAATGTTAAGTGTCTTATATTGCACTCCCAAGGACTGGCATCCTGGGTGGGATTTCAGGGATGCTTGGACACCTCTATAAAGCTCCTTGACAGTCAGGGTTAGCAGTGATATAATCAATCGCATAGCCCAGGCTAGGCTTGAACTTGTGGTTCTCCTGCTTCGAGTCTGTCTGCAGGCATAATAAATTATCATTAATATTGTCAGGGATTGGTGTGTGCAAAGTGATGGGTCTCTAGTTGGGCCAGCTACCTGTTGGCCACTCCCTCAGTCTCGGCTCCATCCCCTGTGCCTGCATTTCTTGTAGACAGGATACATTTTGGGTTGAAAGATTTGTGGGTGGGTTGGTGTCTTTGTCGCTCTGCTGGGGTTGCCTTTTCAGGATCCATATCCCCAATGCTGTGAGTCACAGCTAAGGTCACCACCATTGATTCTGGTTTGCCTCCTTTATCCAGGGTTACAACAAGTTTGCAACTGAGTTTTATTTTACGTCTGTAGGAGGAAAGTAAGCGGTGGACTGTTCGACTGGACATTTCTGCCCCTCAAGTGATATTTCCAGATGATTTCACCTTCAAGAATCCCGTGTTGGTTGTTGTGGACCTTGGAAGAATGCTTTTAACCAACACCCAAGGTAGAGTGTCAGTGTAAGGAAACAACCACCTGTCTGTCTGTGCTTCACATGGAAAACTGGACAGAAAGTTTTCATAACATTTTAAAGCTCTAAAGTTTGGGGTCTGGAGAGATGGCTTGGGGGTTAAGAGTGCGTGCTGCCTCTGCAGAAATCCCGGATTGAGGTCCCAGCACCTACACAGTGGCTCATAGCCATCCTTAATTTCAGTTTCAGGGGAAACAACACTCTCTTCTGACTTGTGGGTACCAGGCATGTATGTGGTATACATACATGTGTGTAGACACACACACACACACACACACCACATTACAAAACAAAAACAAAACAATCCAACCAACCAACCAAAAACCCTCCAAAGTACACCTGTTGCTTTGTTAATACTAGCTTGGGGTATAATTCACATTTCAAAACATCCAGTTCAGCCAGGCTGAACCTAAACCCACTGGCAGTCTCTAATCCCTCCTTGCTCTGCTTTGACAACCAACCTCAATCTATTTTTGACTCTACATTTGTTTGTTCTAGACATTTCATACTTATGGAATATTTGAACATGTCACCTTTCATGTCTGCCTTTTTAATTTAATAATACTACTTTCAATGTTGACCCATGTTGGTGGTAGTGTTTAGTACGTATGTGTGTGTGTTTAGTATGTGTGTGTGTGTGTGTGTGTGTGTATGTGTGTATGTAGTATCATATTTCTTTTTATGGCTTTTACTAGTCCCTTCTTGGATATGGCAGGCTTTGTTTACTTGTTCTTTGGTTAGTAAACATCGGCAACACTGCCCCAAACTCCACTGTTTGAATAACACCACTGCCAACAGTCACATCATGTTTTTGTGGCAATATAGATCTTTAGTTCTTTTACATGCTCACCCAGGAGTGGAGTTGCTGGGCTGTGTGTTAGCCTTATGTTTAACATTTTTAGTGACTACCAGATTACTTCCCAAATGGCTTATATGCCCCTGGTTTGTGACAGTTCTAGTTCTCCACATCCTCTCATTACTTGTTATCTGATCTGATGATAACCGCCTTGGGACTGTGGAGCAGTGTCTCACTGTGGCTTTCGTTCTTTATTTGATTTATTTAAAGATTTATTTAAATATTTATTTATTTTATGTATGTGAGTATGCTGTATCTGTACAGATGGTTGTGAGCCTTTTTGTGGTTGTTGGGAATTGGATTTTAGGACCTCTGTTCCAGTCAGCCCTACTCCCTTGGATCAACTCCGCTCACTCAGTTTTTGCTTGCTTTAGCCCAAATATTTATTATTATACATAAGTACAATGTAGCTGACTTTAGATGCACCAGAAGAGGGCATCAGATTTCATTATGGGTGGTTGTGAGCCACCATGTGGTTGCTAGGATTTGAACTCAGGACCTTTGGAAGAGCAGTCAGTGCTCTTACCCCCTGAGCCATCTCACCAGCCCCATTTCTTTTTTTAATTAATTTTTTTATTTATTCACTTTATATCCCACTCATTGCCCCCCACTAGTAACCCCTCCCACAGTCCTTCCACATCCCTTCTCCCCTTTTCCTGTTGGGCATCCCTGGCTATTCCTTTCCCCTCTGCCCCTGCACTTCAAGTCTCTTTGAGGCTAAGCATATCTTTTCCCACTGATGCCAGACAAGGCAGCCCAGATAGAACATATCCCACATACAGGCAATAGCTTTTGGGATAGCCCCCATTCAAGTTGTTCAGGACCCATATGAAGAAAAAGCAACACATCTCCTACATATGTGTGGGGAGGTGTAGGTCTAGCCATTTTATTTTCTTTGGTTGGTGGTTCAAATTCTGAGAGCCATAAACATTCAGATTAGTCGGACTCTGTTGGACTTCCTCTGGAGTTCCTATCCCCTTCTGGGCTCTTAATCCTTCCTCCTATTCTTCCATAAGAGTCCCCAAGCTTCATCCATTGTTTGGCTGTGGATGTCTTTATCAGTCTGAGTCAGCTGCTGGGTGGAGCCTCAGGGCAACATGCTCCTGTCTGCAGGCATAATAAATTATCATTAATATTGCCAGGGATTGGTGTGTGCAAAGTGATGGGTCTCTAGTTGGGCCAGCTACCTGTTGGCCACTCCCTCAGTCTCGGCTCCATCCCCTGTGCCTGCATTTCTTGTAGACAGGATACATTTTGGGTTGAAAGATTTGTGGGTGGGTTGGTGTCTTTGTCGCTCTGCTGGGGTTGCTGCCTGGCTGCAGGAAGTGGCCTTTTCAGGATCCATATCCCCAATGCTGTGAGTCACAGCTAAGGTCACCACCATTGATTCTGGTTTGCCTCCTTTATCCCAGGTCTCTGTTCCTGGAGATGCCCCCCACCTCCTTCATTCCCTTTGCTGGCAGATTTCCCTTCATTTTCATTGTTGTCTAGCTATCTTTCCCATCCTCCACAGCTGAACCCACCCTCTATCCCTATTCCTCTCCCCATGTCCCCTCCTTCCCATTTACCTCCCTCTGTCTGACTCTTATGAATATTTTATTCCTTCTTCTAACTGAGATTCAAGTTTCCTCCCTTGGACCTTCATTCTTGTTTAGCTTTTTGGGTCTGTGTAATGTAGCATCATACCTGTATTTTATGGCTAATATCCACTAATAAGTGAGTATATACCATGCATATCTTTTCCGAACTAGGTTACCTCACTCTGGATGATATCCTCAAGACTCATCCATTTGCCTGCAAAAATCTTGATATCTTCATTTTTAATAGCTGAATAGTATTCCATAGTGTAGATGTACCGCATTTTCTTTATCCATTTTCAGTTAAGGGACATCTTTGTGTTGTTGGTTTTCTTTTTCTACCTTTATGTGCCAGATAAGGATATTGTATAGAGCAAGAATATTCTAGAAAAGAAACAAAATGAAGGCTACAATAAGTGGAGAAGTGTAAGTTTGAAGAGTGCTGTAAGAGAGTTGTGTCAGCAGCCCTGCCTGTGACAAGGCGTGAGAATGCTGGCAGTGGCTGTGGCCTCAGCATCCTAGTGTGGGCTTGGAGGGATTTTCACCTACATTTTTACTCTTTGTACTTTGTTTTCAGTCTCATAGATAAGTTCACACTAGATGAATAACAATTACAAAGTTCACACTAGATGAATAACAATTACACAGTGTTATGTCTGTCGTTTTCATCCACTTATAAACCATCAGCTTAGTGAAGCTTTCCTTTTCTTGTTCTTCCTCTTCTTCTTCCTCCCCTTCCCCTCTTCTTCCTCTTCCTCCTCCTCCTCATCTTTCATAATAAGAGGCAGGGACTCACAATGTAGGCCTGGCAGGCTTGGAACTCACTATACAGAGTAGGCTGTTCTCAGACTTAGAGTGCTCTGCCTGCCTCTGCCTCAGAAGTGCTGAAATATTTCATAATAGAATTCTTAAGATTTTAAATCTATGTCTATGACTTGGTGGAATTTGAGATTCTTTTCAAAAATTGAGATTTTAATGTGAATTGTCTAAGTTTATGTGTACCAAGTCTGTGCAGGAGCCTAAAGAGGCCAAAGAGGGCATCTGTTTCCTGGAAGTGGAGTTACAGGCAACTTCCATGAATTGCCATGTGGGTGCTGGGAGTCAATCCTGGGTCTTCTGCAAGAGCCGAAAGTGCTCCTAAGCACTGAGCTATCTCCCCAGTCCTTATTTAATAAGGGAGGGAGGGAGCAAGTAGGAGACTTTTAACTTATGATCTTTTCATTTCTCCTTGTAGAAGACTCTAGGAGGAAAAGTGGGGATGGCTCTGCCTCTGAAGAGAATCAGTTCAGTGACGATGAATATAAGACCCCTCTTGCCACACCTCCTAGCACCCCACCTCCAGAGACCAGCAGTAGCAACGGTGAGAAAACACCACCCTTTTCTGGAGTGGAGTTCAGCGAGGAGCAGCTCCAGGCTCATCTCATGAGCACACAGATGTATGAGAGGTACTCCTTGACATTCATGGACCTACAGGTCATGGTAGGGCGCGTGAGAGACAACTGGAAACGCGTGCAGGACATCGATGTGGGGCCAACACATGTAGTTGAGAAGTTCAATGTTCACCTACAGTTAGAACGTCGGCTGATTTACACGTCAGACCCCAAGTACCCTGGGGCTGTGCTCTCAGGCAATTTACCAGACTTAAAAATCCACATCAATGAAGATAAAATATCTGCCCTGAAGAACTGCTTTGCTCTCCTCACCACTTCGGAAACAAAGCCCTCTGACACCCAGATCAGAGAAAAGATTTTCCCCCAAGAAGGACCTCGGGGAAGCTTGCAAGATTCAGTAATGAACTTGACCCAGAGTATTGTAATGCTGGAGCAGCACACGAGGGAGGTGCTGGTGGAGTCACAGCTCCTCCTAGCGGAATTCAAGGTGAACTGCATGCAGCTTGGTGTTGAGAGCAGTGGCCGCTACATCTCAGTGCTCAAGGTGTTTGGCACCAACGCTCACTTTGTGAAAAGGCCATATGATGCTGAGGTCTCCCTGACTGTTCATGGATTGCTTCTGGTGGACACCATGCAGACTTATGGTGCTGATTTTGACCTTTTGATGGCTTCACATAAGAATCTGAGTTTTGATATTCCCACAGGAAGTCTCCGGGATAGCAGGGCACAGTCTCCTGTCTCTGGACCTAATGTGACCTTCCAAACTGATGTGACCACCCTCAACGACCAATCAGCCACTAGTGTTTCCCTGGAGAAAATTCTCACCAAAGAACAAGAGTCCCTCATTAAACTGGAGTATCAGTTTGTGAGTTCAGAGTGCCCGTCCATGAACTTGGACAGCACTCTGCAGGTCATTTCCCTTCAGGTCAATAATTTGGACATCATCCTAAACCCAGAGACAATTGTGGAGCTCATTGGTTTTCTTCAGAAATCCTTCCCTAAGGAAAAGGATGACGTGAGCCCCCAGCCTCTGATGACTGACCTTGAAAGAAGCATTGTGGAACAGGGCACCATTCAGTCAACCTATGAGCAGAATACGGAGGTCGCCGTGGAGATCCACAGGCTCAACCTCCTGCTGCTTCGGACAGTGGGCATGGCTGATGGGGAGAGGCATGGCAGGAAGATTGCAACGGCCAGTATTGGTGGCACCAAGGTGAACGTGTCGATGGGCAGCTCGTTTGACATGAATGGCTCCCTTGGCTGTTTGCAGCTCATGGATCTGACCCAAGAGAATGTGAAGAGCCAGTATGTCGTCAGCATCGGAAATTCTGTAGGCTATGAGAACATCGTCAGCGACATTGGCTATTTTGAAAGTGTGTTTGTCAGAATGGAAGATGCAGCCCTGACTGAAGCGTTGAGTTTCACCTTTGCTGAGAAATCAAAACAGGAATGCTTTCTCAATCTGAAGATGGCATCTTTACATTATAACCACTCCGCTAAATTCTTAAAGGAGTTGACATTATCTATGGATGAGCTGGAAGAGAATTTCCGCAGTATGTTGAAGAGTGCAGCCACCAAAGTGACCACAGTGTTAGCCACCAAGACTGCCGAGTACAGTGAGATGGTGTCACTCTTTGAAACCCCGAAGAAGACCAGGGAGCCCTTTGTCTTGGAGGAGAATGAAATCTATGGGTTTGGCCTTCCTTCCCCTCGATCGGACACGGTGAAGCTTATCTTGAACATAAACATTGAGTCTCCAGTTGTTTCTATCCCTCGGAGGCCTGGGAGTCCTGAGCTGTTGGTGGGACACTTGGGGCAAATATTCATCCAGAATTTTGTGGCAGGAGATGATGACTCCAGAAGTGACCGCCTGCAGGTAGAAATCAAAGACATTAAACTCTATTCTTTGAATTGCACTCAGCTAACAGGCAGGGACAATGCTGGACCTGAAGCCAGTCGGACATTTTGCCCACCCTCTGGAACGGCCAGTGTTAACAGTCAGGAGGAGGCTCACTTCACACGACATGATTTCTTTGAATCTTTGCATAGAGGCCAAGGTGAGAAGCAGAAACATGTTTTGAGTGTGTATAAAGGTTCTAAACTCAGCTCCTGTGTATGTGTTCCTGAAAACAACACAGTCCTTCCTTTTAGGGTTATCTCTGGTTAACGTGTGAGCAATCATAGTGGTGTTTTTAACAGTTTTGTAGAGGCCTGGCATGGTTTTACTTTCTCTCTTTGGATAAAATAATAATGTACTTTGAGCTGGGTGTGGTGGCGTACACTTTTAATCCCAGCACTCTAGAGGTGGAGGCAGGCAGATCTCTGAGTTTGAGGCCAGCCAGGTCTACACTGTGAGTTTTAGGACATCCAGGGGTGTACAGAGAAACCCTGTTTGTGAAGGGTTTGCAGCTGGGTGAATGTTCCTTTCCAGGATGCATCAGTGGATGGATACACACACACACACACATATATACACACACCTCATTTTATGTACTGTTTTTATTCTTTTGTCTTAAGCTATACATTTTTCATAGCTAAACATTGCAGTCTAAGGTAGCACAAGAGTTTAAGGTAAATACAAAAGGAAACTTGTTCTCTGGGTGTGTTAGGCATCTTTAGTGCTCTGATTTTTCTAAGTGGGTCTGTGAGGGGTACAAGAAATGACATTTTCACCTTTGTATTCTGGATATGGACAGTTAGACCTAAGCAGTACAGCTACAGAATCAGAAACGTTCTAGAGACTGTTGATTGCTGACATTGAAAATGCCTGTGGTTCTCAGAACGTCCTTCACCGTCTCACTTGAAATTTGGAGAGCCAGCTTCTGTTCTAATGTGCTAGATGTGCTCTTAACTCCTGGGCTGCATCCAGCCAGTCCTTCATTTCTGTGCTTAGTAAACAGTTCTTTTCTGTGCTTGGAATGAGCATTCAGCTAGAATACTGTCTTGAGACCCAAGAAAGCTGGGTCTATTACTAAAAGCCATGGAAGGGGCACTCTGGCTTGGAAAACTAGCGTCCATGGCTAAAAGAATGGACTGACTTAGTGTTTACCATATCAGATACATTTTAAAGTATATTTATCTGGGGTATGTGTGTGTGTGTGTGTCCACATGCATGCATGTTACAGTGCTGTGTCCAGAGGTCAGAGGACAACTTGGAGTTGGTTTTCTCTTTCAACCATGTGGGTTCCAGAGATCGAATTCAGGTCATCAGGCCTTTTTCATCCTTTGAGCTATCTTTGCAGCCTTACCATTTCATATTTTAAAGGTGCCAAGCAGAGCATGCCATGAAAGTACCTTCTTTTCTCCTTGTAAACTTGTCTGTGTTCCTACTTGTCTCAGTCATAGACTCAGCTGCAAGGCCATCCTGCCATCAGATCACCCCCAGGCTTTATTGTATACACAGGATACTTGATCATCAGTAACAAACCAGGCATCAGTGTTGATGCTGTCACTTCTTCTCTCTTCGGCCAGCCTTTCACATCCTGAACAATACCACCATCCAGTTTAAGCTGGAGAAGATCCCTATCGAGAGAGAATCTGAGCTGACTTTCTCCCTAAGTCCAGATGAGCTGGGGACGTCCAGCATCATGAAGATTGAAGGAAAGTTCGTCAACCCAGTTCAGGTAAGCACACACAGGATTGATTTTCAGTTTAGGGCAGTTCAGAGTCAATCAGACATTATTCCTTGTCTGAGATGTGGGAGACCAGATACATTTTAGGTTTGGGAACTGTTTATTTGGGAGGTTTGCAGAATCCTTATGGTTGAGCATCTCTGATCACTAATTTGAAGTCTGAACTGATTTTAAGTTGGAAACCTTTTGAATGTTGTAGCTTTCAGGGGTATTTTGATTTTCAGATTAGGAGGAATTTTCCTATATTTATTTGTTTGTGTGTGTTTATTTAAGCTTTATTTATTTTTATGTGTATGAGTGTTTTGTGTGCATGTATGGAGTGAATTGTGTAGTGCCTGGTGCTCAGGTAGGCCAGATGAGGGTGCCCAACTCTATGGAACTAGACCTATGGGTGTGGATGATTGTGAGCTGCTATGTGGGCTCAGGGAATTGAACCCAAGTCCTCTGCAACACCAGGTACTCTTAATCACTGAGCTATTTCTTCAGCCCAATGTGTGTTCATTTTATATTTATAGTGTATATAGTACTCAGATTATAATGGTATATATTTTGGTACATTAAGTGTTGAAAGAAAATATGTAAATTCAAGGACATATCATCAGTGTACATTCATGTTGTTAATTTGCTCTAATGAACATTGAGCCTTGTCTAACTCTTTAGCCCAGGCTGACTCTGAATTCATGGTCCTCTTGACTCTACCTCCTAAGTGCTGGGATTACGCATATGCCCTGCTGCCCTCCGAAACATGGGATTCTTTGGTTGTACCATTTTGTCCCTGGCAATGGCTTTCTTCATGTGTCACAAAGAAACAAAGTAGATCTCTCGTTTCATTCCCCAGTGTGGATAGGGAATTACTACCTAAAAAGCCAGTTGCTCTTTCCCAGGAGAATGTAATTTTTATCCCACTTTGGACACACTTGGGATAGACTGTAGAACAATGTGATTATTCGAGCCATTGACAGATCCTTTCAACAGAGTAAAGTTAGGCTTGCCCTCTCTGAATTGAATTGGGCCAGTTAGGGTTGTGTATGTGTGTGTGTGTGTGTACATATGTATCCTTTCTTCACAAGTAATTTCCTGATTTTACAGGACTAGAGGAAAGAGTAAGGGTATAAAATGAGTGTTTTCAGAATCTTAGGACAGTGGCTCCTCTGTCAGGCTGTAGATGGTCACAAATTTGACTAGTATCAGTGACTCCTAGGTGTGAGTCTTTGGGGAAGAAACCCTTCCCCAGCTCTCTTTGTCTTTTTTAAAATCAACTTTTGTGTTCTGTATGTGTGGGTGTTTTATTTGCATGTGTGCCTAGTGCTCATAGAGGCCAGAAGCAGACATCACATCCCTTGGGACTGGAGTTACAGGTGGTTGAGAGTATGGGTGCTGGGAAGTGAACTTGGGTCCTCAATAAGACCATATATTACTCTTAATCGCTGAGCCATCTCTCCAGACACCCTTGTTCACTTTAATTGAGATAGGGTCTCATGTAGCCCAGGCTGGCCTCTAACTTGCCATACTGCTGAGGATGGCCTTGAGTGTCTGATTCTCCTGCTTCTACCGTCCAGTACTTGCCTTTTTTTTTTTTTTTTTTTTTTAAATGAAATAGTTTGGGGCAGGGAGCAGGTGAAATGATTTAGGTAAGTAAGCACTTTAGTGTTAAAAGTGTTTGCTTTGAAAACTTGGTAAACCAAGTTCCCTCTCCAGAACCTACTTAAGGAGGAAGAAGAAAATCAACTCCACAGTATTGTGCTATGACTTCTATACCTGCCACAGCACATGCATGTACATATATACACTGCACACAAGGATATAAACAATTTTTTAAAGGAAACGTTTTGAGGCAAATCTCAGGCTTTATTTCACTTCATTCTGTCTGTTTTGAATGTGTCTCTCTGAACACTTTGTCTTCTTATGTATCATGATGGTGTTTGACTCTCAGGAACGTCTTCACTCTGGTTTGCTTGCATCAGGTCCAAGCAGGCTCTGTAGCAGTTAGGTGCAGTATCTTTTAGGGCTCTCTGGATCTGCCCTGCCTCATCTGCCATGGTATAATTCTGTGTGGAAACTGGCCAGTTGCCTACAGAGTGACCAACATGGTACCTTTGTGTCTTTGTGACCTGGAGCCAGTATTGCTGTGAACCACCCAGGCTTCCCTGGATTCTGGTCTTTCTTAGCTCGTCTTCTCTTTTGGCTAGAGCTTCCCAAGCAGGTGCTGTCAAGCACCTCCGGTTACATTGTGTCTGTCATACAAATGTCTGCATTTGATGAGGATGTGTGTGGGTGGCAAGAGCCTGATCGCTCACTTGTAAAATTCCCTGTCAGTCATTTCTGTTGCTTCATTCCACTAATGAACTCTGTGGGGCTGAAGATTAAATTAGGGGTTATAGAACGGTCACTTTCCAAGTCTGTCAAAATTTCTGTACCCGAGTTGCGATCCCTCTGTTAATTGCCCTTAATTAGTAAAAAAGATGTACTTGAAAATATTTTTAAATAAGAAATTCTAACTAAAAGAAAGTAAGAAGCCGGGGGTGCAGCTCAGTGACAGTGTTTGCCTATTGTGTTCTGGGTCCCACGCAAGCGCCAGCAATGGAAACTGTAAGAGAGAAGGAAATATATAATTGCAGATATGCATAACTTGAAAAGTACTAACCGTTGTTTGTCCTGCTGACTGCTGATCTGCGGTAGTTCTAGAGTCTTGTTTCTCAGCCCCGTGCTGTGCCCACATTAGATGTTTGGAAGTCTCCTTGCTTTCTGCAGTTATTTTGTGTGGTTAGAAAGAGTGGCTATGTTGACTGTATCTAGGGAGTACTTGCTGCACATAGATGTGTGTAGATTATTCTGCGAGTGGCTAGGGAGAGCTTTGTAAACAGAAGTGAGAAGGAAAAAGAAAGGACAGGAAAGAAATGATGGTCCTTGATGCCAACTAACTTAGAGCCTTTTGGTAAACATAGAAATACCAGCTGAGAATTGAGGGTCTGTGTGATGACAATAGAGTTGGAGGGAGCTGGTGAGATGGCTCAGTGGCTAGGGCTCTTATGCTCTTCTAGAGGACCAGAGCTCAGTTCCCAGCACCCATGTCAGGGAGCTGTCAGCTGCCTTTAACGTTCCTGGGGGTGTGGGAGATAGGGTCTGGTTCTTCTAACCTCCATGGGCACTTGTACTCATGTGTACCCCCAAGCCCCTTGTGCATGCCCCCACCCCCACTTTCCATACACAAAATTACAAATACATTTTAAATGGTTCTGGAGTAACGGGGCTGTTCCCTTTGAATGCAGGTGGTGTTAGCCAAGCACGTGTACGAGCAGGTGTTACAGACGATGGACAACCTCGTGTACAGTGAAGATCTGAATAAGTTTGCAGCCAGTGCCCCGACCTCCCCCTGCCCTAACTCTCCCCTGCCCCAACTCAGTTCCTGTGGAGAACCTTGTGTGGAGAAGAAGGAGAATGGATTGTTCAGCCACTCCAGCTTTTCCAGCACTTCTCAGAAATCCTTGTCTGTGAAGGAAGCCAAGGCCTTCACTCAGATTCAAGCCAACTTTTGTATATCAGAGTTGCAGGTTCAGCTGAGCGGTGACCTGACTTTGGGGGCCCAAGGGCTTGTGAGCTTAAAATTTCAGGATTTTGAGGTGGAGTTCAGTAAAGACCATCCACAGACCTTATCCATCCAGATTGCCCTGCGTTCACTCCTCATGGAAGACTTACTGGAGAAGAATCCAGACTCTAAGTACAAGAGCCTGATGGTGTCTCGAGGGGCTCCCAAGCCATCTAGCTTAGCACAGAAGGAATATCTCTCTCAGTCTTGCCCTTCGGTATCCAGTGTAGAGTATCCTGACATGCCCCGGTCTCTCCCTTCCCACATGGAGGAAGCACCTAACGTCTTCCAGTTGTATCAAAGACCCATTTCCACATGTCGGAAAAAGCAAAAGGAAGTCCAGGACAAGAGCTACCCCCAGACTCCACCTCCTTCTCCCTCGGTGGATGAGCCCAATATGTTTGTTGGAAAGAGTAAATTTGATGATTCCTTGGTCCACATCAATATATTCTTGGTGGATAAAAAGCATCCAGAGTTCTCTTCCAGTTATGGTCGCATTAATCGAAGCATTGATGTTGACTTTAACTGCTTGGATGTGTTGATTACCCTGCAAACCTGGGTGGTGATACTGGACTTTTTTGGGATTGGGTCCACTGCAGACAACCATGCGATGAAAGTGCCCCCTGAAGGCCTTCTCCAGAACGTGAAGGCAGAGTCCAGTGCTTCTATGGAGTCTGAGCATCAGGAGCCAGTGAACTCCAAGCTGGATCTCAAGGTACACTCTGAGGATGAGTTTGAATCATATCTAAATATAAGCACTTTACATTTGTCCTTGAAAAGAGCTCTGATTGGCAGAGGGCTGTGTAGTCTCTGCCTGGCTGTTGAGAAATAGAGACTTGAGTGATCTCAGTGTCTTAGGAAGGGTTTTGTTGTAAAGCCCATCTGGAGGCAGAGAGAATTATGTAGTTTAAGTAGCTTCCCCCGGCCATATCATTCTAGGGAATCCTTTTTGCTTCTCTAGCCCGTTTCCTCCTCATCTATGTTTTATGACAATGTGAGGTCCATATGCAAAACACCTAGCCAAATGTCCAGTGCATGGTAGCAGCTTCTACTACCCAGCTTCTGTGCGAGGCTTTCTTGTTAGCTCCTCACCCTCTCGCAGCATTCTTGGTGTTGGCTGGGCTTGCTGTAACAAATGCAGTGTGGTCACAGAATGCAGTGTGCAGTTAGATTGCCTGTTAGAATCCTGACTCTTGCACTGCAGCTGTGGCCCTGGGTGGATCAGGGAACCTCTTCCCTTTCAGGGTTTTTATTTGTAAACTGGGCAGTATGCAGCAGTGCCTATAGAGAGGGTGGTCCCAAGCTTTAGATGAGATTATTGTGAGGCCCTCCACCTAACAAGCATCCAGTGGTTGCTGTTACAGTTTTTATTTTGATTGTAACTTAACCTTGATGTTCATATGTAAATATTAAAAAAAAAAAGAGGTAGTAAATAAACAGCCTGTCATTTTTGATGGGACAGCAGGTAGGTCCGGAGTTGACCAGCTGGGGCTATACAGGTCTGTTGTAACGAGCACCTACCCGTCAGAGTCCTGACATCTGTGCAGCAGCAGCTGGTAACTTCTGTGTGCCTGGGGAGGAAGGTCTGCATCTGTATACCTTGGAACATTCAGCCTTGCATGCACTGTTGGGAGCAGCCAGGAAGGGAACTCTGTTACCCCATGCCGGTGTTGTTTTGCTTCTCTACCCCACAGCAGCCTTCACTCCTCTAAAAGCAGGAAGCCTGGGAGGAGAGATGGGGAAAAGCCAGTTCTGCCTCTTACTCAGTGGTGGGGGGGGTGGGGGGGTGGGGAAGGTGGCGAGCACACTACTTGGCAGTGCTCTGAGGCTCTGGGGCATGGGGCTTGTCATGGTGACTGGAAGTGGCAGTGGTCAGTTATTCTCTGGCTGGATTTGGTATGTTATTAAAGTGACTTTGTTCTCTGTGCCTGTGAAGATGTGCCTCAGCAATCCTTCCCTGCTATGATAAGATGTGGTGTGCTCCTGAGGGCTTTACATACAATGCTGTAGGAGAACAGGACTAGATAAAAGCTCCTTAACAATGTAGTTTTTGAAACAAGAATTTTTGAACATTTTTATTATGATGGATTTCTCAAATATCACAGAGGAAATGTGTCACGAACCTCAATATTACCAACACGATAATCCATCACCTTTGTTTCTTTTCTTCACTGAAGTCTTTTAAAGCAAATTCTAGGGCTGTTCAGATGGTTCAGTGGGTAGAGGTGTCTGCTGTCAAGCCTGATAGAAGGAAAGAACTGACTCCTGGAAGTTGTCCTCTGACCTCTACTTGTGGGCACATGCATGCCTGCACACCATACAAATAAATAAATGTTAATAAAATTAAGGCTAATTAATGAGAGTATCTAAAAAACAAATAAAAAAAAGTATACAGTTACACCCCCACATTTGTTTCTAGGAAAAAAAATGGGTATTTTTCTTACATAACCATAGTCATTGTCCCTCTCACTACATTGACAGTCATGCCTTGGTGTTATGCAAAACTATCAGGCCACACTCAGATTTCCAGAATGTTGCACAAATGCCTTTGTCTGGATGGAATATGGAGGCGTGAATAGTTTGAGAGATTTCAGGCCTTCCCTTTGGTCTCTGCAGTGCTAGGCTTCCTGCGGTGAGTTTTCTCAGCTATGGAATAAGAAGTCAGTAAACCAACAGTGAACTCTGAGGCAGGCAGTGTTCCATTTGCTGCTGTTACTTCAGTCTCTTGGGTGCAAAGTGAGCTGTCCCTCCTGGTCTCCATAGCCATTTGGGCTCCTCCTTCCCTATGACTTCAGCCTGCCTCTGGGATTAGGAGTAGGTGGATCAGATTCAGGTGCACCCAAGTGGCAAGTGCTTCTTGTTACTCTTGAGTCAGGAGGCAGAGGACAGCTGGTCCTTTCTCAGTAATGTGAAGGTGCCATGCCATGAAGTAGGTTTGGAAGCAACATCTGGGGTCATTCCCACAAAACATTTTTAGACCTAGGGTGTCTGCTCATTGGAGATTTGATGTCTAGGGATTTTATTTTTCCTTTTTTGGGGTCCTGATGTCTTGTGATTCTTCTGTGGTCCCCATCAGGGGAATGAAAACATCTCTGCCTAAGGTCCTGCTCTGACAACAACGTTCCTTCCACTTGCTTGCTCTTTATGCTACTTTCCCTTCCTTCTGCCTTTGTTTTCCTTTTTTCCTCTTGGAGTTTCTTACCCTGGCAAATCCTGAGCCCCCTACTCTGTGCAGACTTCGAGGACAAGGATGCTGGCATACATATCCTCCCATCTCCTGTGCCTTTCTTCTCAGTGCCCGGTCCCTAGGGCAGAAGAGCTAGGGGCTGATGACATAATAGTATTTTCAGTAGTTGGAGTTACATTAGTGTAATGAAGCCTCTGTTAGAGAATTCCATCCCTGAGACAGAGGTCTCTGTTTCTGTCCTCCTCAAGTCCAAATGCTAAATACGAGTCAAAGGTATTAGGCAGGATTTTTATCATTTGTCTACATAGATTTTATAGACGAGACCTGATTTTTACAGATCTATGAGTCATTATAGAACTGTGCAGTGCAAGATGGGAAACCTTGTTTTTGTACCATGTAACATTTCACCATCCACAGAAGAATATAGAGGAGATCTGGCAGGATCTGAAATTGGAATTCCTTCCTCATGTGCTCCACCAGCAGATCTGCTTTGGGGGATAAATGAAATTAGCATCTTGTAAGGTTTGGGCTAGTGAGGTAGCTCAGCAGGTATAAGTAAGTGCCTGCTAGCAAGCTCAGCCATCTGAGTTTGAATTGCCAGAACCCACACAGTGGGAGAAGTAGGAGAGAACGTTCATTCCTACAGATTGTCCTCTGACCTCCATATACTTCTACAAGCCCAGATATACAGGTGCACGTGTGGACACATGCATGCACAAAGGCATGTTTGTGAACACACATACACACACTGAATAAATAAATAATGTTTGCCTTCACCTGTCCCAGCCTGTTGTCGTTGTTACCCATTCTGCCCTGCCGTTTCTTGTTCCCCTCAGTAACTTACCTTTTGCATTGTATCTTGTATCCTAGGTTCATTCGCTTTCGCTTGTGCTAAGTAAAGCCACCAGTGAGCTTGCTAAAGCAAATGTGTCCAAATTAATGGCACACATGGAGATGATTGGTAAGTGGAACTAAATCAAACACTCATGATCTAGTAAGTATTCAAACATTCAGGACCAAGTAAGGTGTACAACCGTGGCTTGATCGTGGGAATTGCTAAGACCATCATTTACAGTGCTGGTCTGCAAACCCGGGCCTTGGGATCAGCATTGCCTGTTACAAAGGCAGGTAACTGGACCAACTTCCTCCCTGCTTCTCTCCCGTCTCATCCCAAGAGACTTCTGAAGGTTGAATGGGCTCCTAGCATTCTCTCTGTGTAGGGTAACCAAGTAAAATTTTGTTCAAATTGGGATAGTTTTGAGAGTGAAGTGGATAGCTATGATCAGGAAGACAGGCAGGTCAAAGGGCTGTCTGTAAGAAAATGAGACAAGCTCATTCTGTTTGTACTCTTAAGTAGGGGCGCTGCCAAGAGAGAGTATAGTGTTGTACAGCAGGGCATTGCAGCAAAGCTGGCTCCTTTCTGGCAGGTGTTTGCAGGTTGGAATTCTTACTGGAGCATTGTGTTGTAAGTAGTAGGGTGTATGCAGCACAAGCCTAAACACTGCTCCTTCCTTAAGGAATGTGTAATGCAGTCGTGAACATTAAGATGCTGATGCCATCACGATGTCAGGAATACCATTTAGAGATGAAATGGACTAATGTAGAGGTCTCATGGTCTGATTCTAAAAAGCATCCTAAAAAGCGGTCTTTAACTGGGAGAAGCATGGCATTTTTGTTAGACGACATTAGGAATCAAAATATATGTATGTCATGAGTCCCCGGGGAGCTGCTCTGGCCTTCCAGAGGTGCTTACCTTGGCTAGCATAGTGTCAGCTGGGTAATGTTATTATTGCTTTTTTCCTCTTTAGTAGCTGGCCTAGAACTTCCATGCAGACTAGTCTGATCTCCAACTCCAGGGAGCCACTGTACCCCCACTCCCACACCCAAGAAGGATCGTTTTACGCTCCTGTTCTAGTCGTATGTGCCTCAGTACCTATCTCCATGCTCTCTCCCCAGGAGTGTGCTTGCCCAGCTCCCAAGCACACTAAATCCGCTCTGTGTCAGCACCGTCATATTTTCTTCCCTTATCAAGTCACTCCAGGCCCACTCCATGCTGCCTGAGCAGCTGACACAGACACTTCCTCATTCTTTTACATTCTTAGTTCAACACATAGACCCTGTGATGGCTCCCTCGGGTCTCAGAATCCTGCCTCTGTAAGTCGGCAGTCCTTTTAGTTTAATTCCTTTCCTGCACCCCTAGGATGCAGTGTTGCTGGCTTGTGTACATGATGTTGTTGTTGTTTAGACTTGTTCAACTCGTTTAAACTTTGTTATTGAACCCTTAGAAATAGCATATGAAATGTTTTCCTGGTGTCTTGGCATCTGAAAATTTACTTCTGACACTTATTTTGATTTAAAAAAAAAAAGATGGAAGTTGGAGGCATGTGCATATCATTTTAATTCAGATGCATTAAGTGATTTCAGAAAAGGTCCATAATAACATGTTCTGATTTTGACACATATAGAAGGAGACCTGGCCTTGCAGGGAAGCATCGGGAGCCTGTCTCTGAGTGACCTTACGCCACATGGAGACTTCTACAGAGAACGCTTCACCACAAGTGGAGAGGAAGCTCTCATCTTCCAGACTTTCAAGTAAAGCACGCACCTCTGCTCTAGCTGTGTGTCCTCATCACTGCTGTAGAGCACACACCTCTGCTCTAGCTGTGTGTCCTCATCACTGCTGTAGAGCACGCACTTCTGCTCTAGCTGTGTGTCCTCATCACTGCTGTAGAGCACACACCTCTGCTCTAGCTGTGTGTCCTCATCACTGCTCTAGAGCACGCACCTCTGCTCTAGCTGTGTGTCCTCATCACTGCTGTAGAGCACGCACTTCTGCTCTAGCTGTGTGTCCTCATCACTGCTGTAGAGCACACACCTCTGCTCTAGCTGTGTGTCCTCATCACTGCTGTAGAGCACGCACCTCTGCTCTAGCTGTGTGTCCTCATCACTGCTGTAGAGCACACACCTCTGCTCTAGCTGTGTGTCCTCATCACTGCTGTAGAGCACACACCTCTGCTCTAGCTGTGTGTCCTCATCACTGCTGTAGAGCACACACCTCTGCTCTAGCTGTGTGTCAGGATCGCTTCTGTTTGAAGTTCTTTATCAACATTGTTTTACATTTGTACCTCTGTGTCTTCCACAGTGGACAACTTGCAGGGTTGGTTCTCTGCTTATGTCATGTGGGATCTGGGGATTGAACCCAGGTCTTGAAGCTTGACGGAAAGTGCTTTTATCCACTGAATTGTTTTACCAGCTTACTGTTTAAAATTCTTATTGATTAATCAATGGAAAAAAATTTACTTTTTAAAGTAAAATTCAAAAGATGTAGCTTGTGAGGACTCCTGATTTATATAGAATTTTAATAAAGAAGATTTGTGTTGGAGATTATTTAGTGCCATATGAGTATGGAATAGGATTGACATAATCCCAGTTATCAGAAGGCCTAGACCCTGTCAGCTCCATCCAACTTGCTGTATGACCCAAAGCAAGTCCCTTAATCTCTGTGTGCCACTTTTCCTATGTCAGTAATGGGGGCCTGAGTTGAGCAATCTCCAAGCTTCCACACAGCACTGAGTGTCCTGGCATGATTTTAGTCTGAGAGCACTACTCACGCTGAGTAATAAGAGGGTGCTGGTTTTGCTAATAAATATGACTTATATCATGTTCCTTGTTGGGTTTTAGAGGGTATCTTTAGGGCCTGTTTATTTTAAAGAATGGTTTCCTGCATGAGGTGTTCAGCTTTCTTGAGGTATTAGAGAATGCATATTCTTATATAAGGTTCCCACCTCACTTTCAGTGTTCTATTAGTGCTGAGAAAAGTGGTTCCAGAAAAACCGTCTGTGGGCAGAGGATGTAGCTTAGCAGTAGCCCGCTTGCTAGCATGTATAAAACTCTGGGTCCAGTTTCCCTTGCCTCCCTCTCCACCAGGTCTCAGAACTCCTCACTGTTCTCTCCGGAGAATTAGCTTTCAGGCTTAGATTGACTGGTTTATTTTATATATCACAATGACATGAGTCTACAATAGATGAGACAATGTGAACTCTTAATTTTCTGCTTGGCACAAGAGTACATTCCTTAGTAAATATGAATTCCCCCCCACCCCCCACCCCCCACTTACCATGGCATCTTGGCCCATTAGATCCCAAGTGACTGTAAAAGTCACTGTTCATCTTTAAATCACACTTGACATTACAGTCTACATTTCACTGACAAAAAGGCAGTGAAAACCCCTCTCTGTTTTTAGAAGCCCCCTTTCCCCAGAAGCAGTCGTTCTGCTGCCTCCATTTCTCCAGGGCTTTTAAAATTACTTCCCAAACCCATATTGTCACAGCCTCTGCCAGGAACAACTGCAGTGCTTAAGGCAGGAACGGAGGTGCTGTGCAAGACCAGTTTAGGTTTGTTCTGGAAATGTGAGTTTTATGTTCAGTGTTACCCACTCTTGGTTGCCTTGTTTGCCATACCACACTTTTGTTTAATGTCCTTAACACAGTATGAAAAATTATTAACAGGCTTGCTTTTGGGGCTCTCTATTTTAATAGCTAAAGCTTTTTGGAGGGGAAGCCCTTAAATCAACCTTAGTTTTCTTTTAATACTCCAATCTTTCTGCTGTCTGAGTCCTTTATTTGTCCCAATTTCCAGATATGGACAGCCAGACCCTCTGCTTCAGAGAGAGCATGACATTCGCGTGAGCCTCCAGATGGCCTCAGTGCAGTATGTGCACACGCAGCGCTTTCAGGCCGAGGTGGTGGCCTTCATTCAACACTTCACTCAGCTGCAAGATGTCTTAGGGCGCCAGCGAGCTGCTATCGAGGGTCAGACGGTGGGTAGCATCATGCCTCCAGGTTGCCTTTCCAATTTGATCTATGGAACTTTAAAAAAAAAAAAGTTCTCTTTTTATTGAAAATAGGTTTTATTCTTATAATATATTCTGATTATGGATTCCCCTTTCCCAGCTTGTCTCAGTTCCTCTCCTGTGGCCTCCCATCCAGATCCACACCCTTTCTGTCTCTAGTTAGAAAGCAAGCAGGCATCTAAGGAATAACAGTAAAATAAAGGAATGTGAGGGGTGTGTGTATGTGTGTGCGTGCTTGCTTTATATGGGCAGGTGGGATCAGAGGTTGGCATTGGGTATCTTAATTACTGAATGGGTGGAGAGGGTCCCTCAAGGTTTCTGTTACATGGTGTTCTAGTTTCAATTCTGTTGCTCTGATAAAGTACCCTGGGACAAGTGACTTAGGGAAGAAAGGGTTTATTGACACATAATTCCAGGTTACGATCCATCATAGCGGGGGAAGTCACTGCAGCTGGAGCCTTTTGTTCCTGGTCACATTCCATTGTAGTCCAGAGCAGAGAGAAATGAACGAATGTATGCATGCATGCTCACTTGCTTGCTCACTCACCTCAATTTCTCCATTCTTTTATAGCTCCAGGTCCTCTGCCTAGGTAATACTGGGTGGAGTCCTCCCACATCAGTTTAGATGTCCCCTACCCCGCCTCCCCATACATCCCCACAGGCTCACCCAGTGTAAAGATTCCCTCACTGAGACTCTGTGCTTCTAGACAGTATCAAGTTTACAATGAAATCTGATCAACACATGTAGGTTCTAGAGATCCAAATTCATATCCTCATGCTTACATAGCTAATACTGTAAAGATTAAGCTACTTTCAGAGTCCTGATCAATAGAACTTTAAATATTGTTTATGATATTTGGTTATGTGAATGGGTATATGTCGCATCCCTAATGCCTTGATCACTTCCCCCCTCTTTGTTGCTGGTCATAGACTCCAGGCCTTACACTGCTGGCCCCTTTCCTATCAGACCTTGTTTTGTGAGGCATTGTCTTACTGTGTAAGCCAGGCTGAATTTTACTCACTCCTGTCAATTAAGCTGGCCTTAGATGTGTAATCCAACTGCCGTAGTTCAACCATTGGAATTATAGGCCTGTGTGATGTTGCCTAGATATTCTTCCTGTTGTAAAAGTTATTTTAAAAAAATATTTATTTCCTTTGAGAATTTTGTACATGTATGCAATGTATTTTTATCATTAATACCCCTACTTCTCCCCTCAAGCTCTTCAGTCACCCTCTCAATTTCCTCTTTTGTTTTGAATAATCCATTGAGCCCACTTAGCTGCTCATGTAAACATGGTTGTCGGGATTATACTAGAGCATGGGCAACCCACCAGTGGCTACATTCTGCAAGAAAATGACACTCCCAGTGTATGTTAGTGGGATGATAGTAACAAGAAAACAAGCTATGATGATATTCGGCGAGATAGTGTGGGTGGGCATATAAAGTGTTGGCTCAGCATTTAAAAGCATGTGCATAAAGGCCTGACGTCCTGAGTTTGATCCATAGAATCCGATTAAAGGTGAAAGGAGAGAACCAACTCCACAGAGTTGGCCTTTGACCTCTGCACGTGTGACACACATACCGCACACACATATTAAATAAATTAAAGAGTTTAAAGAGTCTTTTTGTGGGTGTAGCTCACCAACAGCACTAGATTAGATCCTTATAATGCTCTCCCACCCCCAAAAATCTCTTTGTACTGAAAAGTTGCATTTTTCTCTTCAAAAAGTAGCATAGATAGCTCAGTGACTAAGAGCATTGGCTGCTCTTGCAGAGCACCCAGTTTTGGTTCCCAGCACCCATATGGTGGCTCACTACTGTCTGTAACTCCATTTCCAGGGAATCTGATGCCCTCTTTTCCTTCCCAGACACGAGGTACTCATATAGTGCACATATGTATATTTAGGAAAAAACACATATGCATAAAATAAATGCAGGTCAGCCTGGTTTACAGAGCAAGTTCTAGGACAACGAGGGCCACACAGAGGCCTGTCTTGAAATAACAAAACAAAAAAACCCCAATTTAACCAACGAACCAGAAAGTAAAAAAGGAAAAAGCAGCTTAGGCCTGGTAAGACTGCTGAGATAATAAGAGTACTTGTTACCTTGGTTTACGTGTGTAAAATTATTTTCTAATTTCTTTTATGATTTATTCTCTAATCTGTAGTTACTTAGAAATATGAAATTTAATTTCCAAATATTTGAAGACTTTGCATTATCAGTTTGTTTCTGATTCTAATTTACTTTGGTGGCACAAATAAACTCTCACATTCTTTAATTGCTATGTACATTTATGGAAGTTTTTTGGACTCTGCAGGGCCAGTTATAAAATTGGAGAATTAACTGAACCTCCAGATACTTTTCTTTCTTACCAGGTGAGGGACCAGGCCCAGCGCTGCTCGCGGATTCTTTTGGATATCGAGGCCGGTGCCCCTGTGCTTCTCATCCCAGAAAGTTCCAGATCAAATAATCTGATAGTAGCAAATCTGGGCAAGTTGAAAGTGAAGAACAAATTTCTCTTTGCTGGTTTTCCTGGGACTTTCTCCTTACAGGATAAGGTGAGCCATCAGTGTCTGTGTCTGTTCAGTTTAATTCTCATTTGAATATGAACGAAAAATCCCTAGTCTACCGCGCACGGGGACTTTTGGTACTTCTGAGGCCCTGTGGCTGGGAGATTTCTTTAGGATTTTTATTGACATTTCAATAACCCTTTCAACTGAAATAGTGTTAAGTTGTAATCCTCATTAACTGTAATGAATTGTTTGAGCCAACATCCCAGTGGGACCAGCCTTCCCTCTGTCACAGTGATCTACATGTATAAAAGTATTTCTGGGCTGGTGAGATCACTCAGTGGGTAAAAAGACTTGCCACCAAGCTTGACCATCGAGTTCAGTCCCTGGAACTATAGTAGAAGGAGAGAACGGACCCCCAAAATTACTTTCAGATACTCACGTGTACTCCTATTCACACACACACATCATGTACTTACTCTGTAATAGTAAATTTTTTTAAAAAGGCATTCCTTTCTAGATGAGCTGTTTTCATGATTTGGTCCTGTTTTTATCTGCAGACACTGAATATCTTAGTGGTCAAATGTTAGATCATGCCCTACTCTGCATTTTAAAATAACCTGGGCATTTGTTTCTTACCATGTTTGGAGGTGTTCAGGGTCAGCGGGAGGTTTACCAGCATTTTCACTCTGTATTTGGGAAGGCTAGGACTCTGAGCATGAGCAGCCAGAGAACTCTAGAGCTGAGCTTGGAGGCACTCCTAGGCACTGGCGTCTGCCTTGTAGGAGGCTGAGTGGCATTTCTAAATAGCAGAGATGCCATCATTCTCAGGGCATGCTCTCCCCACTCCTTGCTAGTCTCCAGCCTTCATGTACTCTTTTATTCAGTACAAACTCATCATTTGTGTGTGGCTATAGGACTTCCTGGAATCCCCACCTGCGGTGCCTGTTTGTTGCCCTGCTAGGAAAAGAGATAAGTCTTGAGGAGTTGAGATCAAACTTGATTGTAAGCTCATCAGAACAATGAAGATAGTAGTAAAGAGCCGATCATTGTTGAACACCCATTGTCAGTCATTGGTGCTAAAGTCTCTGTTTCTTCATAGCACTTCTGGCACTAGCTATGTAGGGCCTTCCCTACATCATTTTCTAACTGTAGTAACCTGCTGGGCATGCTCCAAGTGGTATAACTACCTGCGGTTAGGTAGCTTGGGCCTACTTTGGACACCAGCCACAGGTCCAGGTGTCTCTCGTTTCTGAATAACCAGCAACAGCTTAGGGGTTCACACATTCCCCTCCCTCAGATCCAGTAAGTCGCTATAAAAACCTGTTGAACTCAGGGGAAGCAGGTTCACTAGCTCATTACAGAGCTGGAAGAGAAGAACAAGGATGTCCCAGGGTCAGGGGCAGTGGGACCTCTTTTGCATGCATTAGAGTTCTACCTTCTCTTGTGTACACTCGTGCACACTGGGCAACTGTGAGTCCAGTGTGCATGCTTTATTGAGGAACTCCATAGCACTTATGATTGCAGTTTGTCTCTGGCCCCTCTCCCTTTCTGGAGGTGTAGAGAGTGTGATGGGAATTGACAGTGAGTTCTTTGGAATGTGTCAGTAATAGATCTTTATTTTGAGATCACACTAAGTGTGAGACAGGAGGTAAACTGTAGTCAGAAATGGTAATCTAGTTCTGCAGCAGTGTTTTGTTTCTCTCCCCTCCCAGGAAAGGGAATGAGCTCATTTCTGTGCCATGTGTGTCTGTATAAGGGCTGACAAGTGTGCTCTAAAGTTAGCTGTGGATGAAGAATTGCCAAACTACTGCAAGACATTTTTACAAAAAGATTCCAGTTTTTGTTAAGCCAAATCACAGCACAGATTTTAATGACAAAATTTTTCTTGTCTTTGTTTTTGAGGATTTGATTTTAGGTGGCAGTACCTACAAAGATTGCCTTTTCTTCAAGGTATATGTGTGTTCTCTCTCTCTCTCTCTCTCTGTTATTCTGAATAAAACAAAACATCTTTATGGGATTCAGTAGTCAGTTCACATTCATGCACTTAAAACAAAACAAATGAAGCCCCAAATGCTGACCGTTTGAAATGCTTTGCTGTATGCAAAGCCTGCTTTATTACTTTTTGTGTGGCTGCTTTAGGGGAGTTACTTCCTGCCTGTATTAAAAGTCTTTTTGATCCTGGCTAGTTCTTCTTGAATGACCTCATTTTATATTTAGAAATCCCAGGAAAGCTGCTGTGTTACAGACTCTTGGGTTGTTCAGTGGAATTCCATAAGGCTATGTGGCATGTGTCTTTTGTCTAGATCCCTGTGATCTGGTGTACTTAGCATGCAGTTCAGCTCATCTGACCTCAGTGCTGATGAATGGTTTCTGAGTTGATACTTTTCTCTTATGCTCTGCATTTATAATTGTCTGTTGATGTTCTTGCCCATGTGGGGTGTGTCTAATGCAATGTCCAGTGGCCCAAGAACAGCAAATACTCCTGACTTGGCACATGTAGATCCCTGGAGCACTGGTGCCCTCTGCCCCAAGGATTTATGACTCCTACATGTGGGACAGTTTCCTCTAAAACCTGTTTTACTGAGGACATGTTTGGATTCTGGCATATGTTTGTCTTTTCTTTTTCTCAACCATAGCTTTTGCTTAAACCATAATTTCTAAGTCAGAGTCATTCAAAAGCTTGGGGTTGATCTCCTCAAGCTATTGATTTATTTAAACTAACTGCAGAGAGGATGTAGATGTAAGTCAAATAAAAGAGTAACAAACTCTCTGGAGTTTAAGTATACAGTACTGAGGCACTTTTACTGCGGAAACATTTAAATGATAGCATTTACCTAGTAATGCTCCTTAGACAAATGCAGGGAGTTTGCAGTACTGATAGTTTTGATTACTGCTCAGAAAGCAGAGGCTGTGGCTTTTCAACTTTCTCAAAGCTGAGGAGTCAGCTTTGCTGCAGCCCCAGAGAGCCATGCTTTTCATACTCCTAGGGATGGTACCTGTGATGGGTGAGAAGGGGCTGTCTCACCATGCAGAAGCCACACACAGACAGGGCTCTGAGGGGTCATGCAGACCCAGGGAAGTTGAAAACGCCAATGACTAGTTGACTCTGGAATCAACTTTTCCACTTGCAATCAGCTAAAGCACTCAGCAAGAAAGAGGCCGTTCTTTTCAAGAGAACCCAAGGTTGGCTTTACTCTGTATGAGCAGAAATCTGACATGGGTGGCTAGCCTCCTTTGTTTGCCTTTTGTTTCATTTCTATGGTTACTGAGATGGGAAATGTAAATGCATTTGGGGACATTAGAAAGCACAAATGTCTTCTTGGGTCCTAATTTTATTGCAGTCATTTTACCATTAGATACTTTTTGTTTATAATCCAGACTGGCTTTGAACTTGATGTATAATTGAGGATAGTCTTGAGCCTCTGATCCTTCCACTTCCACTTGGGATTACAGGCGTATGCCACAGCATCCAGTTTATTTGTCCATTGGACCCAGGGCGTCTTGCAAGCTAGGGAAGCATTCTAATACCTGGGGCACATCTGTAGTCCCCTAGATACATTTTTTTTTTGTTAATTACAGTAAGCCCTCCTTCCCCCCCAAAGCAGTAAATATATTATATGGCTGGGAGATTTCCTTTGGTTGACTCTGACAGAAATTGGAATTTGTTCTTTAGCCAAAGACAGTCTTCTTACGATGTTGCTGTAGTTCTCAGCAGGTATGGAATCTTTGGTAACATTTTTGCAGATAATTGTGTGTGGTGGTAAGTGTCATGGCCCTCGCTTTCTTGTTTCTAGGGTCTTTGAGAACCTAGGGACTAGGATATAATTTCTGAGCTAGTTGAAAGTATTATTACCTCCTCATCTCTGCATTCTAGTTTTCTTTTGTTCCTCCTAGGAATCTGTGCCTTCAGCTTCTCCAACAGGTACACCGAAGCACAGTATGAGGAAGATGACAAGCACAGAGGACCCCAAGGGACCCCAGGTGCAGGGGCTGTTCATGATGCCTCCTGCAGGAGTAGGACTTGGCAGCCTGAAGAGTGACTTTGTACCCAGTGCCTCCATCAAGCAGCGTGGGCAGCAGGCTGTGCCACCTGTTAGCCAGAGTTCCAGCAGTCCAGGTAAGAGAAGAGAAAAGAGCTGAGGACTGTCCTGAAGCCCTTTCAGGGAGCTCTGGGAATGCACTGACACTGTGGAGGCTGACAGGAGATAGCATCTGTGTGAAGATCAGACCTCCTGCTGCTTTGGGGACATGAGTGTCTTAGGCAGGTTTAGTCTTCTGTAACTTCAAAAGTAGATTGAATTAGAAGGTGCAATAAATGCAATAGAAATAAAAAGGTTTTCAGTTGTCTGTTGGACTCATGGGTCCAGATGGTCCCCAGTAGATGGTGATAGCCCAGCTATTCATGTGATGTCATGAGCTGTTATCCAGATCCTTATAGGGCACTGCTAAGTTCTCCAAAACAAGACACTAAACTTAGTGTCAGTTAGGTGTAGGGAGTAAGCACAGAGAACTACAAAATTACTCTGAGAGGTCTGAATGGTCCTGCTACGAATACTCTTGTTTTGGATTTCTTTTTTCTCTTTGGGCTTTTTGGGACATGGCTCTGTATGTAGCCTAGGCTGTCTTGACGTCTTATCTTGCCTCTGCCTTTCAAGGGTTGGGATTGTGCCTGTGCCCTTCTTGTGAATGTAAGAAACAGTCATTCTAAGCCTGTCCTAATGTGTAGGAAATCAGTCTGAACCTTGGCGTAATCTGGGCTCTGGAGTTTTTAACATGTCATAGTGGATGCTGTATTAGAACGTGAGGACCTGGGTTGGGAAGGAGGCAGGGATGAGCTCACTGCTGATGCACTATGGGCAATGAAGAATGGCAGCTGCTTCTGCTAGATCTGCCCAGGGGTTGGTAGACTTCCTGTAGGACCTCACAGCACTAGAGGTGCAAGCAAAGAGACGAATGGCCATGCTCATGAAAGATACTTTTGTTCATAATTGTGACATTTTCTTGAATACACCAATGAACCTGATGCCATGTTTGTATGGACTTACCCTTGTGTCATTCTGCTTAAGATTTATCTTCCCTCACAGAGAGAGGGGCAGAGGTTGAGACAGATGATATAATTTGGTTTGTCATGTGGCTGGCAAGTGGTAGAGCTGGACAGTGAGTTTTGGAAGAGCACAGTTGACTGAGGTGACTCTTTTTCTAAGCTCTCATAGGTGCTGTGGTACTTGGAGGGGTGCCATGAGCCAGTCTGCAAGTGGTTAAGACAGTGCATGCAGCCAGACTGACATACATATAGGTAGATTTATGTAAGAAGAGATTTAGAGGGGCTAGAGAGATGGCCCAGTCAGTAAAGTACTGGCACAAAAGAATGAGGACTGAAGTTTAATCTTAGCACCCATGTTAATAACAACAACAAAACTGGGTAAAGTGGCACATGCCTGCAATAGCAGCACTGTGAAGGGAGACTTAGGGGTCCATGGGGCTTGCTGGCCACCTAGTCTAGCTGAATAGGCAAGCTCCAGGTCGAGTGAGAGACCTTGCTCAAAAAATAAGGTATAGAACAATTAAAGCAGATGACACAGGTCATTGACCTCTGACCTCCACATACAAGTGAATGTGCGTGGGTACGGCATACAGATGTACACACATGTGAACATGTGCAAACATACACAAAGAGATTTGGAGTATCTTACAGGAAGCTATCTCCTTCAGCATCATTTCTCCTATCCAGCTGATGTTTTTAAAATAAAATTCGCATATCAGTGTGGTACTTGGTCTTGGATGAAGGCGGTGGTTTTCACACTGTCCCCACTTCCACAGCTGCTCCCTGAGGTCTCTCTGAGGCCATGACATTGCCATTCTGTACCTCTCTCACAGATCAGCCCAGCTCTGATAAATTTTACATATTTGTTAGTGCAACTGTCCATTCAAGAACTCTTTATTAAGCCCCTGCTTAAGGTTAGGTGTTTAAATACTGTCCCCAGTACATTAGCATCCTCTCAGGTATGCTTCCTCCCAGTATGGTGCTTACAGGAGAAAGATACTAGACGTCTAGATATTTGATATAGTTTAAGATAATAGATATTAGAGGAGCATAAATATTGGTAGATTATAGTATATGTTATGGGAAAGAGAAGAAAATTGAGGACCCGATAGAGGTGGGAAGGTGATGGTACTGATGAGGGTGCCAAAGAAGCAAAGAGTGTGGCCTTTTGGAAGATGCCCGGGGTTTGGAGATCTAATGGGAAAATGGCTTAGATGAGGTCAGAAAAGCAGGCTGTGGTCTTATGTAGTGCCTCCCAGGCATTTTCAAGGAGTTTTGCAGGGTTTTTGATTAAATGTAGCTACTGAAGTTTCCAAGGAAGAGAACATTTCAGTCTGTCTCTTTGCCATCCAGGTATTTTATGGAAAGAATGGCTTTATGAGGGCCATAGTGAATTATGAAGGTATACTGGAAGATACTTTGTGGAGGTATAGGCAAGGGTGAAGGTGGTTTGGGTTGGTCAGTGGTAGTAGAAACACATGGCTTGGTGTTGAGGGTAGGCAGAGAATGTGTGGATATGACACTATGTGATGGTGGTCTCTAGAGGCTATTGTCAGGGTGCTTGACAGGCTTCTGAGCAGTGCAGAGCTGGTTCTGATTCTCAAAGACAGAATGAACTGACTTTGGCCCTTAAGTTTGCTCTGGCTCAGCCCTTTCTGCTTGCTACTTTGTCCTTACTTCTTTTTCCCTTGGTCCTTGTAGAAGACCATGTCTGCCTGCTGGATTGCATTGTTGTGGATCTCCAGGACATGGACATCTTTGCGGCAGAGAGACACCCCAGAGAGGGCTCTAAAGCCTCAGAAAACAGTAGTGGGGATTTGATCTTCCCTTCCTATTTTGTGCGACAGACAGGAGGAAGTCTCTTAACTGAGCCTTGTAGGCTGAAATTGCAGGTGGAGAGGAATTTGGACAAGTGAGTGTTTTATGTGAATATCATGTAAGTAGAATCTTAGCATCTGGGAAGTAAGTGCTGTAAGGTAAGTCAGGAGAAGCACACTCCTTTACTTAATGAACATTAATTGAGTCCTTCATATGTGCTATTCGCAAGGGCTTCTGTGATGGAAGAGAAACTGATGTCACAGGGATTAAGTGTTGTTGAGGGACACAGGCAGGTGGGTAGATAGCTTTAAGTTAGTGTATGATTCAGGGACTGTGTTGCAAGGTGATACAACCCTGCCTTGGGGACAAAGAGGAAAATGTTGGAAATTAGCATGAATTTCAATGGTAGGGGGCCAGCAAGGTATCTAGAAAAGATGGACATTTGGAGTAAGTGTTCCAAGTGCAATAGACTCTGAACTGCTACCACTGACCCCTGGGGTCCATTTACTTTACATAGCAGCCCAGGTGCAAATTTGCCCCTACCACACCAGGAAGCCCACTGAAAGACTAAGGGACCTGGCCCAATTCACCTTGCAGTTAGCCTAATGTGCAGGAAGCTTGTGTCTGTAGTTCAGAGCAATCATTGATTTTGTTCTCACTGGTTCCCTAACTGCCAGGGAAACTTTATGTTCCTAGAGCAGCAGAGTCATGCTCAGTGCTAAAGGTTGGTTGTGTATTTAGCAAGGCTGTGGCCCAGGGTGTGTTCCTGCTTGTCAGACTTACTCCCAGCCCATGCATGTGGACTGGAAGCACTGATTGCAGTATATGACATCTTTAACTATGGTTCTTTGGCTTGGGAGAAAGCAGCATTTTGCATTTTGACTCCAGTGAAAGATGGAAAGTGGCTAGATAGCAATGATAGAGATTTGCTGAGTCTGGAGATGGCTTAGTGGTTAAAAGAGCTTTCTGCTCTTCCAGGGGACCCACATTTTGTTCCTATCATACATGCTAGGCAGCTCACAACTATCTGTAACTCCAGCTCTGGAGAATCTAATGGCTCTTATGGCTACCATGAAGAACTGCACCTACATGCACACACACACACACACACACACACACACACACACACACACACACACACACAAATGAAAGTTTATAAACAAATCCCAAACAAAGATACTTACAATAGGGACACTTTGAAAAATACCCTCATTACCTGGCTGGGGCTTACTAGCCACTTCTCAGTCTCCAGGTTTGGGCAGCTCAGTTCCATGCCCTTTTCCATTTCTCTTTGGATGACTGCTACAGTGATGCTCACTGGGGTGTTGCTCTCATTGGAACCTGTTATTCCAGAGCTCCCTGGCTGCTGTCCAGTAATGCTTGGCATGAGCTCTATTTGCCTAGCCTGGCTTGGCCGTCCTAAGAACGTCTTATTTAGAAACTGAACTTTTGGTTTTCTTTGCAAGCAATGATTTTTTAAAAATGTCCTTTTTTGTCCTCCACTTCTGTAAACTTCTCCCACTTCCTGTGTGCTATGTGGGGTAGCAAGGCTCTGTAGCCTAGAGAGAGTACACCAGCAGATGTGCTGTCTGCTCCCCATCCATGAGTGCACCACTTGGTAGGCTTCCCTGCTGTGGTTTGTTGATTGCATTATTATTATTCTGTTTAAACTCTAGTCTGGGACTAGAGAGAGAGAGCTCAGTGGTTAAGAGCATGTGCTGCTTTTGAAAGGCCCTGAGTTTAGTTCTTAGCACCTGTATCAGGTGGCTTATAACCTTCTGTAATTCCAGCTTCAGAGGACCCCATGCCTCTGGCCTCCTTGGATACCTGCACTCAGCATCCATGCATCTTATCCCCCTTCCCCTCCCACATCATTAATCAAAACAATATAAAACAGACTATTGGATATAGGTTTTTTTCCTTGCAGGCAAGCCAAATTTATTTATTTTTGGCAGTTAGAGTGTCAAACCTAGAGTCACAGTATATGCTAGGCAAACACCCTACCATTGAGCTGTATTCCAGCCCCAGAACAGGTCTGTCTGTCTGTCTTTATTCCCTCCCTCCCTCCGTCCCTCCCTCCTTACCTCCCTCCCTCCCTCCCTCCCTCCTTCCCTCCCTCCCTCTCTTCCTTCCTTCCTTCCTTCCTTCCTTCCTTCCTTCCTTCCTTCCTTCCTTCCCTTTCTTTAAATATAGATATGTACATTTTCCACTCTAAACCCAGCCCTTGAGTTCATGTGTTCAGGCATCGTGTCTGGAGGACTCAGGATGCCTGTTGCAGCCATGGGAGGCCGAGAGCTCTTTAGTCCCAGCATGAGCATGCGTGTCCTGGAGCCCTGAGCATCTTCAGTCTCACTCCAGGTCTTCCTAGTAATCTGTCAGGTGTTCTTCTAATGAGTGTTGTTCTCCCATCCAGCCCCCTGGAGGGCACAGGAGGAAAGGCTTCTCTTTTTCCACCTACTTTGGGAGATAAGAGCTGGGCATCTGGTCACTGTAATTTCCCCAACTGGAATGTTTAAGCTATTTGAATCTTGTGAGATTTTTCTTGTTCCTAGACTGGTTAGGCCTGGTGTAGGTGTGGTTATGCCTATGATCCCAATATTCAGGAGGGGAAGCGGGGGGGATTACTGTGAGTTCCAGTTCAGTATGGGCTGTAGTGTGAGATTGTCTCAAGAAGTAAAAAACAAAAACTAAAAAGTGTGGCTAGAGACAAGGCTCAGCACTTATGAGCAATGGTTGCTCTTGGAGAGAATCTGGGTTCAATTTCCAGCACCTGTATGTTAGCTGCAAACCACCTATAACTCCATATCCAGGAGTTGTATACATATGATCCCTCTTGACCTCTGTAGGCACTGCACACATGTGGTATACAGATACACATGCATGTAAAACATCCATGTATATAAAATAAAGAAAACAATTAGCTTATATGTATTTGTATTTATATGCTTATATTTGTATGTATATATACATACATATATATACATATATATATATATATATATATATATATATATATATATATACACACATATACACACGCACACACACACACACACATATTTGTATATACTTATTTGGCATGCTCACGGTAGAATCCTGGGCCCATGTGTGCTAGACAAGTTTTACTGAGCTGTATCCCCAGCTTATTAGATTTGAGGATTTTTCTCCGTACACATTTGGGGCCTAAAACTTGGGACCTAAAACCCTTTCTGTAGTTAAAGTATGGCAGTCACAATACCTTGCACATTGAGAGATACATGACTATTTTGTGCCACTGGAAATTTGAGATTAACTGGTTGATAATGTAGGTAGCCACATTATATATCCTTACTTTGGCTGTGCTGTGCCAAGGAAGTTAATGACTTATTTGTGAGCATGGCCTCCTTTTTTCTCATAGAGAAATAAGCCACACTGTTGCAGACATATCTGTTCATGGCAGTCTGTCCTCTGTGCACTGTTCCCTGGATCTGTGTAAATACAAGCTGATCCGAGGCTTGCTAGAGAACAACCTGGGAGAACCCATAGAAGACTTCATGCGGCCTTATGATCTGCAGGATCCAAGGATTCACGTGAGTGAGACCGACAGCAAGTTCTTCCAAGCTTGTAGTCTCTGCTGATGGGCACCTATGTGGATATTTCTCCAAGTATGCAGGGAGCAGAAGGGCGAAGTGGTGGGACAGCCAGTGGACTAGATTTCTTTATCTTCGAGCCATTTTCAAGTTGGCACCATCACTCCAGGGCTGACCGGCATTTTCCTTTCACAGACTGTGCTGAGTGGAGAAGTGTACACTTGCATGTGCTTCCTCATCGATATGGTGAACGTGAGTCTGGAGCTTAAGGATCCAAAAGGAAAAGAGGGCACTGGCTCCCTAGCCAGGTAAGGCTTTGCTTAACTCTTGTAAGAACAATGCACCCTATGTACAACTCTGGAATAGCCTCAGGTAGGTAGCACTTCAGTGCTCTGGTACACTTGGAGCTGGAACATGGTCCCACTAGCGTTAAGGAGTGGGGAATGGGGCACCTTGCCCTGTATCTATACAGTTTTGACACAGTTGTGAGCAGAGTGACACTGGTGACTGCCTCGTGGGTCAATGTTTTAAAACAGAGAGAATTCAGACAAGATATAGATAGACAGACTGAGAATATGAATGAGAATTGTTAGAAAATTGGCAGCTCTGGGCTGAGCTCCCTACTTGGAAACCTCTAGAAGCAACATAGCAACTGCTTCCTTTATGGATGTGTGCTGGCTAGTTGAAATCTGTGGTGTAGAAATACAGAGTGGGATTTTGAAGCATGCATTGTATTTTTACCCTGAAAGCTCTCCCTTGTCCTCTAAGTGGGGCAGCTAATGCTCTAGTTTTCTAGATAGATTGCTGTTGTTGGTTTATGTATGTATTTACTTATTTTACTAGTCCAAGGTTATCTGGCTGGAAAGTTGGGTCACATTTGAAAATGGGGTGTCAAGGCTAGTAAGGCCTGTCTGAAGCACTCTGACTTATCATGACTTTCTGTTCAAAGCCTGTGTGTGGCCTGCTCCCAGATCAGCTGAGGGGAGCCATGCCTTGGTGAACCTGCATTCTTGGGGGCCAGCTACTCTCTTGATTTATACCTTGAGTTTTTCAATGTGGAATGATTCATAATGGTACTGAGCAATTCCTAATCGCTCTTTGCAACTTACTCTTTTTCCAAAAAAGACAGTGGGTCTGGATGCACTTCCGGTTGATGGGTCAGTTTCTCACTTCCCTGAGTGCAGAGTAGGATGTTGCTTCCAGTGAGCTGTAGTGATCTTATACAGATGTGCCTGCTGACTCTGGAGAGAGAAGCCACAGGCAAGCTATAATTTCACAGATGAAGGTCAAAGAGACCCTGGATATCCACTGGGGATTATGATTTAACATATGGCTTTGTCAGCCTAGGATGGGACATGGGGTGGTAAATCATTAAGGATATAATAGATTGGGTATATTATTATTCCTCATGCATTCCTGTGGATATAATCTCCTCTCTGCAATTGGAAAGGTTTAAGGCACAGTGCCACTGACTGCATTTTGAGTGCCCTGTGAACAGTGAGTTCAGGATCTCAGATTGAATGGTACTCTGGTACACTGATGATGCCAATCTTGTTCCTCACCTGAACTTCATTTCATAAGGTATGACTGTGTTTAATGTCTCCTTTGCTTTCTTCCCTTTCAGATTTGACTTTAAGAAATGTAAGCTGCTCTATGAGAGTTTTTCCAACCAGACCAAGTCCATTAACTTGGTTTCCCATTCTATGATGGCATTTGACACCCGCTATTCTGGGCAGAAGCCCAGCCATGGCATGACCAATGTGTTCAACTGTATCTTTCAGCCCTCCAAGAGCAGCAGCGCCACCCAGGGCTCCATTCAGATTGAACTGCATTTCAGGTAGTGGAGGCCGATGCCAGCCAGCTCTGCCTTCCTTTGTCTGTCTGTGTTGTCCTCCACGCTGTACTCCTCACCTCCAGATAGGTCTCACTGTGTAGCCCAGTGTAGCTTGATGTTTACTGTATAGCCCGGGGTTTCCTTCCTGACTCCACTGTCTCAGTGCTGGGATTACTCCCACATTTGGCTCCCCAACTCTGCCTTTCCTTATGGTGATATTTCCTTTCATGGCCAGTGGGCCAAGTCCCTGTGGCTTTAGAACATCAAAGAGAAACTACAAAGATAGGCAGTCATAGGCTCACAAGCATTCTGTTAACACCCTCTGCTCACTTGCAGTATTATGGATTCGCCAAAAGATGTCTCTGTTGCTTTAAAAAAAAGAAAAAGAAAAACTTAAAAAAAAAAAAAGAGTTTGGCATTAAGCCAGATCCTCAAAATCAACCTCCTTGTAAGCTTTAATTTGTAAAGTGGCTTGGGGAAGGAAAAAATTATGTGAGTTTAAGGAAAAAACCCAAGCCAAAAAACCTTTTGGTCTGCATGAAAGAAGGGTGGTTTTGACCTGAATGCTATTTATTCCTGTCTGGCAGAGAGGCAGAGAAGAGAGGGAAGAAGGTCTAGAATCAGACAGACCCTATCCCCAAGATAGTCTTCCTCTTCATAGCAATGCATCATCCTTCTGAGCTTTGAGATTGACTCTCTTTTATGGAATGAACTAAAATTCAAACAAAAACCTATGCCTCAATCCTTGGGCAGGGGTGAAAGTTGAGTCATTCTGTCAAGTCACTTGGCACCTCCAGAAGCTGCTGCTGTTACTGTTGTCATAGCTTGTGTGAGATTCTTATGACTTGTAGCTATTCTTGTACTTGTATGGCTGGCATTTCAGTGTGCTGCTAAGAAGTTAGCCTTTGAAGGAAAGAGGTCTTGGTGTCGCATATGCCTTTAGGAAGCCTAGCAAAAGAGACATTTTAGTCCTTGTATACCCAACAGTGGCAATGCTAGTAGCTTTCTGCTGGTCCCTGACTTGACCAGGCACCTACTGCCAGTTGAATTCTCCCAGATCTGCACACATGGGCAATTTCTCTCCCATTTTACACTTGAAGAGATTGACACCTGGAGAAGGTCCAAGTGACTGTTGGAAGGTTACACAGCTTAAAAGTCTAGTAGTCACAAGTTAGACCTGGCCTTTGATATCAAAACTGAGTCCCCTTAACTCTCAGACCCTTTGGCCTCTGTCAGTGGCTGAGTGTAGCCTTGGGATATGATGGGTGTGTTTGGCAGCCTCTTTGACGATGTTTCTCAGAAGGGAAGGCTTCTGTGTGTTTGGTCCTGTTGCAGAGGGATAATTTGGTATTTGCTTTATTCTTATTGATCTTGTCTTCCTAAGTAGCCAGTTCTTTGACCCTCCTCATCATGGCTTTAATATACAGGAGGCCCAAAGTATTATTCTGCATATATACTAAAGGTATATAATTTCATGCAGCCAAACAATCAGTTCTTACCTTGACTCTTGCTAACAGAAGGGCCCTTGTTAGTGAGAGGAGTGAACTGCTTCAGGAAGAATTGTTCTTCTGTTGGGATTTTGTATGTCAAATATAAATCACTTCGCAGTTTAAAGGCTTGAAATATTTTCCAGAAGCAGTCTGACACACTTACTTTCCAGTTAACACTGAATTCTGACAGTCTCTGCTCAAAATGGGCTGGAAAAATTTTATGGAGGGCAACATTTTTTGTTCATTACAAAGGGTAGAGTGTTTCTGTGACAAATGCTGTGTGTGAGAAGGAGCTGGGTCTTGCCATGCCCTTTAACTAGAGGCAGCGAGCCAGGTTTAGCAGAAATGAGACTAGAGAAAGCAGCCTTAGGCATGTCCCTAAGTCAGCCTTTCCCAAACAGGCTTGGAGGTGAGTAAATGTACAGCCAGAGCCAGGGTCTTTTTTATAAGCTCAACCTTCAGACGCCATGACCTGTCACTAGCCTGTCTCTGGCTTTCCTTCCTCTGTCTGCTAGTGTGGTAATAGAGCTGGCTATTGCCCTGAGGACACTGTGGCTTCAGGCCAGGCCTGGGAGACTTTCTTGGGAACAGTGAAGACTATAAAACAAGTCCTTGTCCCCTGCCTTTCTGTCTGCCCCATTTCCATTCTAGGATACGTACTATCCATCTATGGCCAATGTCATCTTCTCAGGCTAAAAGATTGGAGTCTGAGGTTAGTTGTAGCTAAAGAAGCCAGACAGCATGGTATATGAATATGGTGTTTGTGAAGCAGTCCTGAGCTTCTGGGAGCCTCATCAATCCTAGACCTGCCCATCAGGAAAGAAGCTGGTGTTTGAGGAGTACCAGCTATGTGCCTGGTACTTTCTCCTACAGTGTTAGTATTTCTTGCTTTATATGCGAGGAAACAGGTTGATATGCCCAGGGTAACACAGATTGAGAGTGATATGATTTTAGTGTGTGCCTCTCCACTTTTAAGTCTCTGCTCTTCCTCCTAGACCTATAGCTTTTCCCAGACCAGCTCTGCAGGTTAGCCATTCTTAAAAGAAATGCCAAGGGCCAAAAGCAACTCAGAATTTGGATTTTTCTGCTGGCATTTTGGAGAATTTGCATAGGCTTTGCCCATCAAACTCTTCTAGTAATATCCAGGAAAGATGCCTCAGCAGTTAAGGCTGCTTTCAGAGGGCCCAGGTTTCATTCCTAGAGCCCCAGTGATGACTCACAATCATTAGTAATCCTATCCCAGGGGACTAAGGCCCTTTTCTGGCCCCCATGGGGACTGTACACATGTAGTGCAAAGACACACATACAGGCAACAACCATACACAGCACAACAAAACAAAAAGAGCACCCAAAGGCTCTCAGGTCAGATTTTGAGCCTTTTTGGTTGAACTGGGCTGTGTATCCTACATTGGTATTCCAGATCCGGCTGTCCTGTGCATTGCATGGCCAGGAGCACCCCAGCTCTACCTACCAGCTGTCAATTGTACCCTCTCAATTCTTCATCATCATCATCATAGCATATTAAGACAGTGAACAGTGTCGACACTGCCAAGTGCCTGTTGTAGAATCATCTTAGTTAAGGGCACTGCTATCTTGCCTTCTTAAATATAGTCCTCTTGGCTGTTATTATTATTATTATTTTAATGAAGGACTAGCAGTTGGTTTATTGATTAAGAGTACCTGTTCCTCTTGCAGAAGACCTGGGTTCAATTCCTAGCACCCACATGGTGACTTACAACTGTCTGTAACTCTAGTTCCAGAGGAACCAGTGCCCCCTTCTGACATCCCTGGGTACTGGGCATGTACATCGTACATACATGCAGGCAAAACACTGAAACATAAAACAAAACAAAATAAAGTAAAATAAATTCTTGGAAACACACGACTAGGCCCCAGAAAGCTTGTATTTTGTGTTCTCACTCATAAAGTAGTGCTCGGAGTGTTTCTAACTCAAAGCTGGCAGCTTACGGATCACTGGAATAGGGCCTGGCATTGTGCTGCATGCCCGAATCCAGCTACACAGCAGCCTGAAGCAGGAGCATCACTGAGTCCAGGCATTTGAGGCCACCTTGGATAACACAGGGATGACATAAAAACAGAGGGGTAACACTGAATTGCTACTTGCTGGGCCTGAGAAAGGACTAGGCGGTGATTAAATACGTGTTTCTCTTTACAGTTCTGGTTTTTTTCTGCCTTCTTTTTTTGTAGATCTACGAAGGATTCCTCCTGTTTCACTGTTGTTCTCAACAATCTTCGTGTGTTTCTCATATTTGACTGGCTGCTGTTGGTCCATGACTTCCTGCACACTCCCAGTGATATTAAGAAACAAAATGTCACTCCTGCACGCCACCGCAATGCCAGCAGTGAATCTGCTGTTGTTCCTAAAACCGTTAAGAGTGGAGTAGTCACCAAGCGGTCTTCCCTCCCCGTGTCCAATGAGAGACACCTGGAGGTCAAGGTCAATGTAACAGGTGATTGATTATAGTGTGCTTCACTGATTGATAGTTTGGATGTTAGGTCAGACCAGTCTTTCAAGACAGTTCTCCTGTGCTGGCCACACTTTTTTTTTTGAAACAAGATCTCACATAGACCTGGCTGACCTCAAACACTGAGATCTGCTTGCATCTGTTCTGAGTGCTGAGAATAAAGTGTTTTTGTGTTCTTCCTCTTTCCCTCTAACCCCTCTCCCTTCCCCCCTGCCTTCTCCCCCACCCCCCTCCAGGTCTCAATTTATCACAGGATGGCATGGAACTTGTCTCTCAAGTGCTAGGATTGTTGTTGGGACCTACAGCTAGTTCCTACACCTACTTCCTAGTGCTTTTTTTTTTTTAATGAAAACCCAGTGTGAGTGTTTTAGACACAAAGCTGTCAGTGCTTACTAACAGTGGCAGCTGGACATCAGCGGTATGCCCTCCTGTGGGCAGCATAAAGAGCTATGCCAAACTGCTGTGATGGTCCATGCTGCCTGACCAATCCATCTGACTTTTTGCTTGGATTCTAAGTCCTTTGGAGAAGGGATGCTCTTTTTTTTTTTTTCTCCTAAGATTTATTTATTCATGCATTTTATGTATATTCGTACTGTCTTCATGACGATAAGAAGAGGGAATCAGATCACATTACAGATGTTTCTGAACCAACTTGTGGTTGCTCAGAATTGAACTCCGGACCTCTGGAAGAGCAGCCAGTGCTCTTAAACTCTGAGCCATCTCTCCAGCTTGGGAAACCCTTCTTAACCTCAGAGTATCTTCTGGGCCTCCCACAATGGCTGGGATGTCATTTCTCCGTCTGTCTTGAACATGCAGGTCAGAGAGAGGAGCTAATTCTGATCCTCTCTGCTAGGCCCTGCTCTGCTAACTCAGTTGTGCTTTCCAGATTCCAAGTCTGGGGTGATAGCGAATGAAGCAGGATGTTGAGAGCTGAACTGGAGAGTGAACAGTTGGTATTCTCACCTGGTACAACTGTGCCACCTGTGTTGGGACAGTTGGTGATGCTTGCCTTGACTGATGATGCTATCCTTTGCAGGCACAGAGTTTGTGGTGGTTGAAGACGTGTCCTGCTTTGATACCAATGCCATTATTCTGAAAGGCACCACAGTGCTCACCTACAAGCCCCGGTTTGTTGATCGCCCCTTTTCAGGAAGTTTGTTTGGCATTGAGGTAAGTTTGTGTGTTGACCACAGCATTACGTGTCGGGCTCCAGAGCAAGCATCTGGAAGAGTACTTGTTTGCCTTCTGAGTGCTTATCTTCCAGTGCCAGGGGTGGAACTGAGTGCCTTGCAAATGCTGAGGCAAGCATTTTACTTCTAAGCTACATCTCCACCCCGTTCCCTTTTTATGTCAGACTGTTTCCTGGCCCCAATCTCCAGAGCTTCTGAGTTAGAAGGGCTGGGAAAAGACTCGAAACTCTTGTCTTTATAAATGTGTGTGTTTAATATGTAACTATATACTGATAACTATATAATTATATATAATTATAAAGTACAGGTAGTGTGTTGTGTTTTTGTAATTTATATGTGGATATATGTAGTGTATATAATTTATAAGTGTATATACACATATATAATGCAATATAATTTATATACACATATATATAGTGCATCTATATGATTTTAATAGATATACATATGATATAGTATATATGTAATTTATATGCAGATATATAGTATATAATTTATATATGTGTACATATATAGTATATGTGATATACATATAAAGTATGTTTATAATTTATATATATATATTATACACATATAATATATGAATATAATTTATATAATATGGATTTATAGTATTATAATAGAGTGTGTGTGTGTGTGTTTATGTGTGTATGTATGTATATATGCGTGTATTGCTTTGTGCGTGTTAGGCAAGCACTCTATCAACTGAGGTAGGTTACATTCCTGTTCAGCTCAGTCTTTTTCTATTTCGATTGTCCCAGTTGCCTAGGCTAGCCTTGAACTTTTGATTCTTCTGCTTTAGCTACTGGAGTAGTTGGGATTGCAGACCTGTGCCATCATATTCATCATGGCCTCCTGAGCTCTTCTTAGGAAACATCATTCAGTAAAGGGCCTCTTGCTTCCTCCTTCACTCTGGTAGCTTACTCTCCTGTGTTCTCACCTCCAGTGCAAGGCTATGAATACACAGGACTTATTCTTTTTTTTTTTTTAATTTATTATTTTTTAAATTAGGTATTCTCTTCATTTACATTTCAAATGCTATCCCAAAAGTCCACCAGACCACCCCTCCTAATCCCCTACCTACCCACTCCCACTTCTTGGCCCTGACGTTCCCCCGTACTGAGGCATATAAAGTTTGCAAGACCAAGGGGCCTCTCTTTCCAGTGATGGCCGACTAGGCCATCTTTCGATACAAATGCAGCTAGAGTCAAGAGCTCTGGGGTACTGGTTAGTTCATACTGTTGTTCCACCTATAGGGTTGCAGATCCCTTTAGCTCCTTGGGTACTTTCTCTAGCTCCTACATTGGGGACCCTGTGTTCCATCCAATAGCTGACTGTGAGCATCCACTTCTGTGTTTGCTAGGCCCCAGCATAGCCTCACAAGAGACAGCTATATCAGGGTCCTTTCAGCAAAATTTTGCTGGTGTATGCAATGGTATCAGCATTTAGAGGCTGATTATGGGATGGATCTCTGAGTATGGCAGTCTCTAGATGGTCCATCCTTTCGTCTCAGCTCCAAACTTTGTCTCTGTACAAAAGTTTGGGTGTTTTGTTCCAATTCTAAGAAGGGGCAAAGTGTCCACACTTTGGTCTTATTCTTATACACCCTGCCTTCTCAGAAAGTTAGTCAGGGAGACTTTCTTAGTTCCCACTGCCATTAGTACCTTGTTGGATGGTCAGGCTCTGCATGTCTCATCTCCCCTAGCCAGGGTTTATGCAGTACATCTTACCAGTGCTGAAGAACATGTACCACAGGGCCCCTTACTAGCAGATGCCAAGTTAACATCTTACACTACATCTCCCCTATGATCTCTCATAGAGGATTTAGAAGTCAGATCCAGTTGGGGATTGATCCAGTTGGCTTTTTGTAGTGTCTGAAGGAAAAAGGAAAATAAATATTTTTCCTCTAAAGTCTTAGAAAAACTCTATTACAGGTTTGCACAGCTGAGGCAGTGGTCCTGCTTGACCTGAATTCTCTTTCCTTACACTGAGTATAGTCCTGTGAAGAGCCATGGCCCTGGGATAAGACAGGCCTGCTTAGAAATGGCGGCCAGGGTTTTATATGGTATTCATCCCTTCAGAAATACATGATCTATAGTACTGCTCTGGAGAGTCATGTGTGACCTAAAGAACCATGTCTCTGACATTGATGTTATTGTTATGGAGGAAGAAATTTGTATCTGAGTACCCTTTGTCACCAGGATATGTCATATACAATATTAAGCAGCATTCACTCTGTCTCTCAAGTTTCGAGACAACAGAGGGGACAAGGCAGAAGCCATCTCTGTGGGATGCTCTTAACTCAGGGATCTTAGTGCACGTTCCTCTTGCCATGTACTGGAATGCTTGCTCAGCCGCTTGCCGCTTCTAATAGGTTACTCCTTTCGAATATGGTCCTCCCTTGGGGTTCAGATGTAGCTGAGTAAAATGGGGGTGGGGAGTGATCCGCTCCCTGACCACTTGCTTCTGTAAGGTGAAGAAAGCTCAACTTGGGACAAGCAGCTGTCTGCTCAGACGTTGGAATTGACCATGAACTTGCAGGTCATCTGCTTTGTAGGCCATGACAAGGCTAGCCTTGAGTGAGGCATTATGGTGATTGATGAAGGTGCAGTTAGTACTGTTGGGCTTTGTGTAGCTGAATCCCTAAAGAGAAAGGAAAATGAAACTTTCATGTATCAACGTCTCAGTAAAACGAAGTGGCAAAATATTTGAGATACCCAATTTTTTAGGTGGTACGGCCAGATTTTAGTTGGTAGATCACTGGGGAGAATTGGTGAAGTATAATGCTTAAATCTTGAATATAGTTTGTTTCCGTAGTGCTGAGAACTACCCCATGAAGATGGAGGCTTGTTGGGAGATGAGAAGCTTCACATGGATGGTCCCTACCTCTCTCCACGCTCCTTTTTTGTTTTTTTGTTTTTTTTTTCCGAGACAGGGTTTCTCTGTGTAGTCCTGGCTGTCCTGGAACTCATTCTGTAGACTAGGCTGGCCTCGAACTCAGAAATCCACCTGCCTCTGCCTCCCAAGTGCTGGAATTAAAGGCGTGCGCCACTATGCCCAGCTCCATGCTTCTTTTGAACACTACAGTAATTTGGCCCCAGAGTGGGAGCCCCTCTCCCCACTTCCTTCTGTCTGCCCTGAGGCATAGCTATTTGTTAGCATTGTAGAATATTTCATGCATGCAGAGTATGAGGTCTAATGTAATGGGCTCCTGTGTACTTTTCCTTCAGCTTCAAAAATGAATGCTCTTTAAAATTAGCAAATTCTGAAAGGAGTGGAAATTCCTGTAAAATATATAATTTCTGTTGCTTTTGGTATGTTCTATCTTGTCTTTAAAAGAACGTCATCATCATCATCATCATTTTGTTCACTTGAAAGTAGGGTTTCACTATGTAGCATAGGCTGGCTTTTGGTTTATAGTCCTTGTGGCTCAGCTTTCCAAGTGTTAGGATTATAGGCAAGCGGCTCCATACCTAGCTTGGTAATATTTTGATTGGGCTGTATTTTTATGTTACTTGTGATGTGCTGATCTTAGTAGAGATTAAAGGCATGCTCCATCACACTCTTCTATATAGTCTTTTCAAACTTGTAATCCTCCTGCCTCAGTCTCTCAAGGGCTGAGGTTAGGGTTAGTGTGTCACGTGGGCTCTGGCTTTTAACTCCCTTCTTTAGGTGACTCAACTGCTTCACCAAGTAGATGTGGTGCAACCTTGGTTGCTCTTTCTTTTTCCCTATTTAACTATCAAAATTGTAAGTGAAATGTTCTATATTTTGTATTATTTCCTTAGGCTAGTTTCTAAAGAGAAGTGGGATTATTGACTCAAAGGACAGGAGATCTGTAAGTTGTTGTGGATAAATGGAAACACTGTCCTGCAGGTGAACCACTGAACCCACTCTTGGCCACAGGCTACAGTGGCAGCCCCAGATCTTTACAGTGTTTACTTCAGTAGCTGATTCTGGACCTGTAAGAACAGCTGATTGCTCCTGAGACAACCCACTGGTACTGCTAAGCTCTAGAGCCTCCCGAGGCAAGCTGTAATCTTTGTTGTACTATGTTTCATTTTCAGGTGTTTTCATGCCGATTAGGAAATGAGCAGGACACTGCTCTTTCAATTGTGGATCCAGTTCAAATTCAAGTAGAGCTGGTAGGGAACTCTTCTTACCAGAATAGTTCTGGACTGATGGATGCATTCAACAGTGAAGACTTCCCACCCATTCTAGAGGTAATGCTGAGCCAGGTCCAATCCATGGATGCACCATAGTTTCCCTGTGCAGGCACTTAGTCTGGCACCATTGTGGGGACCTCAGCAGATGCAAAATAATTGTGATGTCACCTAGGATCTTATTGTGTGGACAAGGATAGAAGACTCTTTAATTGCTAGTATCATTTTGAATTTCTGTAAAAGTTGGCAGAAAGCAGAATGTAGTATAGGTAGGAATATTGTGCGTAGAGTGCTGCAGGATTGAGGAGTCCAGGGGCAGATGGGATGGGGATATAAGCCAGCAGAGGAGGAGAGCATTCCAGGTTCAGAAGCCGAGTTAGGGCAGAGGCAGGTTTCGCCCACCGGGACTGAGAGGCATTCAGGGAAGTAGTAACTGAAGCTGAAGCCAGGCAAGGGAGGGTTAAAACTCTGGTGTTCTTGATATTGCTTTCTTTTAAAGAATTTATTTCATTACTGTGTATGTGTGTGTGTGTGTGTGTGTGTGTATGTGTGTGTGTGTGAGAGAGAGAGAGAGAGAGAGAGAGAGAGAGAGAGAGAGAGAGAGACCAGAGAGAGAGAGAGAGACCAGAAAAAGGAGCTGAAGTTATAGGCAGTTGTGAGTTGCCTAGTGCGTGTTCTGGAAACTGAACTCAGGTGCTCTGGAAGAGCCGTAAATGCTCTGAACCACTGAGCCATCTCTCTAAGCCAGGTATTTTGTGTGTGTGTGTGTGTGTTTCATAAGAGGGCAGTGATTAATCAGTTCACTTGGATCATGGGAAGCCAATAGAAGAAGCCTTGTAGCTTTTCAGTTTCAGCAGTACCTCACTAGAAGAAAGTTGAGTGAGTGAATAAGCCTCCTTACAGACCTTTGCACCCTCGGTAGTGCTGCTCTGCTCACAGCATCTGTGCTGCCCTCACCAGTGGAGTGTATTGCTTACCTCTGAGGAGGTATGCTTTTCAAAAATGGTGGTTCCATACTTGACCAAGTAAGGTTATGTTTGAATAAAGAAAAGATTTTACTCATTGTTATTTTTATTAGAAATAAAGTATTATTATTACTATTATTATTGATGGGATCCTTAGGCTGCCCTGAAACTCCTGATTTTCCTACCTCAATCTCTGAGTGCTGGCAATATAGGGGGCAAAGAGATCCATTTTGTTGGTATTCTAGTTTCAGTTCTGTTGCTGTGATAAAATATCCTGATAGAGAGCAACTTAGAGGAGAAAAGAGTATTTCATTTTACAATTTCAGGTTACAGTTTAACATTGTAAAAAGGTCAAGGCAGAAACTTCAAACAGCTCGTTATATCATATCTAGAGTCAAGAGCAGGGAGAAATGAGTGCATTCATAATTGCTTTCTTGCTTGATTTCTCTCACACACTTTAGCTCCTCCTGCCTAGGGAATAGTGCCACCCAGAGTGGGCTGGGTCTTTCCATGTAAGTTAACGTAAGACAAGCCCCCTAAGATATGTCCAAAGGCCAACCCAATAAGTCAGTCCCACACTGAGACTCTTTTTCCAAGTAATAAAAGGTTGTGTCAAATTGACAAAGTTACCCATCACAGTTGATCAGTTTATTTCAGAATTAAAAAAAAGATGTAATGGTACTATGTAAAATGGATTAGTAAAATGTTACTAATAGGTGATCCTCAGCTCTAGCTATATCCCTATCTTGTACAATATCCCTATCTTCTTGCAATCTTTAAAATGAGAAGGTTGCAATGATAATCTGGACTTCTGGAACATAAAGTAGGAATTATGTTTGAATGATATGTGTGCACAAAGCCAAAAGCAGCTTTTAAAAACCATCGCTACCTTTTTACATTCCATTAGATTCAGTTACAAGCCCTGGATATCAGACTCTCCTATAATGATGTCCAGCTGTTTCTTGCCATTGCAAAATCCATCCCAGAGCAAGCTAGTGCTGCAGCACCGGACTCCTCAGCCTTGGAGGTAGATTCTGTCAGCTGTAGTCTGCCAGGGGCATCTCGAATTGGAGAGGATGTCAGAGAAGGATCAAGACACACCTTAGATCCTGTCTTGGGTATGTGTTGAATTGGAAATCGTCAGTCTTCTTAGTAGTACTCATATTCATTCTCTCTGTGTCGTCTCTGTCTCTGTCTCTGTCTCTGTCTCTGTCTCTGTCTCTGTCTCTGTCTGTCTCTCTGGGTTTACTCTACATCCTGGCTAGCTCCTCATTTACTACATCATGTGTGATATATGCTGTTCTCAAACTTATGCCAATTCTCCTGCCTCAGCCTCTCTGGTGCTGGAAATTATTCACCATACTGATAATATTCCCCGCACCCTTAACCTTTTTTCAATTTTCTTATGCACAATTGAATTGTTCATAGTCTATTTGTCATTAAGTATGATTGTGAACCATGATATGACTTTTTTGTTTATCTTTTATTTTAAAAAACAAATATCCTATAGTAACTGCTCCAACTTACAGGTGGGTTTCCCCTCAACTTCTTGTGGAGTTGTATGGCTTACTTTCAAGTTTAATTTCAAAAACTGAGACTTTTCCTCTGAAAATTCAAGTGATGCTGTTCCCACTAAATGATAGTCTTCCACTCTTAACGACAAAACATAAGGGAATGACAGAAAAGTCTAAGGTGCATGTGTTAGAGGTCTACACTAAGCTCATTTTGCCTCAAGAAAGGAAATGGTATTTGTCTTGCCTTCCATCAGCCTGTGGAGTAATCTGTATGAAATTGTTTCCTAGAGTTACAGCTGGCTAGACTACAGGAGCTGGGCTTCAGCATGGATGACTGTCGCAAGGCTCTTCTGGTGTGTCAAGGTAAGTTGGGTATGGCTTCCATTTTCTGCTGTTTGTCTTAGCCATGTGCTTCCTTCTCATTTCCTCCTTAGTTACATCAGAGAGCGTAAAAGAGAGAATATGAATATTCAAGGAGCCCTATGTATCCTGAAGGAGAGGGTAGGGCTGAGCATCATTCTGGTTTGGCCATAGTTGTGATTCAACAGAAGGGTTTTCTGCAATCAGGAGGTTGGTTATCAGTGGAGCTGGCTCTGTGGGTCAGATTCTTCCTCTCCTCTGTTCTTAAAGGACCCTGGGCAAGTCACTGAGCCTCTCAGTGCTAATGCTTTCTTCCTTGTGAAGCTCCAGTAGGAGCACTGGCTGGGGGTAAGTGCCTGGTACTTTGAAGTAGCTGTTCATCCTGGTTGTCAGTGGTGCTGGAATGGTACTGGCTCTGAGGCTGATAGTCATGACCATGTTCATGTGCTGAGCTCTTATTGCTCTGTCTCTGGCCTTTTAAGCAAACACCTATTACATTTATTTACTTGTGCAGATGTATGCTTATGGTACACTTGGTGGTTAGAGGTCAACTTGGAGTTAGTTGTCTCCTATAGTGTGGGTCCTGGGGATTGAACTCAAATTGTCAGTTTTAGCAGCAGGTGCCTTTACCCACTGAGCCATCTGACTAAGTCCATCCCTGTTTTATTTAGCTTCAGACAATTGTGTTGCCCAGGTCAGCCTTGAACCCATTATGTGTTCCAGTATGATCTTAAAACTGCTGTTCCTCCAATCTCTAGCACGCTAGCACTAGGATTACAGGTGTGAGCTACCTTGCCCGGTTTTATCTGGTGCGGTGATGGAACCCAGTAGGCAGGCGCTTTGAGCTCCATCCCTGTTCCCAGCCTGGCTCTGGGTTTCTTGTGGAGTCTCCTAGCTCTTAGAAATAGCCATTATTGTCTGTACTTCAGATGAGGAAACTGGCTCAGACAGGTTAAGCAAGTTTGTCTTAGTTTATCCATTTCTGTTGGCCTAAGGCTCATTAAAGAGAGGTCTGTCTGTCTGATGTGAAGGCTGTGTCCTTTCTACTGTGGCCCACTGCATTGTGTGTCCTTCTACCATGGCACAGCATACCCACCTCTTGTTTATTTTAAGAAAAAGAAATTCTGCTGAGTTGTGGTTCCTTCCAGCCTTTCCATATAGGTGTGTTCTCTACTTTTCTAGGTGCTATATGTGTATGGGTGTGCAAACACACAGAGTTTAGCTGGAGATTAAGCCTAGGGCCTAGTACATGCTAGGCAAGTGATCTCCCATGGAACTATGCCCCTGGCCCACATTGCATTTTGTTTATTGATAGATTGCATGGCAGTCTCCTCCTTTTTTTTTTTTTGAGACAGCGTTGTGTAGCCCTGGCTGTCCTGGAACTCACTCTGTAGACCAGGCTGGCCTCAAACTCAGAAATCCTCCTGCCTCTGCATCCCAAGTGCTGAGATTAAAGGTGTGCGCCACCACTGCCCAGCTGACAGTCTCCTTAACTGTAGTCTTCTCACTCCATGGTTTCCATCATTTGAGCTCAGCCCTGGTCTGAAGAAAAATTAGTTGACAAACCTACAAATAATTTATGAGTTTTAACCCTCATGCCATTCGGAGCAGTACAGTGGAGCGGTTCTCTATCCTGCTGGGGACAAGAGTCATCCTTTGACTAACATCCATAGTCTATGTGCTACTTGCTCAGTACACAATGTGGCAAAGCTCATGTTTGTATAACCCTTTTATAACTTAAAAAGGGGCCCAAAGCAGAGAGCAGTGCCCTGGGACTCAGAGGTGCCCAAGAGAAGCTTCAGAGTGCCTTTAAAGGCAAGGTAAACATTTTAGCCAGGACAGAAATGTCCAGAAAAGTCCCGTGCTAAAGCTGCTAAGATCTATAGTCAGAACAATCCTTCTATTTATAAATTTTGAAGGAAAATTTGTTATTTTTGCCAAATGCTTCAGCCATAGTATGTACCAGCAACTAGGATAGGTGCTGAGTTTCAGGGCTTGTGGCTTTGTGCTTGCAGGGTCCCTGTGGCCTTGGAATCTCATGTATATAAGTGGGCGGGGCTGTGATATTACAAATGGGATTTGTGATTTTGAGTATCTATATGGAATCTAGCATCCACAAATGAGAGAAGTCATGTGATACTTGTCTTTCTGAGTCCAAGTTATTTCACTTCAAGTTATTTGTCTCTCTTTCTCTCTCTCTCTGTGTGTGTGTGTGTACATGGTCTCCATTTGTGTCCACTTTCCCTAAAATATATAATTTCATTCTTCTTTGTGACTGAATTACTGCACTGTGCACATGAACCATACATTCTGTTCCCAGTCATGCTGATGGGCACCTAGGCTGACTTAGTACTTTGGTGCACTCCCTCTGTCTCTCTCTGTCTCTCTGTCTCTCTCTGTGTCTATCTGTCTATCTGTCTCTCTCTCTCTGTCTCTCTCTCTCTGTCTCTCTCTCTCTCTGTGTGTGTGTGTACATGAGGCTATGCACTTATCTGTAGTGTCTTTATAGCTCTTTCATGTAGAGAACACATTCTTTTCTAGAATGCTGTGCCCAGGCTGCACACCAGCATATTGTGTGTAGAGATGCTCATTGTGTTCCCAGAAGCCCCTTTACCTCTGAAAACAGTGAGGGTGGGCTACCTCTATGGGTCCCTCAGCTTTGTTTCCATTCAGTCATTGTTGCTTTTCGATTTAACTTTATACTTTATCATGCCGATGATTTTTATTCTCTCTTTAACTATTCAAACACATTTTCTCCCACGGTCTGCAAACCTTTTGGATTTCATTGTGATTGAACTAAAGCCACTTAGTCCCATTACTCAACAAGATGAAAATAACAGCTGTTTAAAGCCAGGATCGCTTACCAGGCTCTGCTCTGAGAGCTCACTTCCTTTCTGTTGTGCTGCAGGGCACAGAGATCAAACAGCTTGCCCTTTATTCAGTAGCTGGGAAGTACAGGACTGGTCTAGACCAGGGTCAGCTTGCTTCAGAACCCAGACCCTCAAGCAGGCGAATTGTCTCATGTTCTGAGTTCTGAGTATGGAATGACATTGCTTCTTTCCTCCTTCCCTTCCTTCTACTCCACCTTTATCTCTGTCCCTTCCTTCTTTTTTTTCTTTTCTTGAGGGCGAGAGGGTGTTAGGATATTTGTTGTTATTTAGGAAGGGGGCATTAACAGTAGTTATCTTTCTCTCATATACAAATACACGAGTGAATGAGTGTGAGTGTGTGTGTGTGTGTGCTCAAGCATGCATCTCATTTTGTTCTCTGCTCTCTGGGAGTTTGTAATTGAAAAGATGGATTATGCACAAAGTAAGACATATGAGAACAGTTACATCAGTATGAACAGAACTTGGGTGGAGATAAAACTTGCATACCAAGGGGTCTTGAGACTCTGGGCTCCTCAACTGCCCCTTCCTCTCCTTTCTGTTCACAGTTGGTACAGGAGGGGCCTTAGCAGTCAGAGCAGGAAAGGTGTTATCAACTTGCATAGAAGATGTGCAATTTCTAGGAGCTTATCCTATGTGTTCCCCCAGCCTAAGGATCTTTCTGGATTACAGCTTTCCTGGGCTGCTCACAGATTCTTTGTAATGCTTTGGGAAGTAGTGGCACCTCACACCTTCTGGTTTTCTTGAAGGCCAGCTGAAGAAGGCAGCAAGTTGGCTGTTTAAGAATGCAGAGCCCCTGAAGTCGCTGTCCCTGGTCTCCAGCAGCAGCAGAGACAACCCGGGGACCATGCCAGCTCCACGGATCTCTGGAGTGGAGGTCAAGGCTGAGAGCGTGTGCATCTGTTTCATCGATGACTGCATGGACTGTGATGTGCCCCTGGCCGAGCTTACCTTCTCCCGTGAGTGTACCTGGCTTGTGGGCTTGTCCTGCAGCCCAGTGCTGGTCTTTTCTTAGGGCCTGCCTTTTTAGCTTTCCATTTATCTTTGTTCCCCTTTACTTCACAGTGCAGTTAAAACTTAATAGTTTAACATGCTTTTAAAGAAAAAAAAAAATTGAGATAGAGTTTCTCTGTGCAGCCCTGGCCATCCTGTAACTCTTTCTGTCGACCCCCCTGGTCTTGAACTCAGAGATCGTCCTGCCTCTGACTCCTGAGTACTGGAAAGGTGTGAGCCAGATTTTTTTTTTTTAAACAAAGCAGAGTTGAGGCTTAGTAAATGTATTTTAGGGTAGACTTAAGCAGGAGGGTTAGGAGAGAGTGGCACTCAAGTAGAGAGTGAGGACATACCTGAGGACATGGGTATGGGGTCTCAAGGGATAATCAAGGAAAGTAAGACACTCTCAGTATGTACAAGAATGGATTACCCAGATTTTAAAAATTTATTTCCCATACGTGGCTTGAGCCTATAGCTGAGGAATAGGAGAAATTGACACTGACAAAGTTTCTATCACATCAAGAGTTCCAGGTGAGTTACCCTGCCTGTCCCATACATAAACATAGTGGTGAATAGAGTCACCTGGGACTTCTAGAACAAAAGCTGGCAGAAGAATGCTTCTGCCTGATTCTCTCCTGAAAACCAAACCAGGATCCTATTAGAAGGCTCATGTGGCATCTCCTGCAGTGGTAATGCGGCTCATCTGTTTTTGGTAGGCTGGGACCCGGGGAAGAGTGTTCTTTCCTCAGTGCCCTATTTCCTGTGTGAGGATGAAGGTTCTGAGGGGACCTGGTAAAAATCACCTGTCACTTGCCAGGTGGTGATGGTACGTACCTTTAATCCCAGCTCTCAGGAATTCAAGGACAGTCGTGGTTATACAGGGAAACCCTGTCTAGAAAAACACAGAGAGGGGGTGGGGGAGTAGGAAGTTATTACCTGTCACTTCCAATGTTTGTAGCTTGCCATCCTTCTCTCCTTCATCAAATTTGGTTCTGGACCTTTGCCTATCCTATACTTGAACCTTCTCTGCGCTTTTTAAGGCTGCACAATTAAAAGCCACTAGGTTTTTGACTGCTGACATGAATGTCTTTTCTGTAGAGAATAATTATGTAACTTATGTTTTCTATGGTAATCTTAAGATTCTGAGCTAATATGGGGTAAGAAGGGGTTCATGAGTCCCCACATCTGTCTGAGGAACTGGACAACTGATGGTCTCTGTGGAACACAGAGCCAGTTTTCTTTAAGGGTGTGGCTCCTGGTTGGTCGGCCACACTGCAGAGGATAGCCCCACACCCAGGAGTCTGTGGGCAGCAGAAATTGAAGTTTATGTGGGCTATAGAGGTCAGGGTGGATCTGAGAGGAGTTAGAGAGAGGAAGTGGGGATATATATGATCAAAATACATTGTGTAAAAATTCTCAAAGAATTAAGAAATATGTTAAAAAAGCAATATATGCTAACCTTTAGCAAGACACACCTTTTATTATTATTGCCCTTTTTCCATGCATTCAGGAGAAATACCCTTTGATGTTACTATGGCTTTGGTTACACCTGTGTGCTATGGATGGGGGTAGGGCAAGTGAGACCATGTTTTAGGTACAGTGCTTAAGAGAGTGCCAAAAACTTACAATTAAGATAATAATACATTGCTGGAGAGATGGCTCAGTGGTTAAGAGCACTGACTGATCTTCTAAAGGTCCTGAGTTCAAATCCCAGCAAATACATGGTGGCTTACAACCATCCATAATGAGATCTGCCACCCTCTTCTGGTATGTCTGAAGATAGCTACAGTGTACTTACAGATAACAAACAAACAAACATAACTTATTTTTTATGTCTATGGGTGTTTTGCCTGCAACTATGTATATGTATCACTCTATGCCTGGAGGCCAAAAAAAGCCATCAGATCCTTAAGAAGTGGAGTTATAAATGGTGTGAGCTGCATGTGGGTGCTGGGGATTTAATCTAGTTCCCCTAGAAGAGTAGCTGGTACTCTTAACCACTTATCCATCTCTCCAGCACCAGATAAGAATATTTGAATGCCGTGGTTAATGTACTGGTTATAAAACATGAAGATTCATATACAAACTTTCCTGGTAGACAGAACTTCTGTAGTTATGTGTGCTCTCCTATGAGGCTGTCAGTAGCAGCTATGACTAGTATCTGAAATGCAGTTTGTCTGGGGAGGCCACTTTGCTTCCTGCCTCTGTAGTAAGATTGACTTGTGTTGCAGGTCTGAATTTCCTTCAGCACATAAGAACTAACCCTGAGGGCTACGCCCACTTCACACTTTCTGGAGATTATTATAACCGTGCTCTGTCAGGTCAGTATAATTTGTATATTATTGTATAAGTTGTAGAATTTAAAGAATAAGCTTTTATGTTTACCAGGGCTGTCACAGCATACTTTAGACAAGAAAAAGGGTGGGGTGGGGAGCAGTGAGACTGAGAAACAACAGGGGGTGGGGGGCACAAGCACAGATTTTCTATTTTTTAAAAGTGTATTTTTGATGTGATGTGATTATACTTATAAGTGTTTCAAAAGTTAGTGAACTGGTCTTCAAGAGTTGAGCATCCGAGCCGGGCGTGGTGGCACACACCTTTAATCCCAGCACACGGGAGGCAGAGGCAGTCGGATTTCTGAGTTCAAGGCCAGCCTGGTGTACAGAGTGAGTTCCAGGACAGCCAGGGCTATACAGAGAAACCCTGTCTCGAACCTCCCCCCGCCCCCCAAAAAAAAAGAGTTGAGCATCTATGGTTTTGTTTGTATATTAGACAAGATCTCACTCTGTTGCTTAGGCTAGTCTGTGATTTATTAAGTTAAGGCTGGCCTAGAACTCACGTAAATCCTCCTGCCTCAGCCTCCTGAGTGCTGAGATTATAGGCCTATACCACAACATTTGGCCCAAATTATAATTTTCTACCCTACAGTCAGGCAGAAGTGAAGTGTGACACTATTTACATACTGAGATGAAAAGGAGCCACAGTTTCTATTAGTAAACTTGTAATTAGTGTAGTTTAGAAGTATTCCTCATGACTTGTGAAGTTGAACACAAGCATATTAGCAGCTTCTCCTCTTCCTCTTCCTGTCCTCCCTACCACCTTTCTCTTGGAGACAGGATCTCTATGTAGCTCAGGTGTCCTGGAATTTACTATGTTCACTAGGCTGGCCTTGAACTCAGTAAGAGTTCTTCCTGCTTCTGCTTCCCAGTGTATGCCACCATCCCTGGCCTGATTTCCCATTTCTTAAGTTGAACAGTTACAGGAATGCTTGTGATAATATTTCTTTTAAGTTGTATGTATATATTTGTTAAAACGTGTGACACGTTTTAAGAAAACAAAGAAACAAAACCCTTGATAAAGTTAAGCTAATGAGCCTCCAAGTATGGCCTTGGTTCAGTGGTGTAATGTTCTTTGAGCAGGGTTGATGTAGGAGCTCTTAGCTAAAGCCACAGTTTTCTCTTGTAACCTAAGTCTGAGGCTCTGTTTTACCTGTCTTGATTGAGGACGAGATCTAACTTTAATGAAACACAACATGTGCTCTCCCTCCCTGCTTCCTGCTACCTCAACGAGAGCATGATAGGGAGTGTTTGTGCTCTTCCAGGCCTGTTCCGTGGACCTGACCAGGCATCTGTAGGATGACCTATAGCAGAAGGTGGTGCTTTCATTGTGAGATTGAATTGGAGCCATTAAGCTGTAGTCTGTCCTTGCTAAGCATTCATGAGCAGTATTCTCCTATAAACCCTTGATATCTGCTGAACAGATGTTTTATTTCCTGCATTCTTTCAGGCTGGGAGCCATTTATTGAGCCATGGCCGTGCTCTGTATCCTGGCAACAACAGGCAGCTAGTCGTCTCCATCCTCCTCGATTGAAGTTAGAGGCCAAGGCCAAACGCCGCCTGGATATCAACATCACTTCTGTACTGATAGGTAAGTGGGAAGCTGCCTGTTTTAGGCTAACATCTTTTCTGCAACATGAGTCTCTTGCCTGCAGACAAAGATGCCAGGTGGACAAATGATTGGCCCTGTGCCTGCCATCACTTCCTCACCATGGCTGAACCCTATGCTCTGTGGCCAAGCAAGAGCTAAGGCTTCTTAGGGACCACAAAGGATCCTGGAGAACTTTCTCCTCTAATGTTTTGTTAGTGGGGTTCACTGTCCTAGAAATGAGGTTAGCTTCACTTCTGTTATTCACACAGGAATTTTTGTTTGTTTTTCAAGCAAGATGAAGTGTTTAAGCCCAGGCTAATCTCAAATTCACACTTCTCCTGCCTTGGCCTTCCGAGTGGGTAGAATTACAGAGATACGCCTTGACTCATTCTGTCAAGGAACACCACAGAGATTCCAGTTACAGAGTGGTGTTCCTTGACAGAATGAGTACGTTCCCTGTGCTGTTTATTCCCTGTCAATTGTCACACCAACTTAACTCTGAAGATTGCCAAGCCAATGCAATGTGTTCTCACAGTTTCTTTGGTGGCCCTGAAATGTACATTTCTGGATTCTGGATATCTCTGCCACATCTCTCCTGCAGAATGTGCACTGAAGATACAGCATAGCAGTCAGTGTTCCTGAGTGTGCTGTGTACTTAATGTCTTGTCTTTGCACCCGAGAGTCCCGTTGCCTAGAGTGTCACTCAGCCCTCAGTCTCATTGAGTCGCTATTCACATTTCAAGAGGGACTTTAATGCACACATCACCACCACCTGCTTTTGCCAAAGCCAAATAAATCTGACCTTCTTCTCTGCCCTCCAGCATTGTATTTCTGTCTTTCCTTTAGCCTTTCACATCATAGGTGACTTTATGAAGGTAGGTCATTTGATTGCTTTGATCTCTTCCTTGTGCAATTGTTGTCTCTAGGTCCAACCTTTTTTAGCTTCTTGCATAGGTCCAGTATGTAAGGAAGCACTCAGTAAAAGCTTTTTTTATGAATTGAAATTATTTGATATGAACCTTTTATCTTTTTCCATCTCCCTTCTTAATTTATGGAATTCTTTCTAGATCAGTATATAAGTACCAAGGCATCCTGGCTGGCGGATTACTGTAAAGAAGACAAGGAAACAGAGTCAGCCAAGACAGAAGACTGGATGGGCTCCTCTGTGGATCCACCATGCTTTGGACAAAGTAAGATTTTTATGTGCACATGTCTGCCTATATCAGTGTTAATCTGTAGAGCAGTGCTTCACCGAAATATTCAAATAGAATGGTCTTTCTCTGAGAACTCCATAAGAAGTTCTGACTGGCCTCTGTAGTTCGTTTTAGTTTTGTAAAAGACAGATTTCTGGCACAAACTACTGAACTGTTAATGCAGGATCTAATTCCATCGATGTGGGGGAGAGGAGATCTGCAAAACATTACTCTTGATTTCCAGTGATGCTGGAGATGAGCCGATACATGGAGAGCGCGTCAGGACAGGCTGTTGGTTACTTTTTTCTACTTGGGCGAAAACAGTTGGTTTTACAGTGGATGGGATATTTTAAAACTGGGTTATAAAAACATCTAAAGCTTGTGCTAGAGGGTTTGTATGTATTCTTGGAAAGAGGGAGGGCAAGATCCCAAGTGGAAAAATGTTTTTTAAAAGGGCAGCCTGTATTGTTCATAGAGTATAAAGGAATTGAATACCAGCATCTTGAGGAAGAAGTCAGTGTGTTCTTTGTTGGTGTTTTCTGTCCTGATGAATGCCTCAGCATGGAGCTCTGTTGGCCTCAGAGCTGGGGAGATGGTGACAGACACCACAGGTCCTGGTTGTTCCACAAGCCATTGTCATCCAAATTCAGCTCAGCCCCAACTCTTTCAGTGTGGTTTTTTTTGGGGAGTCTTGGCCTGACTTCACATAGCTCATGAATACTTAAATATTCCATCTGGTCTGCAAACAGTCTGGGAAGATGGGCTTTCTTAGCAGTAGGAAGCATTTGTGCTGGTTCGCCCCTCCTTGGGGTGTGTGAGCAGAGTGCCTCCAGCTTCTAGAAGGAAAGACAAAGGCTGCGCTGTGCTTGTTCTCTGTCCTTAAACTATTGCTTCTGAGTCCATGGAGCTCCAGCTCCCTTAACCTCCTGATTTGTGTTGCAAAAAGGTAACCTCACCTGTCCAGAAGATGCTTACGTCGTCTGTGTAGGGTGCCCAAGAGCAGGTGGTTCTTTGTACTGGGACCTTAGATCCAGTCAGTGCCAAGTCCAGGAAGGCCCGATGCTCTGAAGACCCCACTCTTCTTTTTCTTACACATTCTCCTCTCTCTGTTGTTAATAATTACCTTATCTATATTAAAGCTTGAGTTTTATTTCTTTAGGTTTTTCTGGTGAGGCTGATGTGATATACTGTTTTAACCACCTGACATACCTAAATAGCAAGTGCCTTTTTATTGGCAGTTCCCAATAGCCTTCTGAGAGGCGTCCTACAGTTTGTGTAGCATTGGCTTTCAAGTTAGTAGCTTTCAACTGTGTGGAACTGACTACTAATATTTAGATTTTATTTGAAAATTTTAGCCCTATTTCTCCCCAAAGTTAGGCTTTTTGTTTGTTTGTTTGTTTGTTTGTTTGTTTTCCGTGTCCTGTGTAAAACAGGCTAATGGCTTAGCCCTTACTGTGCCGTTCAACCTTAGGAACTGGGGATTCAATACTGTTTCAATGTATCTTTAGCTTTGTGTTACCTGGATTGTGGGCCTTGCAGTAAGGGCTGATTCTATAGGAAAATCTCCGTGGTATGACTTATTCCATTGATTATTTTATGAAAAATTCAATTTTTCTTTTGTTGTTGATGCTTATGTTCAGTTTAGAATTTAGTACTGTGAGATAAACAGTGCAAAAGGGTTGTTGAAATCTGGTGGGAGGCTGACTTTTGCCCTGAGTATCTGAGGTACTCAGTGGTCAGTGTTCTGTCCTATGTCTTTCCTTCTGGAATGGCATACCTCCCCTAAAATACATACTGATTAGTTTCTGTGACTCCTCTTGGTCAATCTCTTCAAGGGGATAGTCAACACATTCACTGTCACCTAATTAGAAAAAGAGGACACAACCACACCATCAAAGCTGTGCAAAAAAAAAAAAAAAAAAAAAAAAAAAATGCTGGCTTTGGCAAGCACTTACTGGTTCTTAGCAATAAGGAAGGATGTTATTGCAATTGCATGATGCTTGCATGCCATTTGTAATTTCTCTGCATGTGCTTGTTGGAGGTGAGTCTTGTTCAGCGCACCTGTTTTTATCTTCTAACTTTGTCTCTCCTGTCTACCAGGCCTCCCTCTTGTCTACCTTAGAACTAGGAGTACAGCCAGTCTGACTAACCTAGAGCACCAGATCTATGCTCGAGGTACAGTACAGCCAGAGGCTGGCATTGTTTTCCTGTTTCAAGAACTGCCTTACGTCAATCTGTATACTGATTTTTTTCTTTTTTCAAAAAGTATGTGTTGTTAATCGGAGCTGAATGGGAGTGTTATAAGTTATAAGTCTTCTGCCTCAGTAACCTGAGAGAAGGTCTCCATCGGATGAGTAGAGAACAGCACCTCATCGTGGCAGTGGCAGCAGACGTGACTGCTTCATCACCGTCTCCTCTGGTGAAAGAGGAATCAGCTGCACAGTACACAGTCAGAAAGGCCAAATGCAAGGAAGGCTCTTACAAGGAATGAAGGAGATGGAGGAACTCCATCCTTCACTAAGCAGCACCACATGGCTTTGCCTACGGAGCCCTTAGTGAGCGTTTATTCTCATGGGCATTCAAGGAGCTCTGTGAAATAAGAGCTGTAATAATTAGTCATAGAGCCAAGAATGTATTTCCTAACAAATTGCTTAGATACAAACATTCATTTCCTTACATAGGAATTTATGCATTTAGGAGATAGAAAAGAAGCTGTTCCTGGAGGATTGACTGATTGGTGAGAGCAAGAAGAAACTCCTCACATTGGACTGCCAACTGTATTTCTTCCTCTGTGTTAATGAGTACTGTTAATCTAACTGATTTATGTGTGTGACTAATTCCAGATCGTGGCTCTTGATATATCTTATGCTAAAAGGCATTTGAGCTGGGTTTGGTGGTCCACATCTGTAATCCCGGCAATTAGGAGTCTGAGGCAGGAGGATCATAAATTCCAGGCTGCCATGGCTTATATAGCAAGAGCCTATCAAAATAAAAAGAAAGATAACCCAAAGGCATTTGAGCCTCTTTTACTGGGAATACTGAACAGGGTTATTAATACAGACAGGTCACTGTATATTTTGTTTTAAGAAGGCTCAACTGGGATGGGTCTTTGGGAGTGGGCTCCCATCTTCATTTACTGTGAATTCACACTGCTGAGCTTTCCAGTACGCGCTCCTCCTTCAGGCAAAGGTGAGCATTCTTCCCCTCTAGCCAGTGTAGCGGACTCTGATGGGCAACGGAGGAATTTTCCTTCACTTCTCTGACTTGCTAGCATTAGATTTGGGGCTTCAGTGTCTATTATGATCCACAAATCAGGGCCTTTTGACAGTCTAAGCTGCTATGTAGCATAAAACTCCCAATTAGGATGGCCAATTCCTCCGTGAAAGACATGCCGAGGGGTAGAAATTTTTTCAGCTGGCTTCATTTGATGCTGAACTTGGATGTGAGGAATGTGAGGCTTTCTCAACCCCTGAAGAAATTGGACTCATTCACTGGAGGCAGATTTTTGAGGTCATCAGGAAATAATGCTCTCTTTGATGGATTTGGGAGTTTTCTCTCTGGTATTATGCCAAAGGCAAGGACACAGTTGAGTTGGATGCTGATGCAGTGCTGGGATTTGTGTGTTCTCTGGGGTGTTTTAGCCTCTGTTATTAGTTTTGATCTGCACAGGAAGCATGGGATCCTGCGTACTGTGCCTTCCATGTTATCTAATCCCACAGCAGTAGACATGTGGATCTCTGTATGGATTTCTAGTACTTGAGTCTGTATTTCAAAGTGGGCAAAGCCATCTTCCACCTGTTTTTTCACAGTATGATTTGCAGATGGAAACTGTCTGTCTGGTTCACAGTGGGATAGGAAGGTACATGTGGTCCTTTTCCTCTTGGCCCTTGTCTACTATAGTGAAGGTGCTCTTCTCACTCATATGGAGAGAGCACGTGAACACTGTTTATTTACCCTTTGGAAGAATCTTGCTCCAGCCTCAAGGTTTCATCTTTTACTTGGGGGAGGGGCTACTGGGATGGACATGGACACAGTTGTGGACAGACGTTATCCCTAGCAGTATTCTCACGTGTTATTATTGAACCAGACCACTTTCTATTTGAATGGTTTTCAACCTTCATAAGGGCGAAATGCTTTAATGCAGTTCCTCATGTGGTGACCTCCAACCATAAAACCATTTCATCGCTGCTTCATAACTGTAGCTTTCCTACTGTTAAGAGTTGTAAATATATGATATGCAGGATATCTAATATTTGACTCCCAAAAGGGTTGAGATTTACAGGTTGAGAGCCACTGCTCCTGTTCTCAACAGGTGATGATAACAGTCTCTGCTGAATTATTGTTGTCCAGAGAGAACTTGTTTTAACCTAAATGTTGCCCTTTTGGCAGTCATCGAGTTCCTCCCCTTTGGAAAGTTGTCTGTCAGGATTGACACAGACCCTGGGGCCTGCTGTGCTCATCAGTGTTTATGCACTAGGAACTCCTCAGCCAGGTGCCTCCTACCCTCAATTGTCACTGCCTGGTGGTTCCTGCCACCACCTCTGGCTTACTTTGCATGATTACTGGAGGTGACAGGCCCTTAGTCAGAGTGGGCTACAGAAGGCTCCTGGGGACACTGGAGTGCCTTTGACAGTTCTCAGTGTTGATAGTCAGTTTGTCAGTTTCTGGAATTTGGTTACATTGCTTTCCGGTCGTTGTTTCTCTTTAGTTTCCCAGTCAGAGGTTGTTTTGTGAAACAGCTGTGTGGAGCATGCTTTTTCAGCCTCCTTGGTGACTTCATTATGGAAGATAGTGGGGAGGGGGGTACCTATGTTAAAAATCAAACTATGTTGGGAAGATGGCTCTGCTGTCAAAGTGTCTTCTGTGTAAGTATGAGGACAAGAGTTCGATCCCTGGAAACTATCTGAGAAGCTGGTAGCATGTGTGTTTAACCCTAGAGTCAGTGTGGGAGGGGGAGAGAGCAAGCCGGTCTCTGAGTCTGATGGCCACTTGGTGAAATCCAGAGTCATGTAACATCCTGTCTCAAAAATCAGTAAGTAAAATGACGAAGACTATAGCAACTCTAAGTTCTACATAAATGCCTGTACACACACATACATACAGTACTCACTAAAAATAAGAGAGCAAAAATGTTACTTAAAAGCTTTCAGATAGCATGACCTTGACTTCTCAGTGAAAGGGGAGAAAAAGCACCAGGAGAGAAAACAAAGTTTTAATTTTGTTACTATGTACATGCTATGGTTCAGGGGTGGGGGCCTTCCACCAGGGTTAGGATTAAGAATGCATTGCTTAGGAGGAGTGGCTTATGTCAGTGTTTTTCTTGATTTATAACCAGGTCAGGTCCTGATGGACTGTTCAGAGCAGTAAGACCCATGAGAGTTGTGGGGACTGTGTGTGTGTGTGTGTGTGTGTGTGTGTGTGTGTGTGTGTGAGAGAGAGAGAGAGAGAGAGAGAGACAGACAGACAGACAGACAGACAGACAAGAGACAGAGACAGAGACACAGAGAGATATCACACAGAAGCCTGCAGATCCATGAAACATCTCTTTGTCATACCAACAAACATACAATTCCTTTTCTTTGATAGGGTTTCCATCATGCAGACAGAGTAGATAGTAATAGTCTCTTTTTATTGTTTGTTTGCCACAGCAGAGGTGAAAACACCCAAGCGTCGGCAGCCATTTGTCCCCTTTGCTCTTCGGAACCACACAGGATGCACACTGTGGTTTGCCACCCTGACCACCACACCCACCAGGTAAGGCACTTTCATTCTGTCTCTGGAGACACTTAAATCCTGGCAACCTTGGCAGCAGCCTGGCAGAGCAAGGCTGGCTCCTGCTCAAAGCCCCTGGGCTGGTAACTGAGCCAGTACCTCATGTCCGGAGAGTTATGGTAGGTAGACATACTGATTCTGCAGAAGACCACTGTGAAGTAGGTTCTGAGTGTGCAGTAGTGCTGCTGTGCTCATCTTGACCTGGTTTGTGTTATGTTCATGGTCAGAGGGTAAGAGAAAAGTCATCCCAGGCCTCTGTAGGCTCCATACTCTTTAAAGAAGCTGTATGTGGTCTGTATATGGTCTCAAAACTAAGTATTTTGCATTTTTCTTGTAAGCCTGCTTTGGAAATGCCCTCCACCCCTGATTTCTGAACACTTATTTTTGTCTCTAAAGCACACTTTGGCCCAGATAGCATCGGGTGGAGTTGGGAGGGCCATGGGAATCTGCCTAAGCTAAATGCAAACCTTGACTGATGACTTTGCCTGCTTAGATGTTGGCTCAATGCTCTAAATACATGGGGGACCTTTCCAGCTTCATGAAGGGCAGAGCTGAGTAACTGTCAGCTGATTTGAAACAATATTCTTCTGCTTCCACTAGCTATGAGGTACCACAGGCAGGACTTTGCTGTTTACCAGTTCATGTCTGTTAAATTCTTGGTGGTCACCGGCTTGTTCCCATAGAAAACTCTGCTTTGGTTTGTTTGCTTTGGATGCATATGTGTGCATGTGTGCATGAATATGGCTATGGGTGAATGTGTGTGTGTGTTCATACATGCATGTGAGAGTATATGAATGTAGCTATAGGTGGATGTATAGGTGCTGTAATGCATGTGTGTGAGTATGTATGCAGAGGCCAGTGAACAACCACAGATGTCATCTTCAGGAACGTTGTCTGCCTTCTTTGACAAAGGGTCTCTCATTGGCTTATTGATTAGGCCAGGCTGCTTGCTGGCCACTCAGCTCCAGGAATCCTGTCCCTCCCTCCTCAGTGCTGGGATACATGCACCACCACACCCAGCATTCTTACATGGTTTCTGGTGATTGAACTCCTGTGCTCCTGCTTGTGAGGTAGGCAATTTCATGCCTGCTGTGTAGGACTAGGAAAATGGCTCAGTCAGTAAATTCTTGTGTATTAAGGCCAAGAGCTTGGATCTCCAGCGATCTTGAAAAAGCTGGAGATGGTAGTGTGTGGCTGTTTCCCAACACTAAGACATGAAGATAGGAGGGTCCCTGGAGCTCAAATTATTAGATAGATAGTGATTGATGAAGGCACCTGATGTTAACCTCTGTGCTCCAAATGCACATATGTCCATGATGTAACACACACACACTTTCTTTAAATTGAAAAACATTATTTGAAACAGAGTTTCACTATGCAGCCCAGGCTGGCCTAAAATTTGCCCTATTGCGCAGGCTGGGTTTACAGTCATTTTCATTCTTCAGCCGAGGTTGTAAGTATGCTGTACAATACTCAGTATTACTTCAGTCTATTTCTAAACATCCAAAGATGTTTAGTTGTGACAGAGCCTGAAAGTAGCTGAAGTCACTGGCTCTCAGGTCCTTCTTGGGTCACAAAGAACAACCAGGTTATATCATGCCACTGCAGTCAGTCAGTTATAGGAGGGCTGATTTCCCAGTGGCTCGGAACTCCTGTAGAGATAGTAGGGAGGGTAAGGCAGAAGGGACAACCTGTCATCTGATTTCGTTCCAGGGCTGCACTGTCTCACAGTGGGAGTCCTGGGGTGGTTCCAGAAGGGAATGGAGCATTCCTGGATGATGCGCACAATGTCAGTGAGTGGAGAGAAGTCCTCACAGGTGAAGAGATTCCCTTTGAATTTGAAGCCAGAGGAAAGTTACGACACAGGTAAAATATGGTTGTTTATTCTTTCTCATAGATTTCATGACATGGATATAAATGTTTGTCCCTCGTGTTTTGTCTTTCACTGACTTGAATGTTTTGTTGTTCAAAGATACTTTGATAGTTACTCTTTCCTCCTAGAATACAGACTGCCATGCCATCTTGGAAAAACATTTCTTTCTATTCCCATTTTCTTTTTTTTTTTTTTTTTTTTTTTTAAAGATTTATTTATTTATTATATATAAGTACACTGCAGCTGTCTTCAGACACTCCAGAAGAGGGCGCCAGATCTTGTTACAGATGGTTGTGAGCCACCATGTGGTTGCTGGGATTTGAACTCTGGACCTTCGGAAGAGCAGTCGGGTGCTCTTACCCACTGAGCCATCTCACCAGCCCCTTTTTTTTTTTTTTTTTTTAAAGATTTATTTACCCATTTTCTTGATGTGTGAGAAGATAACTAAGTATTTCAGAGTTTGGACAAAAGCTAGATACATACTAACACTCAGCTCCATTAAACCCTGTCCAGGTTTCTATGTAGGTGACCTAGCCTGAAAGCTGCCGAAGTGGATGATGTACAGTTCTCAAGCTTGATGATTTCAGTCTTAACATACATTTATGCCACAAACTTTCTGTAAGCAGATAGGCCCAGGATGCAGAGCTAGGAAAAGTAAAGAACAAATTTGAAGCAGTGTAAGATTACCTCTTCAAGGGGTACTGCTGACCCAGTCACTCCTGGCGCAGCCAGCTAGAGGACTTGGCACAAATACAGATGAAGGCTTTAATTCCATTTCCTGAAAGATAATAGAATGTCCAATAAGGTATTATCTCACTATTTGCAAGTATTTTTAAATGGAAAGGCTATCTAGGGTGTAAATAGGTGAAGGCTTAGTGTTTGAGCCTTGGACTGATTCAGGGAAGCTGAAGTGAAAGAGGCTGGCTTCAGGCCTGAGCTCATATGCAAACCTCCCTCACAACAAAGCCTTTCTTCCTCTTGTTCCACCTGCACGGGTTAGTCCTGACTGGTGAGGGTTTTGAATATATGGGTCTGGGTCTCTGGCAGTCTTTTGGGGGTGGGGGTAAAATCTCTATGCTGGACATATTTTCAGGGTGCCCTGTGCTTCAGGAAGCTCTTGTTAATAGTATCTTTCAATAAGCCCTGCCTCTTGCATCAGAGAGGCCTTGGTGTCATTTCCATCTTAGTTTCCATGTAACCCACTGTACTGCTTGAACTCATCAAAATAAATGCATTTTTTGGCATTTTCCCCTTGGCATACTGTACCCTATGCTGCCCTCCTCCCTTCCTGTCAGACTCAAGTTCAGTTCCCCATTTCAGCTTCAGCCTTCTGGCTTGAATTAGGCAAAATCTAAAATAGAATTAAACGTGCAATTTCCTCCTATTCCTTCTGTTCTGCCCACTGCCTTCTGCTCCAGTTTCAGCTGAGCACTTGTACTCTGAACTCCAAGGGCTCTGTCTCCCAGGCTTGTCTGTGGTTGTGTAGGGCCTGAGCCAAAAAGCTGGATGTGTTCCTTAGAGGAGTAGAATTTTCAACAAAGGAACTAGAAAGACAAAGCTTACGTACCCCAAGAGCGTGGTTACGTGATTCAGTGGCCAGGACACTCTGACCGTTCCATTCAACTGATTTCCACTGACATTATTTCATGAAGATTAGGTAGGTGCTGCTGGGAACCCTCTGGCAAGCATACAGATTTTCATGGTTTATGAGAAGAGGGCAGATGCCCCTTGCTCCAGGCCTTCTGCAACTCACCAGTAGCCGTCAGCATAAAAGCCAGTTAAACTGTCTTTTTGACTTCTCTCACCAGGTAATGCTCAGAAGGCTTAACTGGCTTTATAAAATACAATCAGGTTGCAGTCTCTGCTCCTAATTTCCTGTCTTTTTGAGACTGGACCTTTTCTGTTCCTCTTGACAGACATACTCATGACCTGCGTATCCATCAGCTGCAAGTTCGAGTGAATGGCTGGGAGCAAGTGAGCCCAGTGTCTGTGGACAAGGTCGGGACCTTCTTCCGATATGCAGCACCAGACAAAAATTCCTCTTCCTCTACGGTGAGTGGCTGCTGTTTGGTGTCATGCACACTCTGCCAGGCCAGGCTGTCATACAGTGAAGCTTGCAATAACCTTGCTCTGTTGAAGTGCTTTGCTTCCCTGTGTCTAAGAAGAAAAACATCAGAGTCTTGTCTTAGGAGTGAGTGTTAGGAATCAATATGAAGATCAGCCAGCTAATGGTTGACATCAGTAGAAAACGAGGTGGGAATTTAGCAGCAATATGTTGTTTCATGTAGGTAGATATCTTTCTTCTCTGTTCATAGTCTGGGAAACTTCCCTCAGTGTCTATGGGGGATGGGTTTCAAGGCTTCACCTGCCCCACCCCAGACCCAAATCGTTGGTGCTCAAGTCTTTATTTTTTTATGGCATAGTGTTTGCACGCAGTCTATGCGTATCTTCCAGTAAACTTCAAGTGATCTAGAGATCACCCACAAAAGTACTGTGGAAAGCAGTTGCTAATACTGTATTATTTATAAGCTAGAGATGAGGAGAGAGTTTGTATGTGTGACCATAGTAGGCCTGACCACACATCAAATGGTCTGGGCCTGGTTGAGTTTGAGGATGTGAGCCCTGTGTATATAGAGGGCCAACTGTCTTGGCTGTTCTTTATGTATAATTAAGCTTTACCATTTGCATGCATCTTCATATTATATTGCTCTTCCATGTCCTTTTAGCTCTCTGTTTCTAAATCCTATGTAGCATTGCTATTTATTGTCTAATCACACTTAAGTTCACCTGTTTCTCCCTGGCCTTTCAACCTGGGGCAGGGGGCAGGGGGAAGGGGAGGGATGTAGGCAGCTTCCCCAGCTGCTGGTATAGGCAGACACCAGTGTTCTGGTGATGCAAGCACCTTAAGTGCTCCTGTGCCATATTGATGTTTTGTTAGGCAGGTGACCTACTTTTGAGCATCAGTGATGAAGCAAACACTGTAGAGACACTACAGCTTTGCTCATGAGATATACTTTTGGAGAACTCCTTTCCACTAGTGTTTATTTTCACTGTCTCTCTATGGTACTCCACTTATCTTCATTGGGAGAAAAACATTATTTTCTGCCTAAATTCATATCAAGCAGTGAAAGGACCAGCTCTTCCTACACATACTTAGCCATTACATTGATGGGTCCTGGAGAAACACAGCCATCGGATGATAGTAGACTGAATATCATTTTCTCCCTACTGCTCAAGACATGGTATATTGTCTTTAGTGATACTGTACCTGAAAGCCGTTTTAAACACCACTCTTTCAAGGCATTTACATTGTCACTGCTATTGTGTGTCTGTGTCACTGCTATTGAAGCTCTGAATTTTGTAACTCTCTCATAGATCGGCAGTCCAAGCAGCAGAACAAACATCATACATCCCCAGGTTTATGTGAGTATGACTTTCCTGTTGTCATCATTATACTTACTGAGTGTGTACACTGTACTGAGGCTGTACACAGGTGTGTGTTTCTTCATGGTCAAAGGACTCTGTGGCCCATGTGTGACTGACACTTAAACTACCCTTTCCTGTTAGTGTCTTCCTGAGTTAGTGCACATAGCTGAGGATTTTTGCATCTCCAGGGCTTCCTTTCCTTCTCAGCCGAATTATCAGTTTCTCCTGGTTCAGTTGTGTATTTCATATGCTTGGTCCCAAGGCCTTGTAAGAAAAATACAAGAGCAGTTAGATTATGCCCCACTGGTGCTTGAAACATCGTTGCAAGGTGACATGAATATAGTCCAGGCATTATTTTCCTACTTTTTGTGCCTAAGGATCACAGACACTGAAGTAGGAGGTGGATCTGAAAGCTATAGTGTATGATTCTTTGGAGCTAGGCTAGTGGAGGATTGAGCTTTGATGGTGATTTCTGACTAGTATGTGTTCCTGAAAAACCATTCCAGAAAGGGGGCTCAGAGAATCTAAGTTCGGTTTGCAGCACCATGTCAGGCAGCTCGTAGTTGCCTGTGACTTCAGCGTCTTCTTCTGGCCTCCACAGACACCTTCTCACTCATGGCATCACTCACACAGACATATACCGATCCACATAAATAAAAATAATAGTATAAAAAAACCAAAAATACTCCAGAAAAGATGGTTGAATTTTGACTTGGACTCCCCAGCACTTTGGTTTGGACGCAAAGCACTTTGTTTTATAGCTTAGTAAGCCAGTTCTCTTATAGTTCACTTTAATAACAATAAAGTCGGCAGGATGAAGGACTTGGTTATGCTTTCATCTGTTTCTGTGGCAAAGAAGCATCTAAAAGTAGTGCTTTTAGACCCTCTGTGGTGCACAACACATGGAATTCATTCTTAAATACATGTTTCTGTATGGTAGCTGTACAAAGACTGTGTTAAATGTGAGTGAACATTTAGAACTTCACATAGCAACTGTAACCCAGCAGCAATGACAAACCCCTTCCCTCAGTTCTATTATGTGTCTGAAGCCGGCAACCTGTTTTTTAAAGGTTGTACGTTTGTAATCTCAGTACTGAGGAGATAGAGTCAGGAGTTCAAGGTTATCCTCATCTTCACAGTGAGTTAAAAGTCAGCCCTGGCTACATGACGAACCAAACATGAAACCAACCATTATGATGGAGCACAGCCTTGAGGGCGGTGACGAGGAAAGCTTATTTCTAGCTCTCTCCATGTTAGGTACATGGGTCGTCAAGGATAGTTGAGCCACACTGAGAGTTAATGAAGTCATTTGTTCCTGAGGAATATCTCCTAAACAGACAAGGCTTTCCTAAACTCTGTGCTTTGCACAGACAGACATGAACCTCTGCAGACATTTTCTTTTTTCCTGTGTGTGTCTGGGCAGCACTCAACCCATTGCTAGTGTTGAAGGAATGCTTTCTCAGTCTTAATTAGGAAGGAAGATGCCACATGGGGGAAAGCAGTTAGTGCCTTGCAAGGTTCTACTTCTTTTTTTGATTTCCTCGGGAGATTTGAAAACAAGTTGTCCTATAGTTTCTTTATTAGGCCTGGTGGTGTGTTTTTGTTTTTACCACATCACAGGAAATATGGAAAGTTGAATAAATCATTTAACTATTGAAGTTCTTTGTAATATGTCTGTAGGCCTCGAGATAGCCCTTCCTCCCTTCCTTTCTTTGTAGAATTAAGGAGTAAATCCAAAGCCTCCTGTATGCTATGTAGATAACTCTCCCACTAAGCTGTATCTCCATCCCCACATGTTCTTTTGGGACATACTCTATGGTATTATATCTGAGTAGAATACTTTATAGATGTTTTTAGAGTAGGCTCCTTAAAAAATGATTTATTTTTAATTATTTGATGTGTGTGTTTGCCTGCATGTATGTAAATGTGCCAGGTGTCTATCTTTTGTTACTGAGGAGGCCAAAAGAATGCAAACCCCTAGAACTGGAGTTACAGATGGTTGTGAGCTGCCATGTGGGTGCCTGGAATTAAACCCAGGTCCTCTGGAAGAGTGGCCAGTGAACTTAACTATTGAGACATCCCTCTAGTCCTGGCTCTTTCCTTTTGTTGTTGTTGTTTTGAGGCAGGGTCTCACGATAGAGCTCTGGCTGTTCTGGTACTCACTGACTGGCCCCGAACAGATATCTGTCTGCCTTTACCTCCTGAGTGCTGGGATTAAAGGCATGGGCCACCATGCCCAGCAGTCCTGACTCTTTTAAGAGTATTCACGTTTAACAGTATTTATGGCCTGCTCGCTTACTTTAGAGCTGAAAACTGACTTGGTGTGGATAATAATTTACTGACGAGCAATAGTGGCAGCAATACTCTTGACTTCCATACTCTAGTGGAATTTACATGCTGTGTGTTTTTCCAGATGCAATTTTCTTTCTCTTTTTCACAGTTCTCTTCGCTTCCACCTGTGCGGGTGGTATTTGCAGTCACAATGGAAGGCAGTGCTCGGAAAGTAATCACTGTTCGGTCAGCCCTCATTGTGAAGAACAGACTTGAGACACCAATGGAACTACGGTTGGACAGTCCTTCTGCCCCTGACAGTAAGTCAGGATGGTGCTGTTATTGTGACTCTTTGTCCCATTTGCATAGTGTGTCTTGCCTCTGTCCTCAGATTAATGAGTCCTGGGGTGGGGACCATCTCCTGCAAGTGCTAACACTTATTTCTGTGGCAGAGCCGGTGGTGCTTCCCGCCATCATGCCAGGGGACTCGTTTGCTGTGCCTCTACACCTCACTTCTTGGCGGCTGCAGGCCCGACCCAAAGGAATGGGTGTGTTTTTCTGTAAGGTTCCCATTCACTGGACCAATGTAGTGAAGACAGCAGAGGTCAGCAGCAGCAAGCGGGAGTGCCACTCAATGGACACAGAGAAAAGCCGGTTCTTCAGGTATGTTGCTGCTGGGATGGATGCCTGGGTGTTGACTTTTCCCCTTCAGGGTCTGTGCAGACCCATAGCAAGACCTCTGTTTGTTTCAAACTCCGAATTCTCCTTCTTTAAGATCTTGAGTTAAAGTTTGTAGAAGGAAGAATCCACAAAGGCCGTACGTAGCCACTTGAGATGAGGCTTCCCTCCTGTACATCGATCTGCATGAAGAGAGCACATATGGGGAAGGAAAGAATAAACCGAAACCCACCCAGCTCCTAGGTCTAAACTGGGTAGCCAAATCCTGGGGCTGAGGTTTCTCCTAAGGAATAATTTTAAAGTATCCTAGGTAAAAATTCAGATTCACACACTTTCTTGAGCATGATGAAAAATTGCCTCACCACTTAAACCTGTATTTCCCTGTGTAGCTTGTGACGGAATCTTCCAGGGCAGTGTTTAAGAGATCCTGGATGGCTGCCTTCCGGCTCTCAGAGACTTAAGCCTCCAAGCCCTACTCAGACCTGCTTTACTTTTCTTTTCTATTTATTTATTTATTTATTTATTTATTTATTTATTTATTTATTTATTTATTTTTATTATATGTAAGTACACTGTAGCTGTCTTCAGACACACCAGAAGAGACACACACACAGATCTCATTACAGATGGTTGTGAGCCACCATGTGGTTGCTGGGATTTGAACTTCAGACCTTCGGAAGAGCAGTCGGGTGCTCTTACCCACTGAGCCATCTCACCAGCCCCTGCTTTACTTTTCATAGAGTGAAACTGGGCTTTGTTTTTCTGTTGAAGAAAAGCTAATTCCACTTTTATGCGCCAAATTTAAAGCAAGCTTTATTAAATATTAAATACTGACCTAAAGATGGGCTTTGTTCAGGATCATTCCCTGGAATTTCCCAGCTGAGAATGACCGTGAGCCGTTAGCTACAGGGATTTTTAAGGACAAACCTATAAGCCACCGTACTTTCACATGAGGCTTTGTTCTTCTCCAAGAAATTCAACTCCCAGAATTCTAGGACGTTACCTGGTTTGGGCAGGTAGGGCTTACAGGTTAATTTTGGGCATTAGACCAAAATTAGACTAGCTTGTTTTATTTGGCATATGCACAATGAATGCCTTGACCAGTAATTCCAGATTGTATATTATTTTCAAGTATGTGTGGAACATTCTTCAAGAGAGGCCATTTTTGGGGGCCATAAAATCAATAAATCAATAAATACTTAAAAATTGAAATCATAAGAATATATATCCTGACCATAATAGAATTGAATTAAATCATCAGCAAGATGCCTAGATAACCTTAAGATATTTGGGAATCAAACAATGTACTTCTAAATAATTTTTGAGCCAAAGAAGAAATTACAAAGGAAATTAGAAAATATTTTGAGTTGAACAACAATAATAAAACAGTAATAATACAGACGTCAAAAAAATGGAGAATACTGTAAAAGCAGTTCCTATGGGAAAGCTAGTTTTTAATGTTCTAAGAGAAAATACAAGTATATGTAAAATGACCCATTTAGCCTTGAAGCTCATAAAAGAATGAAAGAAAGCCAGTAAAAGCCAGGCACAGAGACACAAATCTGTAAGCAGCTGAGACAGCGAGGCTGGAGGGTCAACAGTTCAGTGCCATCCTCAGCTCTGTTGTGAGCTTGAGGCTGGCTTTGGGCTACCTGAGATTCTGTCTTACCCAGAACTAAACACACCCACACGCACACACACACACACACACACACACACACACACACACACAGAGACAGAGAGACAAAATAAACAAATAGAAAAAGGGAATAAGTTAATATCAAAATTGGATTTTATAATGATTCTTCTTAAGTTACATAACTTTCTAGCAAGACTGTCCAGGGGAGAAAAAAAAGAAAAAAAATTACCAATAAAATAAAAGTGATGTTAAACTGGGCATGGTGGCTCAGACCTGTAATTTTTTTTTCTCCCTAAGACAGGGTTTCTCTGTGTAGCCCTGGCTGTCCTGGAACTCACTCTGTAGACCAGGCTGGTCTCAAACTCAGAAATCCTCCTGCATCTGCCTCCCAAGTGCTGGGATTAAAGGCATGCACCACCACTGCCTGGGCAGACCTGTAATCTTAATACTCCTGATGATGCAGGTGAATTTTGAGTTAGGAGCTTGTTTGCGCTACATAGCTACTTTCAAAAATAAAAATAAAAAAAATAAAAAAAATGGAGATAGACTAACCATCCACTTCCCTACTACTCCCTCACTCCAAACAAATGAAGTATTACTGCCCATCCAACAGATGTGAAAAGGATTGCAAAGAAAGGAATGTGCTTTTATGCATTTGTGCTTAGTACTGACAGATCTACTTGGGATTAGATAACCTGTCGGGCCTTGACCCTGAAGAAGACTGCATCTCCCTTTCTCGGTAGCCATTGATTGCCTACAGCTCTTCACCTAGGCATGGGGCCTCACTCGAGTTTTCCCATACACACTGGCATGTCACTTGTCATTTTCTAGATTTTGTTTAAGCATGAATTCCTCTTATTGAGAGGGAATGAAGTCCAATTAGATGGGTTTTGGATTCCCTCAGGATATAAGTGCCACTAGTGTACCTTTAGGAGAATTTTGACATTTTGGTCATGTTGTGGTTTACAGCTGTTTCAAGTTAACAATTAAGGAAGAGAGACACACTAAAGATGTTTGAAAAAGTTATTGGGAACCATACTATTTTGCTTACTTAAAACTACATATAGTATGTGAGTGTGTGATACGAGGAGTGATAATGCTTCCCCCAAGAACCATAGCTATTTAATAACAGCAACAACAAAAACACCAGTGCTAGGCACAGAAAACCTCCAAAACAACATAGACTACTGCTGTGGCTCCTGTTTGCCTTGCAGAAAATGAAGGTTAGTCCCTACTGTTGATAACACCAGACACTTGGTTCAGATCCAGGACTTGGAAGAATAGGACAGGAAGTGACCTAGAAACCTCCTCTGTGAGGATTGCACCTCCTCATACCCGAGTTATGAAGGCTGCCAAAGGAGAAAAGTAATCAAAGTTCTATTTAGGTGTAAAGCTACAAACCAACATGGCCGAAATGTCAAAATGTCAGGGTAACATGAACACAGGCATCTGTTTAGTTTAAACGTATGAAATAAGTACAAGTACAGTATGGTGAGTTCTAGTACACCCTTGCCTATAAATGTGTAGGGAGACTAAAAGGAGAAATAGATGAATGAACACAGAATCATAGTTGGTGAAATAATAATAATATCAAAGATTTCAGTCATGCTATCAACTGTTAATCCTGAGATTGCTAGAGAAAAAGCCCCAACACACAGTAGTATATATACCATGTGACCCCATTTGTATGTAGTTGCTGAGCAAACGTGTCTGATAAAAGGGATTGCTTGAATGGCTGGGAGAACACACCTGTTGGAAGGTTAGTGAGGGCACGTTGGGAGTAGTCTTTAACTTGTTTTGAGTGATGGTTACACGTGAGCATGTAACGACTAAAGCCCATTAAACCCCAGTATTTATAACCTCTTCATTTTACTGTGAACTACATCTCAGTAGATGAGTTTTTTCATTATTTAGCTCAGGAGAAATATTGTAGCTTTTAATTCAGGCTGATAGTTTTCATGTGGTTTGTCTTTACAGGTTTTGTGTAGCCATAAAGAAGGAGAACTATCCAGATTACATGCCCTCAAACATATTCTCTGACAGTGCAAAACAGATTTTCAGACAGCCTGGGCATACTATATACCTCCTACCAACAGTGGTCATCTGCAACTTGCTGCCTTGCGAGCTTGACTTCTATGTAAAAGGAATGCCAATTAATGGGACCCTGAAACCTGGCAAAGAAGCAGCCCTCCCCACGGCTGATACGTCTCAGAACATTGAACTGGGTAAAACTGCCTTAGCATCATTTGTAGTAACCCTATTAAAAATACCAGGAAATATTTGTGAGCATTCTAAGCCTCTTGTAGAAATCAAGTTGCATGCAGTATCTCAGCGAACCAACTCAGAGCCAAGGACTTAGCTAGGAAGCAATCAACAGCATGTTCTTTCTTAGGTGTGAGTATAGGGAGTGGTTCCATCTTTTCACACTCTGCATATTTCTAGCTGTAGAGTGGGAAGAAGCAAATGTTTGTATGCACTCAGGTCTTCAGAAAAAAAAAGCAGGCTCTTGACCTGTGCCCTCATGTAATCCTTACAGCACCACTTATTTGCCTGTTTTATTGATGCAGAGATGAAGCTTGCAATATTTATTACATTGAGTAATGTTCCTTTGTAAGGGACAGGATAGAGACTAGCCAAGCAGACATGAGTGAGCATAACATTATCGGGGCCCTCAAGCAACTCTAGGATTAGAATAGTACACTTAAGATTACTTAAGGGTTTAAATCACATCTTCATCACTGGACATGAACCTCAGCACTCAGGAGACAGAGGCAGGCAGATGTCTGAGTTCAAGACCAGCCTGGGCTATAGAGCAAGTTCCAGGACATCCAGAACCACAGAGAGAGAGAGAGAGAGAGAGAAATGCTGTTTCAAAAAATAAATGATACAAAGAAAACCACATATGTTCACCATGCTGTACAAAGTTCTGAATTTGACTAGTGGACTTTAGGTTGCTTCATATTTGTTCTTATCCAACAAGATGAAAGTGACCTTGAGGTTTCTACCTTGTAGGTCCTTAGTGATTTCTCTAAAAGGACTCCAGTTTACTTCTGTACAGGCTATTTTTGACAAATTTAAGTTCATGTTCAGAAAAGCCAATGTCTTGTACCTTTAGGGGTATCACTGGAAAACTTTCCACTCTGTAAAGAATTGCTCATCCCACCTGGGACGCAGAACTACATGGTCAGAATGCGACTCTATGACATCAACCGGCGGCAGCTCAACCTCACCATCCGCATTGCTTGTCGTGCAGAAGGATCCTTAAAGATCTTCATTTCCGCACCATATTGGCTAATCAACAAGACAGGTACACACTGAAACCATTCAAGTAGACCTTTGACATGGGAATTTGGATACCTTTGCTCAGCTGACTAACTGGAGCCATTGCAGACAGATTACTCCAGCTGTCTGATATACTCAGTCTTCCCTACTATGTTTGACCATTGTCAAGCTGCTCGTTAGGTGTTCTTCAAACAGTGGGCTGGAACCACTAATAAACTCCCTTCTACTGCTTCCTCATGGTGATTTCCCCTTTAGCTGTTTGCATGTTTCATGGGTAGACTGGGTGGGAATGATATAAACTTTTCCCTCCTTTCTAAAGGGTTACCACTGATCTTCAGACAGGACAATGCAAAGACGGATGCTGCAGGCCAGTTTGAGGAGCATGAGTTGGCACGGAGCCTGAGCCCTCTCCTGTTCTGCTATGCTGACAAAGAACAGCCAAACCTGTAAGTGTGGCTACGTTCGGGAAGGGCAGTGAGCTAGCAGGTGTCGGAGATCAGCAAGGCCAGAATCTGCCTGTTTAAGCAGAACTGTCCTGGAGCCCACAGGCCTGGCTTGGCAGCAGTGGAGTCCTAACTTAATAGGATTTAAAAAATAAAAAAGCCTAAGTTATATGTTATTTGATACGGGGAATAAACCATTTGTGAGTTTGTAATGAAAGGTAGTTCTGTTTTATTGAAGTAGTACTCTTTTTTTGTAACTGTGCCATGGAAGAGGAACTGGGCATTCCCGTCTCTTCCTGCCATCTCCTTTCTGCTAAAAGCTCTGTGCCCTGGAGAGGAGTGGCATTAGGGAGGAGACAGTCTGTCCTTGATGAAGTCTTCAGCCCATGAATCTAGCTGAGGCTGTTTATGGGAGGTTTGCAAATCCCAAATGTGCTGTGGCACCATCTCAAAATTCATGGGAGTCTGCGGGTGGGGATAGCACTTGTGAGGTTAAGTGAGGTGTCTCTTTAAGGCATGTAGGGACATTAATTTACTTTTGTTGGTTTTGGCATTCTGTTTTCCTCAGGAGTTTATAGCCCCAGTCTAAAGATAATGGGGGTTGCAGGGGGCTGTCCCATATCTCTGAACAGTATCTGTAGAGTACTGCTGAGTCCTCCCATGAAGGTCCCCAGTGTACTCCAATGGACGCAGATGTTTGTACCATAGCCAGCCTAAGTCAAGAGAAGGCTGTGGTTAGTCAGAGTTGTGGCTATTGGAGGAGACACAACCAGACACGTGAAACATCCAGGAGTCTCTTTCCTCAGAGGCACAGAGATGGTGTTACCTGCCTAAGGCCACATTGTTTGTCTATGGCAGCACTGGAGCATGTTCTGGTGGTATTTCCCAGTTCTGTGATGAGACCCCAGCTCCCTCATCAGTGCTCTATCATTTTGATCATGCTGGTTCCTGGAAAGACACCCCCAGCCACCTCAATTTACAGAGTCTTTGGATTTTAAGGAACAAGATTATAGCATGTGGCTGGCTTATGGAGAGTATATTGGCATTTTCTCCCAAAATGCTTAGCTGCAGTTCTTGTCACACTGCTGTGCTGTGGCTACTTCTGGAGTTAATGGTCTTGCTGTGCTTGAGGTTCACAGGAAGTAAGGTTGAAAGTCAGTGTGAGAGACCTGATTGGGTGGCAGCCACAGTGTTTCCTTGTTCATAGTCTGTTGTGGAGGTATCCATGTTTGCGCTTCTTCCCACCACAGCTGTACTATGAGAATTGGAAGAGGGATTCATCCAGAAGGCATGCCTGGCTGGTGTCAGGGCTTCTCCCTGGATGGTGGGAGTGGTGTCCGAGCTTTGAAAGTTATCCAGCAAGGAAATCGCCCAGGTCTCATCTATAACATCGGTGAGTTATGTTTGGGGCTCAGGGAGGATTGGAACCATTGGCTAAATACCCCAGTCCTCCATAAGTGAATCAGCTATGCATGTTGGCCTGGCAAGAAGTGCAGGTTTTCTGATTTGACTATGGTCATATAGCTCTTCTCTGAAGGCTAGATTGATATCTACATAGAATGTTCTCTGAAACACCCCCCTCCCCACCGGGGAATAATAAAAACACTTAAAACGCTTCCATCCTCTGACTGTTTGCATACATTAATTCAAACTTAGAAACTCTGAGCGGGTCAGGATTCACGTGGGACTGAAGTAGAGAGTTTGAGTGACAGTCCAGAAGCAGAAAAGACTAGAAGTAGGACATTGGTGTGCGAATTTGAGGCAGGAAATACAGCAAAACGTACTCAGGGATGTCATCATCAGAAGGCCCCAGCTTGCCTGTCTTCCTGTTTGTGGCAAGGAGAATTCTGTACCCATGTCCCCCAGAGCCACATGAGGACCCGTGAAACATTTCCTTAAGGTCCAGGCTCAGTTGGATTTAAGTATTCCCCGGGTTTAATACGTTAGCAATGTGTCAAATTGTAGTAAATCATTCCAGGGACTTCACAGCCTGGTCCTGTAGAGTTTTCTGTGGTTCTGGGAGTGCACAGTAAGTAGCACAAGCTACATGCAGCACCTGAGTGCTCGTTCCTGAAAAGGGTGGTTATGTAACCAAAGAAGGCAGCAGCTTTTCATTTTAGTCAACTTTTTTTTTTTTTAAGATTTATTTTATTTGTGTGGGTGTTTTGCATGCTTTATAGCATGTGTTCCATGTGCAAATGTTATGCACGAGGAGGCCAGAAGAAGCTGTAGGATTCTCTAGAACACTGCAAATTTGGTTGATGTCGGTCTCAACTGTTTTGTAGGATGAAGAACTATGATGGTCCAGTTTGTTCTGAATCCTACAGAAAATGGGGTAGTTTAATCTTTAGGGTTTTAAAATTTTAATTTATTCATTCATTTGTTTGTTTATTTTGTGTGTGTGTGTGAGTGTGTGTGCACGCACACACACACATGCATTAGAACACAGTTTGCTAGAGTTTGGCTCTTTCCTTTTATCATGTGGGGCTTGGGAATTGATGCCAGGTTGTCAGTCGTGGAGGCAATCACTGATAGCTGCTGAGCCATCTTGGCTGCTCTACTTGAAGATTCTTGAGAGAGGAATTATCCAGGTGTAGTTTCCTTTTCAGATTGCCTAGCTTGGTTTATATTCATGTTCCCATTCAAGCTGCCTCCTTGCCATGGACATAAACATCCTAAAAAGAAGCCAGCTTTATTTGAGCTGAAAAGAGTATTCATCTCACATTTGTCTATTCTACCCCTTAAGTAGGCAAGGCTGCCTCATGATGGGCTTGGCTTTCTGCTGGCTGTCTTGCCCTTAATTTATTTTCCAAAGCAGGGTACCCAGATTAGCTGGAAGCTATATTCGGGACAGATTTGGGAAGAGAAAGCAATGAAGGTTACTCTTTTAGCACAGCTCCTGCTAAGAGAGCAAGTGGGGCATAGAGTACACATGTAAATGTGCATGCATGTGAAACCGTGTCAGCAGGAGTAGCCATGAATGCATGTATAATCATGAAGTATCTGTTAACATGAATGCTGGTAGAGTTCTTCACAGATCTGTCATCTGAGTTTGTCATTCTTCCAAGTGAAGGTGTAGAAGGATGGGCCAAGATAGGATCTTGGTCAGGTTTGTTACATTTGTGTATGTATTGTCAAGGCCATCTGTGAAGTCCTAGTATTACAAACAGCTATCTCTTGGAAATGTTTATAGCACAATCACAAACAGAAAATCTGGGAACATGCACTTTGAAAACAAAGGATTTTGTGTGTATTTTGATCTTAGCTGAATTTATTGGGGGTCTACCAGGGCAAACCAGGCTGGAAGGGGAACACAGAGCCCACCTTTTTCCAAAAGTAGAGTGTCTGCTGCTCTGGCTGACTATGTGTACTTGCAAATTAAGCACAGCTTTTGAAGTGCTTTTTGTGTTAGTTAAGATCTTCTGACTCTAATGCTGTTGACTTCTGGTAACTAAAGCTTTTCTTTTTGTCCCAGAAGAAAAGTGGGTTGTGTCCCATCACCCTAGAGCTATGTGATTTTTCTTAGGTAAGAGTTCCAGAGACACTTTGTAGAGGCTACTCAGTCTCTTGAAATCAGATCACTTCTCAGGCCTTTTCAAGGCACATTAAGGAGTCAGTAGATTGTGGTACCTGTAACTGGGAGGGGTGCCAGCTCTAGGCCATGCCTGGGCTGAATACCCAGCCTTGCTATCTACAACTGTGTGGCCTAGAGCAGGTGACTCCACTTCTTATGCCATAGTTTCCTCAGCTGTACAGCGGAAGTAGTTGGGTTAATACTCTGTTTGCAGAGAGATGTTATAAGAATTAAGTGTACAGGCACAGAGAGGGCTTAGTGTGTATGAAGGGGTCAGTGAATATCAAGCCTTGGGTATAAATATTTTTAATTATTGTATAGCCAGAACCCAGCACAGTGCTTTTCCTGTATTTATTGTCATAGTGAATGAGTGAATCTTCCCAATGTCTTGTATTTTTAAAAAATTGCTATCAGATTTAACAAGGCAACTCAGTGTGACTTCAATTTCTTTATGTGGAACTTGTTTTGTGATTTTTTTTTTAAAGTTTGTACTAAGTAGGAAAGACCTATTTTTTTAATGAATAAATAAATCCTAGCATTGAATATAAGTTGAATTAGTAAGTAGGAAAGACCTTTTTTTTAATGAATAAATAAATCCTTGTATCATCCATGATGGTTTTTTGGACAGTAGGCTAAAATTACTAGAGGAGATTCTAGCTAGAGTGCTTGCCTGAGTTTAGGTTGGTATAGAATCTAAGTAGTCCGAGATTTCCACTCTCTCCTTTAACAGAGGCAGGTTTTCTGGGGTGAAGTTTGTGTTAAGCATCATTGTAGTACATGAGTCTGTGTGAGTGCTCTGATTCATAAACAGAAAGCCAAGCTTTGTGTGATCAAACACTTGTGTGGCTTAGCTGCTGTTATAATGCTTTATTCAGGGTAAAGAAACTAGGAATTAAAAGGATGTTGGAACCGCCCCTGAAACTTCGTAACATTTATTTATTTATTTATTTAGTGTACACATGTGTATTTGCCATGGTGCATGTGTGGAGGTCAGAGGACAAGTTGTAGGAGTATGTTCTCTCTTCCCACATTCTCAGTTCCAGGGATCAAACTCAGGTTGTCAGGGTTGGTGGCAAGCTTCTATAACTACTTATCCATCTTGCCAGCTCTCCTTCTCAAGACTTTCTAAAGCCTAAATGGGAATTGTGAGCAGTTGATATTTTTATTCCATTCTGGAAAGGTTTCATACCTTCTCCAGGTGTCATACTTGTTTGCTCAGAAGAACTAAAGAATTATGAAAGCTATTCGTTTTTGTTAGACCAAGAATTTTTTATCATGACTAATCAATGAAATGGTTCTTGTCATTTGTAGGTATTGATGTCAAGAAAGGCCGAGGTCGCTATATTGACACTTGTATGGTCATCTTTGCCCCTCGTTACCTATTAGATAATAAATCATCTCACAAGCTTGCATTTGCACAAAGGGAATTTGCTCGGGGACAGGTAAGCAGTTCGCTTTGACGAATGTCTAGAGCTTGTTTAATAACATGGAGTTTAATGTCATCAAGACTATATATGTTATGTGTTGTGAGTGACCCAACAGCTCCTGTGTAGGATAAGGCTTAGAGTAGGCACTTGGTAAGAAAGGTATGTGACTTGTTCAGGTATTGAGTAGACTCACTAAAGTCCATGATCTGTGTGTCTTAGGGAACAGCCAATCCCAATGGCTACATTTCCACCTTGCCTGGATCTAGTGTGGTCTTCCACTGGCCTCGCAATGACTATGATCAGCTGTTGTGTGTCAGATTGATGGACGTTCCTAATTGTATTTGGTCTGGAGGCTTTGAAGTCAATAAGAATAATTCCTTCCATATCAACATGAGGTAAGTCTCAGGCTTAAAAGAGACAAACATAGCTTTGAGGCACATTAATTTTAACACATACACACACACAAAGTGGACTTGTGATATTATGGCTCAAATATAGTTCTTAGAACTTATAAAATTCCAGGGAAGTGTAAGCATTTTGGTGGGATGAGTTATAGGAGACACTGGCAGCTTTAAGCGATGAATACAGCTCTGTGATTCTCAGGGTGTGTGAAATCCAGAGTGACTGCCTGTAACTCCAAGTCACTGTCTGTGTTTAGATGATACCACTGATGGTAACTCTCTGTTTATTCTTGTGCATTTGAATGTTCTCTGGTAGTGTTCTGGTAAATTATCCAGCCTTCTGTTCTAGTTTCATTTCTGTTACTGTGATAAAACACCCTGACCAAAAAGAAAAAAAAAAAAAAAAAAAAGAAAGAAAGAAAGAAAAAAGAACTTGAGGAAGAAAGGGATTTCTTTCAATTTATACTTTCAGGTTACTACAGTCCAAAATAGTGGAGAAGTTAAAGCTGGAACTCCAAACAGCTTGCCACATCACAGCCAAGAGCAGAGAGAGAGACACACAGAGAGAAATGAATGTGTGCACACTCACCTGCTTATTACACATGTTTAGCTTTGTTTCCCCACTGCCACATAGTTTGGGGTCCCTTGCCTTGGGAATGGTGCTACCAACAGTGGGTTAGGTCTTCTCATAGTAATTCACTCAATTAAGACAGTCCCCACAGAGGTAGCCATAGGCCAACCCAATGTGAGACGATCCCTCAATCAGGCTTTTTTCCTAGGTGATTTTTGGTTATGTCAAGTTGACAAACCTAAACCTCACATCTTTGCCTTCCCCAGTGAGCCTCAGGTCCCTGTTAGAAAAATCAACCACATTCAGGATGACTTCATTTTCTTTCTGTTTCATCAGCTGCTTTTATTATTGTGATTGTATTTTTTGCAGTTGAACCTACAGTTTACTATACATCCTAGGTGAGCACTTTGCCACTCAGCACATTCCTAGCCCCGTCAAATAACAACATGGTTATTTATTTATTTTTTACCTCGAGAAAAAAGGTTTTTTGCTTTTTTTTTTTTTTTTTTTTTTTTTGCTGGGTTGTTCAGCCTGACCTTGGACTTCTCTGCCACAGTGATCACCCTAATTGACCATACCCTGGACCAGCCAGTGCACATTCACATTGCTACACCTGTGAGGGTCTCTGCAACCACCAAGGCCAACAGAGTAAGGATCCAAGACAGGCAAGAAGGTAGTTTTGTTTAACACTACTTAACAGTTAGTATTGATTTAAATTACTTCTGAGTAGGTTATTTTAGGCATATTGAAGTACAGAACAATTTGGTGAAAAATTTCCAGGTAATAATTAATTCAGTCTGTGTGCACAGTAAAGCTTAAGACATGACTACATCAAAACTCGATGTTTGTAAGGTACATATGACATCTTCCTTAAAGATAGTTTCTGTAGATTGACAAGTTCATGATAATGATCTGGGGGAAAGAGCTGGTGTAGCCTCGGCCACACAGATCGTGTAAAGGTCACTAGCTCTCAGCCTTCTGCACGATAACAGGTTATTTGCAACCCTCCCTTTGAAGGAACAACCCTGTGTGTTCAACATTCCTAGTTCCCTAAGTGCTTATCTGTGAGCACAAAGACCTCTGTGTCTCTCACGCACAACCCTTGGCCAGCCTGTGCACACTCACAGTTCTGCATATCTTTCATCAGCCAGTACACACACTAAGGCACATAGATGTTAAAAGTATCTTTTATTCTCCTGTAGTAGTTGTATCTCTGAGGCTTACTGCCTCTGGCGGATAACCTAGGCCTACTCCTGGGAACTTCTATAGTCCATACAGACTAATTCAGGCCTAGAATGTTTTCAGCCTCTGAGACTTTCTGCTAAATAAGCTCACCTGCTCTTGTTCTTTCTGGCTGCCTGGTTCAGTGCACCTGTTTGGGGTTAATCTTCAAACTGACTGATTCAATCTGGCATCTTTCTCAGCCTTTAAATTGCTCTGCTTGGCCTCTGGCAACCTGTTCTAATATTCTGGCTCCTCCTCTTTCTCTCACTTGCTCTTTCTTCACCTGTGTCTAGCTTGTTCCCTCTTCAACTTGTCTCTGTACAACTCTCCGTGTAAAACTGCCTTGTCTCTCTGCACTGCCCCTCAAGTAGCTTCCCTTTCCTCTCTCTTGTGAGAGTTGGGCAGATTCTAGTCTGTCAAATCTTTCTCTGATTCATCACTTTGTCTGCCACTCAATTAGACATCACTTTGAAACATGGGTGCTTCCTTCTACAAACTAATTTTACCTTAAAGGTGTGTACTAAGGGCTGAGCTACACCACAACTAGAAACAAGTTTTTCAGTAAATAACACAATCTTGGAACTCACAGTGTGATCAAATATCCTGCAACACAGGGAGCCTCTAGAGCAGCAGTTCTCAACCTTCCTCATGCTGTGACCCATTAATATAGTTCCTCATGTGGTGACCCCAGACCATAAAATTATTTTATTGACATTTCATAACAGTAATTTTGCTATTGTTATGAATCATAACATAAATATCTGTGTTTTCTGATGGTCTTAGTTAGACCCCTGTGAAAGGATTAGTTGATTCCCAAAGGTTGAGAACTGCTGCTTCATCTCCTGTAAAACTCAGACTCTATACCAATTAAATAACTCCCCCCTTCCTTTGCCCCAGCCCTCAGCAGCCCCCATTCTCCATGGTAGAAATTTAGACTACTCCAGAATATATATTAGTAGAAATGTGCAGAATGTCTCTTTTTTTTTGACTATCTTATTTTACTTAGGATAATATGAACCTTTAAGGTTCATATGTGTGGCATAGGTCAGCATTTTCTTCCCTTTTAAGGGCTGAATAGCATCCCATCATATGTCTGTTCCACTCAACCATTTCAAACTGTTGGGATATCCATAGTGACTACTCCTAATAGCAGCAAGTGGGGATCTCCCTGTGGGTTGTTGTCTCTGAGCTACTGTGTATTAAGCTCCAGGTTCTCAGAAATGCCAACAGATGCTGTGCTACCACCCCTCCCCCAAGCCCGCCCGCCCACCCTCACGATGGCACTGATTTCTCCAGTGGCCAGTTTACGGCTTGGTGGCCATTTGTCTGCCTTCACTGGATTTTCTGCCTACTTCTGAGCTAGTTGTTGCTCTTTTGGATGTTTGCCCTGACCAGGTGTGTGATTGGCAGTCTCCTCGTCTGCCTGTTCATGCTGCTGCTTGTCTTCTGGGAGAATGTCGGTACTTTGGTTGCTTTTGATGGAGTATTTGAGAACAGTTGTCAGATCCAGTGCCACGAAGCTGTTTTCCTTTGTTTGCTTTATGGTTTTGTGTCCTCTCTTGTGTGTGGAATACTTGTGAGGGTCCACTTGTCACCAGTGTGGATGTTCAGCTTCTCCAGGATGTTGGAAGGCATTTGGCAGTCCTCACAAGGGCTTTGTTTCTAGGCTTACCATTCGTTCACTGGCCTGTCTAGCATTAGTGTTGATTGCTGTAGCTTCATAGCACCTTTTGAAATGAGCAGCAAGAGACCCTCAGCTTGGTTTTGGTGGCTCTTTTGTTCAAAATTCCTGAGATATGTAGGAATTTTATGATCTTTTTTCTATTTCTGCTAAAAACATGCTTTTGGGAGCCGTTCGTTGGACTGGGATTAAACATGATTACTTTAAAAAGGTGAGGGTGGGGTAGAAGGAAGGTGTGAGCCTCGTGTTAATCCTTTAAAAATGGCTTCTGTGTGTATTCTAAGCTACCGGGCGACCAGTGCCATCCATTTCTTTTCCTTTCCCCAGTGTTTCATCTGGAAACAATTTGAATGGGAAGTCTCAGGAGCAGCACAGGGAGCCTCTTCCATCTTACACCTCCACTGATGTCAGCATTTTGCTAAGTCCTACTTCTGTCCCTTATTCCCTCCCTCTCCCCACACTCGCTCAGTGGCTGGAGCATGTGCGAGCGAGCACACTTTGCTCAACTGTAGGAAAATAAGTTGAGGTCGTCATGTTATGCGAGCTATATTAAATCTAGCACCTGCCCAAAATAATGGTTATGATGTGTACCTAGGGAAATAGCTTTGTTTTTAAAACAAATAATAATACTATGACTATGATACCATTAATACACATGCAAGGACTTTAGTGCCCGCACAAGGTTTCTAGTAAGTAATCTGTTCAGGTGAATGAATGGGTGACTTTTCTTTCACTGCAGCCCAATGTTTCTAACCTGGGATCTGGTCAGCAGTCACTTACCTAATGCAGCTGCAGAAACTACCTCTTGTCGTAGGGAGCTGGCCTACCTGTCCCTTTTGTCTGCCAGGCAGTGGTGTTTGTCAGTTACTCTCATGGTGCTGTCATGTAGGACATGTTCTTTTTTGTATTTGGATGCTGGTGCCCTGCGTGTAGATTAGGTTAGTCCCTTGTGTGAATAGTTCCGGCTTATGAGTGAGTATCCCCTTTTCACATCAGAAGGCCTGTGGCACATTGATCTAGTTCCTTGTGATCACTTGGCTGTTATGGTGCTCACCATTGTACCCACCTGCTCCCTCTGCTGCAGAGTCACCTTTCCATCTTCGTAAAGAAGACTGATCCATTGAAGGATTATTTAAGCATAGTGTTCTGTTTCTCCAAAATTTTTATACAACTGGAACTATTTATTATGTCAGGAATTAGAACTGATGATTTTCTAATTTCTTCATTTATTAATTTATATTCTTCTGTAAAAACAAGTTCTTTTTAAAGTCTAGTAATATATATTAATGCAGTACACATACATACACAATATAGCATTGTACCTCTTCCCTCAGGGTCTCATATGGCTCTGGCGGGGCTTGAATTTACTATGTCCCGGAAAATGACTTTGAATGTCTGAACTATACCACAACCCCTTCACAGGTCTTCATAGAAGAGTAGCATCTGAAAACATGATTAGGAAATAACCATTTTGTGCTCTGTTCTCAGTTTCTACTTTCTGAGTTTTAAAAGCTTTATTCTTAATGATGTGTATATATGCGTGTCTCTGTGTGTGTATGAATGTATGGTGTGAGTGCTGGTGCCTGAGGAGGCCCAGTTAGATCACCTGAGCCTGGAGTTACAGTTGGCTATGAGCTTCTCCATGGGGGCTTTGTAAGAGCTGAATGGGGGCTCCTACCTGCTGAGCCTCCTTTTCCTGCTGAGTCCCAGAGTGCTGTGACTAAGGAATTAAGGGGCTGTAGCCGATCTCTTCCTTTTCTCTTTTTAAAGATTTATTTTTATTTTACATGCATGAGAGTTAGTGTGCATGCGTGTTTGTGCATCACATGTGTACCTGGTACCCACAGACCTCAGATTTCCTGGACCTCTCTCCTTTTAATTCAACCTTTGGTCCTTGTTCTGCAGAGACACCCTGGGAAAATGTTTCTTCCTACGAGTGGAGATTACTCTCCGAGGAGCTACTTACAGGATCTCCTTCAGTGACACAGATCAGTTACCACCACCTTTCAGAATTGACAACTTTTCCAAGGTACCAGTGCTGCTGAGGGTTGGCTGCTCACGTGTTACAGGGTGGAAGATATTGACACAGTGCATGCAACACTTACTAAAGCTCTGTGGCCCTGAAATCTCCACTCTTAAGAGATGGTTTCAGCTGCTGCTGTTATCATTTCCAGATTTGCTTATTCATTTTATGTGTCTGAGCATTTTGTCTGCATGTATATGTGTGTGCACAAAATGTGCCTGGTGACTTCATAGATCAGAAGAGGGTGTTAGATCCCCTGGAACTAGAGTTATGGGTGGTTGTGAGTCACCATGTGAGGGCTGGGAATCGGACCCAGGTCTTCTACAAGAACTAGTACTTTTAACCACTAAGCTACCTCTCCAGCCACTTCAGCTAATTATTTTAATAGCTGACCTCCCTCATCCAGATTAAAGTAAACTTTCTGCCACCCAAAGAATTTGGTTGCCACGCTATATAGGCAGAGGAAGGGATTAGATTGCCCAGTAACAGTTGAGTATACTGCTGTTGCCCAATTACAGTGAGCATTTCTATAGTCCTAAATGTTAAGTGGAAATCATAAGGTTCTGTTTCTTATTTTAGTCTATGTTTGAGTATGTGAGTGCCACAGTGGACACTGCCCTGAATGAAGCCCTCTGCCCTCTAGGTTCCTGTTGTCTTCACTCAGCATGGCGTAGCTGAACCCAGGCTTCGGACTGAAGTGAAGCCCATGATGTCACTGGATTACGCCTGGGATGAACCCACCCTCCCGCCCTTCATCACACTGACCGTTAAGGGGGCAGGCTCATCGGAGATTAACTGCAATATGAACGACTTCCAGAATAACCGACAGTTGTACTATGAAAATTTCATTTACATTGCTGCCACCTACACGTTCTCCGGGTAATTCTGGACATGACTGTTGATACAAAGCAGAATATTCTAACTATTCACTGGTTTTATATTTTAGGCAGTTTCCGAAGAGACAAGTGACAGCTGATCCCTTCTTTCTTTACCATCTCTCAGGCTCAGGGTCTATCTTGAAAGACTTGTCCACATCTTCATTTGTAGCTTGATCTCTCCAGTGTCTCAAATTCTTTTTTTTTTTTTTTCTTTAAGGATCCCCCTCCCACCCTTCCTCTTCCCATCTTCCGCTCCCCCACCCCTACCTGCAAGCATGGAGCCTAGCATTAAGCAACACTGACCAGCCTTTTCCTGGATGTTGAATTCCTGCAGTGTTTATCTTGACATTGGGCTGGGAATGTTTGTTTTAGGGTTGTTCCTATGGCACTGACCAATGTGACCTGCTTAAAGGTTAGTGCCCGTGAAACCAGTTCTGTCTAGTTCCAAGTCCCACAAGCTCCTTGTTTTCTCTGAGTTCCAGCAGCCACTGAGCTCTTTCAGGGGAACGTCCTGATAGAGAACTCAAGCTTAGCGGTTTAGGCTGGAACAGGGAGGGAGAGGAGCTCTTGGGAGCGCTGGCGCAGTGGGACAGTGCCTGGACCCCATGGGTGGGTGGTTTCTAGGAGTTGGAGCTAGTGTTTAATGTATACCTCACAGAGTTGGTGTGCATCCTTGGAAGAATTAATAACGGAGAAGAAAAACAATAGGGCTTTTTATTTTTATTTCATTGAGGGTCAGATTCACATAACAGAAAACCATTTCAAACTGAACAGCTAGTGGTATTTACTATATTTATCACTTTACTAGTTTCACCAAAACATTTTTGTTTTCCCTGAAAGAACTTCCACTGGCACTTGTTCCTCATCTCCTTACTCCCAGACCTCAGCAACCGCTGACCCACTTCACTTCCTGTGGGCTTTGCTAGCTGGGTAGCCCTTGCAGTTAGGATCACCTCTGAGACTGCCTGTGTCTGGCATCTTTTACTGAGTGTAATGTTTTGGGTTCAGCCACATTATGCCTTGTGACTCTGCTTTTTTGATGTGCAGGTCTGTGTAGGCCTGAGAAATGCTCTGGGTTATGTCCTTGCCCGTATGTTGGTAGGCGTCGAAGCTGTTTATACAGCTTTTTGCGGGTTTTGTTCTCTAATGCTATGGATTGTCTTTTTATTTTTTGATGGTATCATTGAAAGATCAAAATTTTTCCATTTCAGTGAAATCTAATTTGTTGAATTTTGTTATGCTTTTCATGACCAGATGACTAACTTTTAACTGAACTCACCAGTACTTTTTACAATAGTAATGACTGATGCAAACAGGAGCACTGTGCACATACTTCAGGGCAGGCTTTCCCCATAAGCTGAAGCTCTTGGGTTTGGAGCCCAGTTCTCATATGGAAAGCCAAGTGCAGTGGCAAGTGCTTGTAGCAGCAGCACTGCGGGCACAGATGGGCTAATCCTGGGCCAGTCTAACTGACACAGTCCCAGGTCCAACAAGACCCTGTTTCAAATAATAAGATATAGAGTAATTGAGGCAGATATCCAATGTGGATCTCTTTCCTTACTGCACAATGTATACATATAGGTGAGTTTACCCAGCCATATGTATATAATCCCCAACAGCCTACACAGATGATGATGATAATGATGATGGAGGAGGAAGAAGAGGAGGAGGAGGAGGAGGAGAAGGAGAAGGAGGAGAAGAAGAAGAAGAAGAAGAAGAAGAAGAAGAAGTAGTAGTAGTAGTAGTAGTAGTAGTAGTAGAAGAAGAAGAAGTAGTAGTAGTAGAAGAAAAGATGCCCCAAGCCGAACAAGACTGCAACATTCCATAAAGCTTGGGAGTTTTGAGCCACAGGCCTAAAGTGGGGTGTGGTGTCTATTGGCCCATTCTTCTCATCCTAATGTTCCCTTTGGATATCTGCCTTGGTTGTGCCATGCCCCCCTTAAAGATTTATGCTCATTGTTTCATGTTTGTACCAATGAAATTATGAGGAAAGGGAAAATGCTTGAGTTTTGTGTTCTTAAAAATAAACCTTGAATTGTGCAAAGGTAGGGGCAGCTCTAAGCCTTTGTCCTGTTTGGCTTTCTCTTCTGTATTTTGTGAATTTTTGTTTGTTTTGAGACAGAGTCTTTCTGTATAGCCTGGGTTCTCTTTCTACTTCAGTTTCCTGAGTGCTGAGATTACAGCACAGGCCCAACTTTTTGTTCTTTAATAGAGATTTATGCTTTGTTCTGTGTGTACGTATGTGCACTCATTTATTTCCTCTTAGTTTGCAGGAGGGAAAAGGAAGGCCCGTGGCTTCCCACAAGGCGATTACCTGTGCAGAACTTGTCTTGGATGTGTCTCCAAAGACGCAGAGAGTCATCCTGAAAAAGAAGGTAAGAGCTCAGGGTGAGCAGTAAAAATTGGTCAGAGATCTTACAAATGGCAGGAAGAGAGGTAGTGAGTAGTTGAAACTGAAAGATAACATCAGTTAGGGTCGTCAGAGATGCAGCAACCACTCTCGGGAGGACGATCACGGAATTGTCATGTGGCTTGCATAGACCTAAGGAGTCTGCGTAGTTTAAGTTCTACAATTCCAAGGGCCCTGGTGGAGGGCTGTGTTTACACTAATGTGTCCCCACATGTGGCATGAGGTAGTTTATTCATAGTCAGTTGCACTTAGAGGTTATGCAAGTCTGGATAGATTTCTAGTCGTCCTGGGCCACTCGAAATCCATTCAGCCCCATGGACTTCTCCCTTCCTTTCTCAGTCTCACCTCAGGTGTAGAGACTAAGTTTCTAGCAAAGAGGGAAAGGGCACCTCAGAAAGATGATGTATCTTCATTTTTTAAGAGAGTTCTGGTTGGTTCCAGCTTAGGTCAGGTAAATCTCTGAAGGTCAGCTGTCCTCACTGGGCAACTGGGTCATACCTCAGCCTGCAGCATCTGAGCTGCTTCCTGTGTTGGCCAGTCCTGTGGGCAGATGTGAGTACAGGTCAGGCTGTGGGAGCTGCCTGAGAGCTCTAGGCTGACTTTGGTGTCATTGGCATGGACAGCAGTTCCAGCGGCAGAACAGGCGCTGCTCTCAGTTTGAAGCTGGATTTCTCACTCCTCCTGAGCTGCATCTTTTTATCAAGTTCCTAGGGGTTTTAAAGGAACCGTCTAAGATAATATACATGAAGTGATATGTCAGACATGTGGGGATGATAGCATAGCACACATTTCTGAAGACACAGCCATGCCAGGCTCACACTGAGCACTTTGTGGTTATTACACTTAACACAAGAACTTGAAGAAGTAGGGTTAGTTTGCCCATTTGACAGGTCAGGGAGCAGGCTCCAAGAGCTTAGATGCCTCATGTGCATTACTCAGGCTGTAACTAGCTCACTGTGACTGTGCAGCTGGGTCTCAGATCTGGCCATTTTACTCTGGTGTTCGCAGTAGAACCTTTGGTTTCCAATTTATAGGATGTAGCTCAGTAGCTACACTGCCAACCCTAGATTCAATTCCTGGTAGTTGACAAGAAAAAATGTACAATGAAAAAAACTATCTTTCTGGCACATGTGTATCATGTGAACGAATTAGTGGGTACCAGGGGTGTCCACGGCTGTGGTGCAGCTCCTACATGCTAGGAGTATGTGACCCTGAGAGTCACAGCTTGGGTAAAGGTGTCCCTGCAGTGGGGTTATGTGGATTGTGTTAAGGAGGCAACATGAAAGAACAGTTACGTACACTCTAGAATGGGAAGGGTCACATTTGTCCCACCGCTCACCAGTCCTGGCAGCGTGGGAAAGTTACTTCTCCCCACACTATGACTTCCTCTTCTGTAAGGACAGTGACAGCATGTACCTTGTTGGATTATTTTCAAGATTAAATGAATTACTGTATCTAAATCCTTCAGACCAAGGCATGACCAGCAGCAGATTCTCAATAAGTATTATTACCTATAGTATATAAGGGACTACATAAACTCCTTTGACAGACCTGGAAGCATTTCAGTATGTAAGTATTTTAGTAAATAAAGTGCATTGAAATTAGAAGCAATATATGGAAAATAAACTTTAAATTCAAGCAAGCTAATCCTTGGCTGTAACCAATTTGTAACAACTGTGTAGACCGTAAACGTTGAAAGGAAGGAGCGGGGGCTGCTGCTGTCTCAACTCTAGCAAGTTACAGAACACCAGATACAGGTGCTGCATTGGGTCTGTTCTTGGTGTAACTGCACTCTCTTCTGGACTGAAGACACCTGAGGTCATTGTCACATGAGACAGTGGTAATCATGGCAATATAGCTAGGTAGGAGATTGGCCAGTCATTGGCTTCTAATTTTTTTTAAAGGATACTGCACAGTCACAGTGAGCTAGTTTCAGCCTGAGTAATGCACATGAGGCATCTAAGCTCTTGGAGCCTGCTCCCTGACCTGTCAAATGGGCAAACTAGCCTACCTCTTCAAATACTAAGTGTATAGGTTATACAATTTTCTTTTATTTTATTTTAAGTTTATTTTAATTATTTATACATGTGTATGTCTATTGAGTGGGACCTGGGGTGGGGGGTGGGGCAGGTTGTGCATTTATCAGTGCGCCTTACCTTAGAATCCAGGTAAGGTCTTCAGATCACTGCCTAGAGCTGGAGGCTGGAGTTACAAGCAGTTGTGGCTTGCTGTCTGATGTGGGTGCCGGGAAGTAAACTTCATGGGTCCTCTGCAAGAGCATACATGCTCTTAACCATGAAGCCATCTTTCCAGTCTCAAAGAATACTTCTTAAAAAATTTGTACCACTTTCAAATTTTGGTTGCTTGATTTAGGGGTTTAGTATGGCCTGATGAGCTGGCTAGGGTTTACCACATAATCCTAATGACTTGAGTTTGAGCCGTAGATCTAATGGTGAAAGGAGAGAACCAACTCCTGAGAATTGTCCTTAGACTTCCACACGTGTGTACCATTAGACACTCATGGTGGCACTCAACATACATTACACACACAGAGAAAAATAAAATTTAAAAAATGAAAAAGAGTTTGGCATACTTATCTAACTAGAAATTCCCAATAATGAAATCTTTAGTATTTTTGTGGTGTGGGAAACATCTAAGTCCACTGGTAACTGGAGAACCTCCTTGGCCCATTGTGAGGGACAGGGCTAGCTGTGGCTACATCTCTGTGTATCTGCCCGTCAGGAACCAGGAAAGCGCTCTCAGCTCTGGAGAATGACAGGGACAGGAATGCTGGCCCATGAGGGTTCTGCAGTGCCCCACAACCCCAACAAGCCCTCAGCTACACGTTCCATAGAGGGGTCTGCTATCCTGGATATCGCTGGACTGGCTGCTGTGACAGACAACAGGTAATCGGCGGGGTAATTTTTGAATCAAGTCCATTACATTCAAATTCAGAGTTGAGAAATTTGCCCCTCAAAATAAATTTTGTAAACTGTTGTGAGAATTGGTATATTTTGATTTTTTTCCTTAATGAGTGATGCCTATCAAATTCTCAAGTATCATTTAATTTTAAAGCCGTGACCGTACCCATACAGTTGTTAAGAAATATCAAATAGTAAAATATTTTATAGAAAATAAACATTTATTTTACTGTAAATTTTAGTCTACCCTTGTTCTCTAAAATTGAACAGTTTCTGTTCTTAAGTTTTTCTAATATTGTGTTAAGTCTTTCAAGAAGACTTAATTTAACAGCACTATTCAGACCTGTTTTTTATGATTAACTCTGGTCAGCTTACATGAATTACTTTAGCTTAAATAAGTTACTTTACTCATGTATTGGTTTCTCCATAAAATCATTGTTTGTATTTTTTAATTGTTACCCCATTTATTTCCAAAAATGTGTACTTCAAGACACAGAGTAAAGTGTTTAGAAATGGAACCCTAAAGACAGTTAAAGATTTTAACTGTTCAATATATAGCCTCTCCCAGACGGCAAGATGACTTGCTCTGCAAGACACAAGCATTTGTGTTTTGGGTCTCCATTCTGTTGACTATGATGCCCATTCGATTGCAGGGTCAGGGTGCTGGTAAGCAGAGGGGCAGAGCCTCAGATTCTCCTAAGGCTTCTAGCTAGAGATAGACCTCATTATGTGTCTCTGTCCAGATACGAGCCACTGATGCTGAGAAAGCCAGATCGCAGGCGTAGCACCACCCAGACCTGGAGCTTCCACGAAGGAAAACTGACCTGTGGCTTGCATGGGCTGGTTGTTCAGGTCAGTTGCTTTTGACACCCTGAGTTGCAATTCTCAGGGTCAAAACAAAGCCTCATCTATGTTATGTATGATGAATTATTCAATGGAAAAAATTAATCAGAGCACAGGACTCTGTAGTTACTTCACTTTTGTTAAAGGCAGTCAAGAAACTTTTGCTGTGCATCTGTGTGTTCCTACATGGGAAATGTTATTTTCTTTTTTTAAGACTTAATTTTATTTTAAAATGTTTATAATTGAAATAGAATCACATCACTTTCTCTCTTCCCTTATCCCCTTCCTGCCCCTCCCACTACCCTTTCTCCACTTGCTCCCATGCTCTCACAGCTTTCAAATTGATAGCCTCTTTGTTGTTGTTGTTATTATTATATGCACATGTATGCACAAGTATATACAAATGCACCCTGCTGAGACCATGTTTGGTTTTGTGTGTTTCTACTTTTAGGGCTGACCACTCTGCTTTGAATAACTGATTTAGGTGACTCATCCCTGGGAGAGACCAATTCTCTTTCTCCCTGCAGTCATTAGTTGCCTATATAGTTATTCATCTAGGGGTGGGACATACAAAACTTCCCCTTCCATGTTGACATGTTCATTGATATTGCCATTGTTCCTGTTCTCCTTATATAGCCATTTATAGGAGAAAATGTTTCTCAGCAGGATTTGTGGTATTCTGGCTCTTATAATCTTTCTAATCTCACAGCTCCTGCACTGATGGCTCAAGATTTCTTTTATTTTAATTATGTGTATGTGTGTGCATGTATGTGTGAGTATGTGTATATAGTAGTACCGGTGCCTGCAGAGTCCAGAAGAGGACGTCAGAGTCCCTGGAGCTGGAGTTTTAGGTTATATGCTACTCGATGTGGCTGCTGGGAATGGAACAAGCAGCAAGCTCTTTTCATCACTGGGCCATCTCTCAGCTCCACAGGAGGGGTTCTTGAAGGTGACAGGTCAAGGGTGTTAGAAGTAGCTGTCCTATGCGATAGCTTCTTTTCCTTTTGTTCTTGGTTTCTCTGAAAAAAAATTTCCCTGATGACAAGAATTACCTACCTTACTTCTTAAAAGAAGGGGGGAAAGTGTCCACTAAAAGCCTAGCACTGAGGTGGGTGGGTTAGTTTTAGGTCCTGGAAGCTGCAGTAGTTTTCTGTAAAGTGTAGGAGCTGGTCATGAGTTGTACACTGCCATCCTTATCTTCTTCCTCTTCCTCCTCCTCCTCCTTCAATAATTACATTTCCAGTATTCTTTCATTCCTTTTTAATATTTTTGAGATTATATTGTATTTACATCCTTTCTCCTTTAATCCCTTCAAACCTTCCCATATCCTCCCTTTCCTTTCTTTTGAATTCATCACTTCTTTTTTTTTTTTTTAACTATTAAATGTGTGTGTGTGTGTGTGTGTGTACTTTTATGTATATGTTTTCAAGGCTGACTACTTGGTATTATATAACCAATTTAATTATATACATGCTTCTGATTTCACTTATTGCTACATTCTTAGTGGTATTACAATTAACATTTTGTTGTAGAAAATGTGATGGGCAAGACTGCTTGACAGTTTTCATTGTCCTGAACTCAGCCAGTCTGTGTCAGAATAAATTTCCATGTACTTTATAAGCAAATATGTACTTGGGAAATTAACTGTCAGGCATTTAGATTTCTGCCTTTTCTTTCTCTGGGACAGGCATGTGCCCCTGCATCTGAGGTGAGCAGGTGGAAGGGTAGCTTGTAGTGTTGAGCAGCACAGTGACTGCGTGTGCAGGTCTGCCTTTCGTGGGACTCACACAGCACAGCACTCACATAACACAAGTCCAGCAGCAGGCCTTCAGCACAGTCAGTGTTTCTCTCCTCAGTGGAGTCAGGCTGTTCTCTCACACGGTGCTGTGCACAGCCAGCCATAAGAAGCCTCTTCTGTTTGGTGAGATTTATTTTCTTTACCTCTGTGGCCCTGAGCATTTCTCATCAAAGGCCAGCTGCTTACTTATGTGAAGCTCACATCTGGAGTGGATTTGGGATTTTCAATTAGCAACACAATTCAGACTTCTAGAGGCAAAAGAAGGCTTGTTATAATTGGTGGGTTCCGGGTCTGACCCTGACTTTACTTCTTTACTTCTAGTTTTTTTTTTTTAAAGCCCATGTAATTCCAATTTTCGTGGAGCATTTCCCTCCCACCCAAATCCCCTTCAATGTTTGTTGTTTCCTGGATCTGCCCACCATTTCTTTGCTGTGAATGTGTTTTGGTTAGGGAACTGGGCTTGTTTCATTCCTATGCTAAGTACAGCAATAGAAGACTTGCAAACATATTCTGACCTGCCCTTTCCAAGTTATGTATGTACTTTCTAAACTTACGCTTATGAAAGGCTTTCATTGTATTGAAACCTGCCTGCCCTATGTCTCAGTATTTAAAATGAATAAAGATGGTGGGCATGGTTGTGCATACCTACAATCCCTACAGGAGACAATGAGTCTGAGATTACCCAGGCAAAGAGCAAGGCCGTGTTCTGAAACCAAAACCAAGAAAAAGTATTGAAATATTTGTTCTCTCTAGTTTTTGGCATGTCCCCATTGGCCTTGCCCTGTAGACCTGTGTTTCGTGTGAGGAACATAGCAGGACTATGACTTTTTCCAAAATCTTGCCAAACTGTGTTCCAGTCTGTATTACAGTTGAAAAGTGGCATTGATTAGCTTATTTGGTTCTTTTGCCTTGAGCATAGGGGAAGTTTATGCTTTAGAACTGGCTTTTTAATTGGTAAGTTGAGGGATAAATGATCAATTTTATAATATTTAAGGTTTTAAGGCAAACCTCAATGATAGTACTGAAAGAAACAAAGCTGGCTTTAGCTACTTTATAAACTTATTTTTAGTGATTGAGGCTTACTAAAAGGTGGAGTAAAACCACTGTCTTTGTGGGGTTACCTCTTACTGTGTGTGCATGTAACTTTCCATGTTAATGCAGTAAAATTACCTCCGGTTATGTACAGTCTTACTTTTTGTGGCTCCTCAAAGAAGAATTTCCATTCATTTGTTACCTAAGCAGTTTGTTGAATTATCCGAGTCTGTGCTTTGACCTTTTCTTATACATTTTCATTTTGACATCTTTTAGGCCAAAGGAGGACTTTCTGGATTGTTTGATGGAGCTGAAGTTGTTCTTGGTCCTGACTCGTCTGTGGAGCTGTTGGGGCCAGTTCCACCAGAACAACAGTTTGCTAACCAAAAAATGAGGCCTGGTTCTGGAATGTTGTCCATAAGAGTCGTCCCGGATGGACCAACGCGAGCACTCCAGGTAAGCAGTAGAAGGATCCACACAGCCCATGCCCTTTCCTTCCCACCCGAATGGTCAGCTGTTTAACAAGTACTTATTTTAGTGTATTCACATGTTGGATATGCTTGGTCTCCATTACAAAGTTGTATGGGAGCTAGAGTGGAAATGAGTGCAGATATAAAGTTAAGCAAAGTCTAAAAATGCTTAGGACTTAACCAGGCATGGAGGTGATTACTCACACTCTGCTTTCAAGAGACTGAGCCATGAGGATCACTTGTTCAAATTCAAGGCCAGCCTGGTTACATGAGAAGACCTTTATCTCCAATATATAAGAATTTAAGAAGATAAGAAAAATGCATACTGATATTCTCAGTGTCATTAACTATTATACTCATTTTTAAAACAATTGATGAATGACTACTCATGAAAGGAGTTTTTTTTACCCAAACAAGCACAATGGTGTGTCACAAAGGGAGCGGTGAGGGGAGTGAAGAGCCTGGGCTTCGAGGCTGAGGGAATGCATACAAGACATAATACTCAATGAGCAGTAAGTTAACAGAAAGAGTGAGCCTGGTAGAGAAGGCAAGGCAGAGGGCTTTCACCGTGTTGGGCATGTTCACACAGAGGTAATTTTCTCAGCAACTATGAGAAGCAAGCAGCATTTCGGTTACTAAGCATGTGACAGTGAGCCGACAGTCTGAATTCCATCTTCATAGTTTACCTTAGGGGCATAGACAGCTGCTGAGAGATAAACATAGGAAGTTATTGTATTAGGGTTCTCTAGAGGAACAAAATGTCTAAAATGAATATATGTCTGGATATTAAAAGAAGATTTACTGGAGTGGCTTATAGGCTGTTGGCCCTTGTGCTATCCTGCCTGAAGTGCCAAGAGTCTGTAGTTAAGCCACAAGACTAGATGCCTCAGCCAGTCTTCAGTATGCATTGGGATCCTGAAGAAGTAGATTCTAATACCAGTAAAGGAATGCTTCAGCAGCAGGAGAGAGGAGAGGCAGGCAAAAAGTAAAACCTTCCTTATTCCATGTCCTTTTATATAGACTGCTATCAGACATGGCCCAGACTTAGGATGAGTGTTTGCACCTCAAATGATTGACTGAGAAAACCTCCACGGGTATGCCCAGCTGCTTGGGTTTTCGTTAATTTCAGATATAGTCAGGTTGACAACCAGCACTGGCTAACTCAGTTATATAGTATTTGGGAAGCTGACTAGTGAAGAGACTGGTATTGGCATATGGTAAGAAATAAGACTAGAGACAGGATTGAGACCTGAGATTCAAACTAATAGTAGAATGTTTTGTCCAAGGCAGGCAGGAGTAAGGAGTTGTTGTGATAAAGATTGATCTGAGATAACTCATTGGTTGCAGTGTTAAAAAGATTGGAGGCAGAAAGAGCCCAACTAAGAGGCTCTGGCATGAAGATCAGAAATGGTGGCTTAGAGCAAAGTGCCAGGTTGTGGGGAAGAGAAGCTCATCCAAAGGATGCTGACTGAATGCTCGGTGACTGAGTGCTGGTTGGAGCCTGAGGGAGAGTGGCCTCAGGAATCTGTTAGGTAGCAAGGGCAGAGCAGACTTGAGGGAAACAGAAATTAAGTTGGCACTTGCTAGGCTAAGTTAACATGGTTCTCTGTGATGATGTCCAAAAGCCATTGTGATTTCTGATCTGGTGCTCAAGGTGAGATGTGTGTTGGAGATGCAGGCATCAGTCATAGAGTAATAGAGAGCTGAGGGAAATAAGACAGTGGAGTACTATGTGAGTATTCTGATACAACACATCATGCTCCACACCAGAATCAGTCTGTCATACTGGTTTACAGAGGCCAGAGGAACTGACCTGCAGAGGCCTGCCTGTGTTCTCTCAAGCCTGTGCTCTGTGAGACCTATCCTTGCTATGTGAGGCTTGCCTGTGATCTGTGAGGCCTGTCCTTGCTCTGTGAGGCCTGTCCTTGCTCTGTGAGGCCTGTCCTTGCTCTGTGAGGCCTGTCCTTGCTCTGTGAGGCCTACCTACACTCTATGAGACACCCAAGGTGTTTAGCTGGATAGAGTGCTATCTAGACTCAGAATTGCACCTGCTTCATTAGTGCCCAGATCTTGCTCTAGCAGCCTGGGAGGCCATTAGCTTCTGTAGTTTTCCTGGGCATGCAGTGACTCTTGACCAATAGTTGGTGTAGAAGTGTGAGCCCTCCTTTTGTTTTGTTTTGATTTCAGATAACAGACTTCTGCCAGCGGAAAAGTGAGCGCTCATCATATGAAGTGGAGGAACTTCCTGTTACAGAGCAGGAGCTGCAGAAATTGAGGAATCCAGACACACACCAGGAGCTGGAAGTAAGTTTACCAGTTTATTTATATATGTGTTCATGTGTGTGGTTGTGGTACCACAGTGTGTGTGAGATCAGAGGAGAACTTGCAGCAGTCAGTTCTCTCCTTCCACCTTTACCCACTGAACCATCTTGCCAGTCCAGACAGTAAGTTTTTAAAATGTTGCAGATTAACTTTCCTGGTTACCAGTTGGTTGAGAATTTGCTTGGTGATTGTGTGAACTCTTGACTGTGGGGTGTTATTTCATTATGTTTACTGTTACCACTTGTGTGTTTATGTCATGCGAGTAATGTCTGCAGCTTAGGTGGAATCACCGAGTAACAGATGTTCCTCTAGATGACAAAATGGAAGCTGAATGTCCAAATTTTAATAGTATTTAGAGAATAAGAAAATTTGACTTTTTTCCCCTCCATCTGACTCAAATCCTTTTTCCTTTGTCTTTGGGCTTTGGGAAGAGAATGACAAGCTTGAGGTAGAGAAGAGATGAGCATGAGGGAGCATGCTTACTTGATCTTGGTAAACAGTGTTTAATCAAATGCCTGTGTGGAGCCATGTCAGATGCTGTGGAGATGCACAGAATAACACTAACAAGGAAACAGGTTCTAGAACAGTCAGTGTCCTGTACTGTGCAGCAACTGTGTGTTAGGTAAAGTGTCTTCACACCCAATGGCATTGTGACCTGACCGAGGAGTCCATCCAAAATGGAAGGCTTGGCCTCCAGGGAGATTGGGACATTTGAGCCAGAAAGGTAACTGTCCAAACTCTGCAGTAGTTTTATACTGTTGAGAGGTAAATAGAAGAGAGACTGAAAGCCATTCGTGTCTGTGTACTCTTCTGGCTTCTATGAGCCCTGTTATAAACAATTGACAAGGTTTTGATTTCCTTTCAGGTGCTTGTACGGTTAGAAGGCGGAATTGGTGTCTCTTTAATTAACAAAGTCCCAGAAGAACTGGTCTTTGCAAGCCTGACAGGAATCAACATCCATTACACTCAGCTGGCAGCCAGTCATATGCTTGAGCTTAGCATACAGGATGTGCAGGTACCAGGATGAGAGTGTTGTTTGAATGTTCATTTATGTGTGTATCTGTGTTTGTATGTATACACATGAGTGCCAGTGCCAAGGGAAGACAGAGCTGTCCTCCTGTATCTGGAGTTAAAGGCAGTTGTGAACCACTCAGTATGGATGCTGGAAACCATACCAGGACCTTTACAAGACCTGCAAGTACTCTTTATGACAGAGGCATCTCTGCAGTCCATGGAAGAAATATCTAATCTTCAAAAGAGTCATCCTGTGAAGAGCTTCCACCTTAATGCATCTCACAAGTTCTCTATGTTTTTGAGACAGGATCTTACTATGTGGCCTTGGCTGGCCTATAACTTACTGTATAGGACCAGGCTGGCCAGGAACTCACAGAGAATCTGCTTGCCTCTGCCTCCTGAGTACTGTCAACAAATGCCTGGCCATTATGCCTGGCAATACAAACCAAGATGAATTCCCGATTATACAGCTGATGTGTAAATAGCTTAGTTAGCTAATGGGAGTGATAGCTGGTACACTCACTGTGTGTATGTGGAGGTTAGGGGACAAAATCAGTTCTTGCCCTCCTCCTTTACCTGGATCCCAGGACTTGAACTTGGGTTGACTTTGCATTGTCAGGCCATGTCATCAGCCTCAGTTTTCCCATCATATGAGCTTAGAAAAAAAAAAGTACAGAGTCAGGTAGTCTTTTCCAGGAGGAGTTGCAGGGTCTGACTTCTACTTCCAGACCAGATGGAGTAACTGAGACTGGCTTTATTCTCCTATTGAGATAAGCCCTAAATCCACATGAAATAATAACAGCTTCAGAACACTAGACATCTGACCGCAAAGGACAGTGACCCGTACAAGATGGGAAATAAAAGAGGTGAAACTTATGAATGGCTTAGCTAGAGAAGTTTCTAGGCTATAGTGCAGGGAGAGGAGCCTGGAACAGCAGTCTGCAGAGTGGAGGCATTGTGAAGACAGAGCTGAGCATCCACAGTAGTGGACCTATGTGGAGAGAGCTTCAGAGGAAGAGGTTTGGCAGAGTGTCGATCTGTGTGGAGGAGCTATTCATCCAGGAGGATCTTAGGGAGCAGGCTGTGAGCTGTACCGGAACCCCAGAATATGTGGGACATTGAAAAGAGTCTCAGGCAAAGTCTTGCCTCCATGACTTATTGGCCCCATTTTGAATTCTGCTCTGGCCCTGTCTTGAAAATCATGAAAGGAAGAGCTGAAGGGTCAACAAGTATCCCAGGAAATGGACTGTGTTCCCCACAAACCTCGTAATGTATTTGGGGGCAGACATGTCAAGCACCCAACAAGGCAGAACTGATAGGCCAAAAGGTAGCCACCATGATGCAGACAAGAACGCTTTCAGGAGGGACCCAGCGCTCATAAAGTTGTTAGAGCACACTTAAAGCTGTTAACAAAACCAGAGTGCTGTATGTTTAAAAAGTTGAATAGAGACACAGAAATAAAAACTGACCTCAAGAAATGAAAATTTTACTGGATGTGTATAACGCACATGGATGGAACTCCAGTTGGCCTTCTATACCTGTGGGCTTCATTTATGTGCTTAACATATCCAGAGCTTTCTCTATCTCATTGTTTTCCAAACAAAACATAACAACCATTCCCATAGAACTTACATTGGCTGAGGAACTGTAAGCCATTTAGAGACTATAAAATGTGCAGAAGGCTGTGTGTGTCTGTGTACAAACACCACACTGCTTTAAGATTCATCAATCTTAGCATACAAGGTTCCTTGAATCAATTCACTGCCTCTCTGAGATGCCATAGGTTATATAAGAGCAATAGTAAGGTTAATCATGGATAAAAGCAGTATATACAAAGGAACAAAGCTAAGATGACAAAGATAACAGATTGCTTGTTGGGAAAAAAATGTAAGTGAAAGCATGGTCAGCAATATTCTTAAGCGTTAAAAGCAGGCAAAAAGCTATCATCCTAGAAACCTACTCCTAGAAGACGTATGTTTCTAAAACGAGGGTATCTTAGTCCTTGTTCTATTGCTGTGATACTATGACCAAGGCAATGCTTATAGAAGGAAGCATTTAATGGGGCTGGCTTACAGTTTCAGAGGGTTAGTTTGTTAGCATCGTGGTGGGGAACATGGTGACACACAGGCAGACATGGTTCTTGAAAATGAGCCCGGAGCTTTATATCCTGATTCACAAGCCTCAGGTGGATAGTGAGACTGGGCCTAGCATTGGCTTTTAAATGACAGAGGCCACTCTCAGTGGCACACCTTGTCCAAAAAGTTACACCTCCTCCAAGAAGGCTATACCTCCTAGTGCTTCCCTTAACTAGGGGACTAGACATTCAAATACAGGCACCTATGAGAATCATTCTATTGAAACCATCATAAAGGATGAGGTGAGGATGATCTTAGACACAGAAATGATAAAAGGATTTATTATCTAAGACCACAGCTTCCAAAAGCATTAAAGAACATTACCCAGCAGACAGAAAATGGTGCTAATGGAATTTGAATCAGCATAAAGGAGAGAAGAAAACCTGATGTAAAGACATGAAAAACATGCAAGAGTAGGCTTCTTAAGTAAGTCTCCTCAGGAGGTAATGGTTGCTTAGACAAGCATGACAACACTGAGGTGTGTCTGTACCACATAGAAAGTAAAATGATAAACAACTATGGCATGAAGTCTGCAGGGAACAACTGCAAGTTCAGCACTGTGATTTTGTATATCAAGTAGTATGATGTCATTTAATGGTAGACCGACATATTGAGTTAAATACTGTAACCCCTCCAAAAATAATAATAATTACAGGTGAGTAATAAAGTAAAATGTTAAGAAAATGCTTGATGAATCCAAGAGAATGCAGAAAATGAGAAAGACAACATATGAGACAGATGGTAAGCCATAGCAAGATGACAGACAAAAACTTAATGGTGCCAATTAATTCTCAGTGAGTTCAACATAGAAATGGTCAGATTGCATTAAAAAGGGCCACAAGAAAAGGCCTATAGTCAGGCTTGAGGCTTAGGCAGGAGGATCATGTGTTCAGGGTCTGCATGTGTTATGTAGTGATACCTTGTCTCTAGCCTCCCCCGCATTTGTTAGCTATAAAGACTCAAATAGGTTAAAAGGGTCTAAAGGGGGGTGGGGAGGCACACTACACTTTAGTCATGAGGAAGGAAGTAGGAGTCACATTGATTAATGTCAGAACAAAGAATATTAGCAGAGATAAAGAAGGTAATTTCCTAATGATAGGAGAATTAATTAATCAAGAGGACATGACACATGTGAACACTGATATGTCTAATCACAGACTCTAGCCTTCTGACATTGTGACACTGTGTCAGCTCCAGAAGCCTCACTTGAGAACTGTGCAATTGACTTATAAAGAAACTGAAAAAAGAAAAAAGAAAATCTCAGAATGTTTTAGTAAGTTTACGATCTTGTGCTGTGCTGCATCTGTAGCTGCCCTGGGGTGCACATGGCTCAGATCCTGAGGGTTAGACACACTGATTAGAACTTTAAAGTATGTAGAAGAGAGCTGGTGAGGTGTCTCAGTAGATAAGGGAGCTTGCTTTCAGATCTGATGAGAACTGACTCCACAAGATATCCTCTGACCTCCACATGCAGACATACACATGCAAACACCAACCAATGGTGTATAAAACCTGGTGTTTGAAGTGATGAACAAGAGTCCTGTCTCAAACAAGGCAAGGACTGACATCCAAGATTGTCTTCTGACCTCCACATGTGACCCTATGGACACATATCACACCTGCATGCATACACTGGCACAAAGGTTGAAAAACAGAAAAATTGAAAGAGAGCAGGTAAACACAGAAAGAAAAGCTAAACATCTGAAATCCATGAAGTAGAATCTATAATTGCAGTAGTAAAATCAGTGGAATCGAAAGTTGTCTTTGGGAGCTAGAGAGACTGCTCAACCTTCAGAGCTTGCAGCTGACCAGGGTCTTTGCTCTCTTGCTTATAAGGCGTTTAGAACGAGGGAGAAGCATCAATAGCATAGCAGTGAGAGCACTGGCCTGGAACAGAACAGAGTAGATGGAACCACTCCTATTATTGGTCATTTGGAGCAAGGCTCTTCTCTACTTCTGCCTCTATTAGCTAGGACAGTGTGCTGAGGCTTGTACCTAGGCATCACATGTACAGTGACCAACATACTGCTGGGCACTGAGGGTTGTGATGCATATGTTGACCTGTTCTGACATGACAGGTCTTCTCATTTGATGCTTTAAGTTCTTTTTTCTATTTTGAAACTATTTTTATTAGCAAATATTGTGCCCATTTATTGTGTTAAATACGAGGGTTTAAATATGAATGTTCTGTAGAGTGGTGAGATTGAGCTGACTGCTTAGTCTTCACTAAGTCAAGTCTAAGTCTTAGAACTCTCCTTGTTGTTTCTGTTGTTACTATGTTGTTATTGTCAATTCAGTTTTTATTCATCTTGTGCATTTATGTGTGTGCACAAGGCAGAGTGTCTGTGTGTAGGTTAGGAAACAACTTGAGAGAATCGGTTGCTTCTCTCCTCCTACCACATAGGTCCTGGAGAGTAAACTCAAGTCTGGGAGCTTGGCAGCAGATGCCTTTACCTGCTGAGCCGGCTTGCCTACCCTGTTACTATTTTTGAGTCAGGGACTCACTGTGTAGTACATTGTAGCCTCCAGTGCTCAGTTCTCCTGCCTCCGCTTTCTAAGTGCTGGAATCGCTGGTGTGCATCACTTTTCCCATTAGCGTCACCACTACTGCTCTTGGATTCAATCGATTACTCTGTGTGTGCGTGTGTGCTGTAGATGTGAGGTGGCAAAGTGGCCAGGGGACTCTGAGTAGCCTGCATAGCATGAAGTTACCAAATGTAAAAAAAAAACAAAACCAAAAAAAAAAACCCAACTAAGCAGCTTGTCTTGTTTGTTTCTGTTTTGTTGGCTTTTCCTGCCCCAGGTGGACAATCAGCTCATTGGCACTACTCAGCCCTTCATGCTCTATGTGACCCCCCTGAGCAATGAGAACGAGGTCATTGAGACAGGGCCTGCTGTGCAAGTCAATGCAGTGAAGTTCCCCAGTAAGAGCGCACTGACCAACATCTACAAGGTGGGCTGGCGGGGAGGCTGGGGACAATGGCATGTAGGAGGCACTCTTGCTCTCTCACAGCTAGGCCACAGAGCAGGCAGTAGCACACTGTGTGTATAAAGGTGGCTCTCTGGGCCAAGCCACATGTGGCTTCGGATTGACCATTGAGGGAAATGTTCAGAGCACCTTTTCTTGGCACCCTGTATCCTTAGTTGTCAGTACTGAACCCAGGGAGTCGAGAGGCGTCATTCCTGAGTGAGGCAGTATCTTGTAGCATGCCGAGTAGTTCAGAGACAATTCTGGAGAGCTATGTGGAGTCTGTCCTTGGAATAATGTGCTAAGTAAACTGTCATGAGTGTACTAGCAGCAGAGAATTAAAAGTGAAGAAACTTTTTAACCTGTGGGTTCCCAAAGTAGAAGCCAGCTGGGGTAGCAGCAAGCTGTAAAAGCCAGACCCTCTTTCTGCTCCTTTGTCATCAATGATAATAGGAGCAAGCCTACCTGCACCTCCACCACAAACCCAGTCATGTAGCTTCTGCTCACTGGTGAGGCCCTAGTGATCAAGCAGGATGGCCACGTGTTCACTGAACACCTGTAACAAGCAAAGAGAGGTGAGCCGCAAGTCTTTTATCGTTAGTTCAAACAGGTCAAGAAACCATGAGACATGGTCTTGCTTTGCTGCCCAGGCTGATCTGGAATTGCTGGGCTCAAGCAAGCCTCCTGCCTCTGCCTTCCTAAGCCTACTTCTTTGGGACCTGCTTCCTGGCACAAATGAAAGTTGCTTTGGTGCTTGACTGTAAACCAAACCTTTTTTCTCTCTAGCACCTGATGGTCACGGCTCAGAGGTTCACAGTACAAATTGAGGAGAAACTGCTGCTCAAACTACTAAGTTTCTTTGGCTACGATCAGGCAGAATCAGGTAAAGCTGATCACTCTACTCTTCTGCCTGGGATTGGCCCACACTAATGTGTTATTCTGTTTGTAAAATCCAGGTAGTTCCTAGACACCAACAAAGCTGACTCTCTCTCTGCCTCTTAGTCTGAGCTAGCTGGCTCAGGCTTGGGGTTTAGGAACTCCTTTCCCAAAATTGCTTGTTGTCTGAGTTATGTCCAGGAACTAGGCTGCCCTGAGAGGGTCTTGGCACCCTGGAATGTCCAATGGCTGGCCACTAAGAAGCAGTGCACCCTCCTTTCCTTTGTAAATTCTGTCCCTCTGCTCAAATAGAATGGAATGATGACCATCATTTAGCAGGTCACTTTGTTACGAAACCAGCTCAGGGCTAAGAGTCAGAAATGCCTTTTTGGCAGTTGCTTTAATTTAGTTTGAAAAACAAAACTGGCTAACCACAATTATTAACTTTTAATGTCTGTACCCTTGTACCTTAATGTCATTACAAAGGTTTCTTGTTGCTATCCTTTGGCCTTTGGAAAGGGAGTCAGATCACTATCAGAAAGCCTAAACTTCTTGCAGAGCTGTTGTTTCTGTAGCTTCCCCATCACAGCCCCTTCTCCTGCTGCTAGATGGCTCTAGCTAAGAAAGAAGTCAATGATACACAACAACCCTTTTCAAAGATTTATTTTGTGTGCATGCGTACATATGTGTATAAATATCTTCCCTGTGTGTGCAGTTACTTGTGGAGGCTAAAGGAGTGGGTCAGATCCTCTCGAGTTATAGGTAGTTGTAAGCTGGCTTCATTTGACTGCTGGGAACTGAACCAGGTCCTCTAGAAGAACAGTAAGCACTCTGAACTGCTTAGTCATGTTTCTAGCCACTTGACTTTTTTTTTTTTTTTTATGTATTTGTTGTTTTGAGACAGTCAATCTTTGAAGTTCATGATCTTCTATCCTTTAGCCTGTTACTGTCTGCATTTATCCACCATGTTGACTAGAGGGGAAATGCATATACATACCCACAATGCAAGAAAAATATTTTTGTCTTTATAATCTTGATTTAGAATTGAACTTTAAATCTTCAGCATCACAAGTAAAATAGGATTAAGCTTTTAGAGTGTTTAGTGTTATCTAGGGATTTTGCTCAGTGCCGCCACTATGTACACTACTTAGGTAGCATACATGGGGTACTGGACTCTGTCCTTACTGCTTCAAAAAGAAAGAAAGTAAAAAAGAGAAGGAGACCACTATTTGGGAGGAAGAACAAGGCCCTGCCATCTTAGTCGAGTGCTTTGCACTTTGGTTGGTTCAGGCTCCAGTTTATTTGGAGTTACACAGCCACCTGAGTGCTTAACAGCCAGGCAGGTGTTCTGTTTGGCTCCTTCCCCATAAGATTCACTTCAGATTTCTTGGGTCATATTTTTCTTGTGAATCCCTCTCAGAAGTTTTTTTTACAGCCTTGCACAGAGAAACTTAGGCTTTTTGGAAGACCTTGTCTGCCTGTCATTACTCTTCCTCTACTTTCAGTAGCCAGTGAGTGTGGAAGACAGGTCTCCCTTAGAGCATCCTTCAACTTCAAGTAGAACTGATGGCAGCTTCGACTGGGAATGTGCAAAGTAGCTGTGAGCGTTCTCTCTGGTTTTCCTTCGAAGCCACCGGAAGCCAAAGGGAAGCTTACTGCTTATGGACATGTGCACCTCCCCCCACCCTCCATGCACGGAGTGCATTGCTATTCTAGCCCATGCCCCTCCTTTGTACTCATGGATTGGCAATTAGAAACTCTGCCCCGATTATCTTGCTCTGAGACTTGCCCTGCTCAGGAGGATGCTGTGCCAGCACTTTCTCAGGAACTGTTTTTATTCCCTAAAGTGTTACTTTATGTTGAGAGTGTCTTTTTTGGCTCAGCTGTATTGCACTCTAGACTCATATGACCTAGATCATAGGTTCTTGAAATGACAGCAATAGTTCTGGAAAGCCTGTGGTCAGCAAATGAACCTGTGACCTTTGGCTTTCTAAGACATTGTCTGCTGGGTGGCTCAGGGTCACAGTTTAACCAATGAAGCTAACCTACCTTTGTATAACCAATGTAACAGCCTACGTTTATATAGTAATGTGTCTGCATATTGTATGCATTCCTGAGCCCACAAAGAAACTAAGAAAGTTTATATAGGCTTTTGTTTGTGTAGGTTTTTAGGTGAGGTCACACATGTTTGAATCATGATGCCAACAGCTTTTGTTTTTGTTTCTTACTTATGCCTTTGGATCAGAGGTGGAAAAGTACGATGAAAACATCCATGAGAAAACAGCAGAGCAGGGAGGAACTCCAACTCGATACTACTTTGAGAACCTCAAGATCAGCATCCCCCAGATCAAGCTCAGTGTGTTCACCTCCAACAAGCTGCCACTGGACCTTAAGGTGAGCTCACAGCTGGCACACTCTGTGGGAGTGTGCGTTGATGGCTCATTCTGTCTGTCTGGAATTAGTATTCACAGCATTTACTTTGTACCTTTCCTTTTATAGGTGTTCATTAATTTGTGAAATACTCTTTTTGTCTAATGTTTAGGCATAACTTTGCTGAAGATGAAGATATTACCAAAAAGGATAAAACTGGATGATGTAACTCTCATTTCTTTTTTGGGTGGTTCTAGATTTACCTTAGGGCAGTTGAAACCTTTTTCCTGGGCTTGGTACTTGTCTTAGGAACTGAGACTAAGGTAGCCTTTCTTTGACCCACTGCCCAGATCTCTCTTGCTGTCTTCTAAGCATCTGGGGTAAGTGTCACTTAGGAAGGTCTGTCACCTTAGAGGGAGCCTCTGCTATAAGCTTGCTGGAACATGGCCTTGTACAGATTCAGGACATAACCCTCCTGTTAGCCATCTTGATCCACAGGTGACCAGTACGGCCTTAGCAACACCTTCACTTTTAGTACAAGGCATATTTTAAGGAAGGGAGCAGGCTGACATTCAGATCCAAGTCTGTCATGTCTGGGTTCTGCGCTGCATCCTGGCCCATAGGTGAGGCTGTCATTAGACTGTGTGTCCTCAATGGTGCCCTTGCTTGATAGGTGGGGAGACAGACGTTTATGGTCTTGTTTCTTTAGCCTAGTTAGTAGCAAGGTGTTGCTGAAAGCAAGAGCAGGGTCAGGTGGATGTTGAAATGTCTAGCCTTACTCAGACTCTAAGTCTGCCTCAGACTGGCAGCCATTGCTTCTGGTTCTCCCTTGTACTGTGCTTGAAGACAGTTGTCCAACCCTCCCTCTTCCCATTGCCTGCTCACTCTCCCATCCTTCCTTCTCTCAGAAGATCCAGGATACCCACTCTCTCCACAGAGGAGCATCTAGATAGCTGAAATGAGTTGTGAGCCTGCAATGCTGGGCTCAGATGCCCATGCCAATTCTGCTGCAGGGTCAGCCTGCAAGTGCAGGCAAACTTTAGTCCAGTGCACAGCTCCATGAGGAGGGTCAGCACAGCCCCACTGCAGCCCACTGCCAAATCATCAAGTTTATATGGAATCTCCTGGGTTTTAAATGTTGGCCACCAACTCATATTAAAAAAAACAAAAGAAAAACTGACTAAAACCCAGCCTTGTGGGCTTGACAGAACACATGTGTGGGCCTCATGTGCCACAGCCTGCCAACTCCCAGCTTCTAAAATAGACCTATAGGTGATGAGACAGCTGTCTGCTCAGCGTCATCCTCTAGATAATAGGGGTGATGGCTTCAGTGAATGAAGTCAAGGGAGGGCTAGCTGGGACCAGGGGCAGCATCCTGAGAAAAGAGGTACAATGTCTTTCTCCTCTCACCACTTTGCTGCTCAATCTGCCCTAATGCTGTATTTCCCAGGAGGCTGGAGATGGTTATAATTAGCCTGGGAGTAAGGGGAAAACCATGGGAAAACTACTGTCTTGCTAATATCCACAAGTATCCACTTGACTTATGTGACCTTTGGAATGGGTTTGTTTGATAAAGTCTGTTCCCCCAGAACACTTGGCTCTCACCCAGCAAACCAAAGCTAAGCATTTCCTGCAAGTGTAAGACTTCTTGATTTAAAATCATCTTGTTAAAGATCACAGACCCCAGCATTCCTCTCAGCACTCCCAGCAGAAGTACCTGGTCCCTAGTCCTATGGGATTGATGCCGTGTGTCCTTTGCTATTCCATAGTACTCCTGGTATCGATGCCATGTGTCCTCTGCAGTCCCGGGTACCTATGCCATGTGTCCTTCACAGTCCTGTGGTACCGATGCCATGTGTCCTCTGCAGCTCTTACTGGTGCAGTGTGTGTTCTGCTGGAGTGAACTCAGCCCTTCATGTTGACTGTCTTCCTGGTATTCTACTGAAAGAACAGTTTTAGAGCACTCTTAAGCAGATGCCATGACTTACCTGTGTTTCAGGAGGATGTTGGGATTGGAACTTCAGAGTTGAGCTCTGGGCTTGTGGAAGTCACCATGTTACTATACCTTGAGTATTCCTCCTGGAGTCTGGGACTCCTTAGACAATATCACTTAGTCAGAGTTTTCTAACAGAGTAACAGGCCTTTATTAGGAGCTCTTAGGAAGAGCAATATACTCTTTCTGATGAATATGGAATCAGTAAAAACATGTGCTTAGAAACAGAGCCCTCTCCCTGAACAGCAGTCACGGGAGTCTGTGTAAAAGGTAACCCTGTCTTAGTATTGAAGGAACAATTGCCTCCATTCTCTGGATTCCCAGGCAGGAGTGAGGCTGTCAGAAATCTTGGGGGAGGGGGGGGTCTGCCTATCCAGATTTACACTGAAGTACATTGTTGCCAGATACAGTGTCTGTCTGGTGACTCAAAGACATCCACACTGTCCAGGTGACTGGAAGCTGTCTCCATCTGCTATCTTCTTTGGATTCGTGACTGACAGAAGAAGGGAAGCTAATATTCCATTTCATAGACACAAGAGCACACTGCCCCTCCCTTCTCCTCATGGTCTCTGCATAGAGCTTGCATGTTAGAGATGCCATGGCATATTGAAAAGCCAGGTAGCTTTTAATGGGGATTTCCTTGACTCCTTTAAAGATCAAAAGATACCAGGGGGTCTTTAAAAGGTTTCAGAAGGTGGCCTACAGCAGGCCTTTTCCCATTTAGAGCATTGGGGTATAACAAAAGAAGGACCTTAATTGAGCAATCTAGTTTGGAAGAAAACCCACACTTTAATGGTCAGAGAGCAGGCGGGTGGGGGTAAGGGGGAATTTCAAACAAAGACACTATTTAAAAAGCCTAAAACTGTCTTCTCAAAGGCTTGAAATAATTTGTTGGGAAACTTCAGACCCTTTACTTTTTCCCTCCCTCTCTAAATAAAAACCAGATTTGTTAAAAGGAAAAAAGATCCAGTATTGTTAATTGTGTTTCAGAAAGTGCCAGAGAGGGAAGTAGCCCCATAGTTTTAAACACTGTCCCCAAAGGGAAATAGGCACATGCCCTGCTTCACATAAACAGTCTCTATGTGCCATAAATAAACCTTTAGAGAATGAATTCCAGACAGTTTTGTTTAGTGTGGGATAAACTAAGAAAGGAAAGGACACGGCCCAGGGACTAGCTGTGATCTGAGGCCTCGTGGACAGGTATTTCTTCTTTCAACTCGGCGCCGGCTCTGGAAGGCTTCAGCCGTTTTGTCTGGGAAGTGGGAGTAGATACTTCTCTATTTTATCAGGAATGTATGAGCACAGGTTGCTTTCTTCAGAGTCCCCTCTGCAGCAGGAAGATGCTGCCTGAGTAAATCAGTATCAGAGCTGTGACCTACTATAGGCAAGCAGTGGCTCAGTTCATCAGGAGGGTGCAATCCTATATGGCTTTCTGTTTCCTCTCATGCCTTCTTCCACAGACCAGATCAGCCTGAAGGTGGCAGAGTAATTCATACCAACGGGCTGGCCCTGCGCCTCTGCAAATAAGGGACCCCAGACAGTAAATGACAAGGTGAAGACAGTTTCACTCCAGAACTGGGTACTTCCTTAGTTCCAGGGCAGATGGTGCCTGTTGGGAGGACTTTGCAGCTTGGTAGAGGTCAAAGGTCCCTGCAGCAATACACCAGTCTCTTTTAATGTTTGGTCGCAATAAGGAATTTGTGTTTTAGTGGGTTTTTTGTTGTTGTTGTTGTTGTTGTTGTTGTTTTGTTTTGTTTTGTTTTGTTTTAACTTTCTGGCTTAAGCTTTTGTTTAATCATGCTTTCTAAAGCTCTTCTTATTGGAGTTGCATTGGTAAGACCATGCCTTTACACTTTAAGCTGGCTATCAGTTTCTCTGTCAGTGAAATGGGGGAAAATTAGGCATGCTCTCTGACTTCATGCCTACTCACTCTTTAGTGGGGAGCACGGCTGAACAAATGCAGAATGGTTTTGAGAAGAAATAGTGGAGCCCTCTGGCTTGGGCGCTTTCTACCAAATAGGTAGTTGCTATTGTAAAAACAGCACATTCAAGTCTAGGATTTGCTCATGGCTAGTCATGTGACTTTAGCTGTGCTGTGCACTTAACATATCTTTAGTCTGGCTGGCCTTAAATTTAGTCTATCTCTCAGTTCAAAACACTTCCATCAAAGACAAGACTTTTATGAAGATTTTATACAATAGGAAGAGATAAAAAACCAATAACCTGATAGAAATCTGGCCATCATCGGTGTTAAACCCCCTAGTGTTGAATTTAGCAATCTTCCTGTCTCAGTTTCTCAAGCACTAGAATTGCAGGGGTGTGCTACCACACTGGTAATTCAATGATGGTCTTAGCCCCTAAAATTCTTCCTTCTGATATCATCAGTGACATTCCAAAGCACCAAACCAGTGCTCTCTCCATGTCTTCAGCTCATCTGGTCTGGTCGGTATTTATTTGACTGTTTGTGCCATGTATCTTCTGTTTGGTATTTATTTAACTGTGTGTCCTCCTGTGTATCTTCCTCTACTGCTGCTTCTTGTGTGTGTGTGTGTGTGTGTGTGTGTTTTGTTTTGTTCTTCATGTTGAGTGCCAGGTTTTGCTTCTGTGAACTGTCTGATCCTAGCACTTGATCAGGTTTCTATCAGGTTATTGGTCTTTTATATCTTCACTACAAACTCTTTCTTTTTTTTTAAATTTTTTTAAATATATTTTATTACGTATTTTCCTCAATTACATTTCCAATGCCATCCCAAAAGTCCCCCATACCCTCCCCCCTCTCCCCCATTTCCCTACCCACCCATTCCCTTTTTTTTTTTTTTTTTTTTTTTTTTTGGCCCTGGCGTTCCCCTGTACTGGGGCATATAAAGTTTGTGTGTCCAATGGGCCTCTCTTTCCAGTGATGGCCGACTAGGCCATCTTTTGATACATATGCAGCTAGAGTCAAGAGCTTCGGGGTACTGGTTAGTTCATAATGTTGTACCACCTATAGGGTTGCAGGTCCCTTTAGCTCCTTGGGTACTTTCTCCAGCTCCTCCATTGGGAGCCCTGTGATCCATCCACTAGCTGACTGTGAGCATCCACTTCTGTGTTTGCTAGGCCCCTGCATAGTCTCACAAGAGACAGCTATATCAGGGTCCTTTCAGCAAAATCTTGCTAGTGTATGCAATGGTGTCAGCGTACAAACTCTTTCTAAGTCTTGTCTTTGATGGAAGTAACAAGTGTTTTTCAGGGTTTAGTTTGCCTTTTTATTTGTGTATGTGTGTGTGTGTGTGTGTGTGTGTGTGTGTGTGTGTGTGTTTGGGACAGCCTTGAGTGTTGTTCCTCAAGAGCTGTTAACCTCATATTTTGAGATAAAGTCTCAGTGACCTGGGCCTTGCCAGTTAGGATAGATTGGCTGGCCAACAAGTCCCAGCTATGCCTCTTTATGCCCCCCATGTGCTGGAATCACATGCCTAAACCATTGTGCCTGTGTTTGAGGGGTGATGGGGGTACACCAAACATGATGGGAACCCCATTATCTTTCAAAGCCATTGCTTCTACTTCTTGTTGATGAGACATTGTAGACATAACTTCTCTTATATTTCTAGAAGAACTCTCACAACAAACTTCCTGTTGTCTTTCACAGGTCAGATGGGTGGGACTAGCTTCAGTATAACCTTCCTAGTGAGCCCATATTTTTAATAGATAATTTCAGCATTTCCACATGGTGGAAGCGTCAGGAAAAACCAGTGTAGAGGCCTGAAGGTCTCTCGATTCTCAGGCTCACTGATTGCAAATGACAATTATTAAAGATTCTGGTGAAGGGAAAATAGTCTTTCGACAAGTACACCAAAATATATCCATGGCAGATGCAAAGAACTGTGGCCATTTTAACTTACCATAACTACCTAGGGACACACTGAATGTGTACAAGGTATTCACATAGAAAAAAGAAACATTGTTGGTGTCGTTAAAGGCCTGGATAGATTAGGGCAGAGCCCAAGATTTATAGTAGAGAGTACCCAAGATAGTTCTCAAAGCCAGAGTACTCACAATTCGTTACAGGACCACATCAGTTAAAATGGGAGCACTGCGGTGAGCAGAACAAAAACAAAAGTCAGAAAGAGGTCCTGTGCTTATTAGTGCTTAGTGCATTAGTGCAGAGATCACAGGTTACCTAAGAACCAAGCGTGCAGTGTCACGGCATGAGTGTGAAGGAAAACAGACATCAGGCTTTGTGACCTTAGTAATGAGGACACAGAGAGCCTCTGACCAGAAAAGATTGAAAAGAAAGCTCTCCTTCAAAGTAAGCTTGTCTCATGATTGAAAGGCACCATGTAACGAATAGTAAGACCAGATACAGGGGGAGAGAAGGTGTCTGCAATATGTTTATGCATGTACAAAAGTCCTCCAGAGAAAGACAAACACAGATAACTCCCTGTAGACATGAGTAAAGATCCAAATAAGCACATTATAGAAACAGTGTCCAGGAGCTAGAATGGTTACAAAATGTGCACAGCCTTATTATCATTCATGAACTGGGGTATCAGCACATACCGTAAGATCTAGGGGTATATCTCAGGGGCAGAGTGACTGATTGCCTAGTGTGCATAAAGTCCTGGGTTCAGTTCCAGCAGCACACACACACAAAAACTAATCAACAAAACCCCAGGAAAGTTATTTCTTCCCGTTATTGATGAGAACATAGAACGGGGGGCTTTACTAGACTACTGAAAAAGGTTCGAGCTTTCCTGGCTCCTCTGTGAAACTTTTTGGCAGTATATACTCAGGTTGAACATGCTCATTCTTTATTAGCCAGCAGCTCCAGTCCTCCTAGACATGCACCAAACAAAACAAAACAAAACAACACATGGAGAGCCACCCAAAGGACTTGGGGATGTTTCAGCTACTTTATTCATAGGAGTAAATCTCAGTGGTCGGGTGTGGCAGTACACACCTTTGACCCTAACACTATGGAAGCAGAGACAGGAGGATCTCTGTAAGTCTAGAGCCAGCTTGGTGTACAAAAAAGTTCCGGACTACGTAGAGAACCCTGTCTGTCTCAAAACACCACCTAACTCTCCACCAACACTAATGGTTAAATGGGTATTACTTGTATGATGTAATATGTAAAAATGAAAATTAATAAGATATACTATATACAACAGCATACAGTGCAAATCAGGACAACATAATCTGTAGAGAAAAGAAATAGTTTGTACAGGGGGCAGGCTGTTTTTAAGGCAGAAAAGACAATTTACTTTCTGACCTTGGGGCTGCTGCGATGGTTTAGTAGTTAAAGCTCTTACCATTGTGACCAAGAGGACTGGAGTCAGGATCCCAGAACACTACGTAAAATCTGAGGGGGCATGCTGTCCTGTCTACAATTCCAGTCTTGGAAAGCAGAGAAGAGATGCCTGGAGCAAGCTTGCTAGTAAGACTGGCTGTCTGGGAGTTCTGAGATGATGGGAATACTCTACCTCAAAGAACAAGATGGAAGACAGTCAAGGAAGACTCATACCAGCTTTGTATTTCAACACATACACACTTCCACATGTGCGCACATGATTATGCCCAATTCTCCCCCCCACAACACACACATACACACCACATATACAGGAACATGCAAGTGACAATAAGAGGGAGAAGAAAACAAATTGAGTGTTGTTTGTTATGGCTGCGCTGTCCCTGTGCAGTGTGCATTAGTCAGAAAGGAGGGCATGTCAAATACAGGTTCAAACAGACCAGAAGGAATTCTACTATGAGCCTGGCAGTGTTTGCTGCTGTAATGTTGAGATATACATGACTTTGGGTAATAGAAATTTATATATTTTTTCCGTCATATTTTACTTTTGTAATTATAGGGGAAATCCTTATATCTAGGTAGTAATTCTTAGTTCTTAGTCTTTCATGGATTCTAGAATTATGTAGTTTCCTTTCTTCCCCACCTAGGCCCTGAAAAGCACCCTAGGATTCCCACTGATTCGGTTTGAAGATGCTGTGATTAATCTGGACCCCTTCACTCGGGTGCATCCGTATGAGACCAAGGAGTTCATCATCAATGACATCCTCAAGCACTTCCAGGAGGTGTGTGAGCAGACGGGAGGGATGTAAGCAGACAGGAGGGGTGGGAAAGGGTCAGGTGGGAACAGTCAGGGCCAAGCAGCTTCATCTTAGGTATTGGGGATCTGTCACTTAGATGTCACTACTGTGTCGCGTCTCAAGAGTCAGCGCTCTCTCTCTCTCTCACACACACACACAAAAGATACCTTAAGAATCCCAAGATTGACTTAAGAACTGTTTGTCTTGTTCCTCAGAGCCAGTCCCGGGGACTCCTCTAGGTTAGGCACAGCTCGTTGTGGTTTTAGTTGATGCTTCAGTGACAGCACAGAGTCCTGTGAACTCTTTATGTGCTAGGCATGGCTTGCTTTCAACAACCACACCACTGTTTAATGCCTCTGAGGGCCTTGACCTGGAATTGAACTTATGTTTTTTTTTTTTAACCAAATTAGACATTTTCCATTTTGTATTTTTAATCTAGACTGTACAGCCCCAAATATAGAGCCTTTAGTGGATCATCAGATCATACAGAATTTGTTAGTTTCCACAGTCAAAGCTTATTCCATCTTGCTTCTTTTTCTGCCCTCCTCATTTCCTAATGAGGAAATATTTCCCCAACTGCCTCTAAGGTTCATGAGCAGGTACATCTGGAATCAGGGATCAGGCAGGCAAAGGCCCAGTGAGAATTTGCTTGCCAAGCCTGAACCCTCTCTCCTCACATGCTCCAGCTAAGTATAGACTCGAGAGCCTGCTCCCTCCTTCCTCTTGCCTGATTTCTCCTAGCAGAGATCATGGGAAGGGGAGTATAATGCTTGTTCATAAAAATTCCCAAAGGATCTTTTCAGTCTCACAGCTACTTTTATTCTCCTAGCTATCTGTGACACATATTTTTTTATGTGTATTGGAACCAGTCCCTAGTGTGTGTGTTGAGTGAAGTTTAGGGCCATCCATGAGAGCCCAGGAGGTCATTAGCAGGTGATGACGACTGAAAATGTCATTGTTGACAGTACTGGAGGATGAGACAGATGCCAACTATCTTTTCTTGGGGACACTGGCACTGACATGGCTTTCCTCCCCCTTTCCATTCCACAGGAACTCCTTAGCCAGGCAGCTCGGATCCTAGGATCAGTAGACTTCCTTGGCAATCCCATGGGCCTTTTGAATGATGTATCTGAAGGGGTCACTGGACTGATAAAGTATGGAAATGTCGGGGGCCTCATAAGAAATGTTACCCATGGAGTGTCAAATTCTGCCGCCAAGGTAAGGGAATATTGATGAAATCACACTATTAGCCTTAAGAGACCTCTGTGTCACTGGAGTTTCACTGGTGTATAGCTGGCCTGGAGAAGCTGCAATCACAACCTCGGGTTCCTTGATGCAATGGCTTACCTTCCTTCCACTAAGGAGGCCTGCCAGGCAGGTCATGTTCCATCGTGTTTCATTTCCTAGCCCAGCTCTGTGGCTTGCCTGGTCACTGTAGTAGTCTCCTTCCCAACACCAACAGAATGAGCTGGACTTTTGTGAACCTGAAATTAAGGGGTTGGGGTCTGGCCCATGCCCTCCTTAGTGTAAGTAAAATCCACAAACCAAACAGAATAAAATTGGACTGTGCCTTCTCCCTAAGATATACTAACTAATTCCCACAACTTCGTGGAAAGTCTGAACTAAATGAGTTCCAATAATGTAGTGGCCTTGTACGCCATGTGAAACCAGCTGTGGGAGGACAATGGGGCTGTGCTCCTGAGCCTTGCAACCCAGTGACCTCTTGGTTCCCAGGCATCTTGCTTGGTGGGTGTTTCGTTGGTCTACTGTTGGTATCCAGTAGCTGGTTCTGTGTGAGAAGCTGAGAGCAGTGGAGGTGGCTGAGTATAGCTGCTGTTTCATGGCATATGCAAGTTGTCTGAGAGCCCATCTTGTTCCTGGGGCCTGACTCCTTCCTGTCCCTCTTTGCTCCACTGTCTGTTCATGCAGACATTGGCCTGTCATTCATGAGGGAGACCTGAGGAAGCACTTGTTTATACTTGGTTACTCCTTCCTATGGGCCTGACTCCTATGAGGCACAGGTGATACTCCACCATGAACTGCTGAGAGGAAAAGTGGCTCTGGCAGGGTACCCTCATCCCTCCCTTTCTACCTCACCCCATGCTCTAGTTGGGAAGGTGCAGTTGAATAGTTTTTCTTTGTTATGTGATCCTGATCATAAGGCATGTGGGGTGGGAATGAGGTGTCTTTTTCTAGAGTGTCACCAGGGAGGATAGTCTCCCTCAGATTAGTGTCTGAGGCTGTGCTATGACTTGATCACTGAAAGTGCTCACCCTGTGTGGGTGTACTGGCTAATTTTGTGTCAACTTGACACAGCTGGAGTTATCACAGAGAAAGGAGCTTCAGTTGAGGAAATGCCTCCATGAGATCCAACTGTAAGGCATTTTCTCAATTAGTGATCAAGGGGGAAAGGCCCCTTGTGGGTGGGACCATCCCTGGGCTGGTAGTCTTGGGTTCTATAAGAGAGTAGGCTGAGCAAGCCAGGGGAGGCAAGCCAGTAAAGAATATCCCTCCATGGCCTCTGCATCAGCTCCTGCTTTCTGACCTGTTTGAGTTCCAGTCCTGACTTCCTTTGGTGATGAACAGCAGCATGGAAGTATAAGCCAAATAAACCCTTTCCTCCCCAACATGCTTCTTGGTCATGATGTTTGTGCAGGAATAGAAACCCTGACTAAGACAGTGGGTCAGCACAGAGAAATGTTGCTTTCAGAATAAGAGAAGAGGGAAGAAGAAAGAATTCTTCAGATTACAACTTGGAAGCTAGTAAAGTCAGGACAGGATGTGAAAGACAGTTCCCATCTCTTCTGGAGTCTTTCTTATGCTGCTCTCAGCCCCACACATTATAATGCAGTGCAGCTCAGCTTCTGAGCACTTTATTTAGTCAGCCAATGCCCTGCAACATTCTGTTGTAAACACTCTACTTAAAGCTTTTATATATCTTACTGGATGTCCTACTTTATATTGTTATTTCTTTTGCATAAGGGGCTTTCCAGGGCTTGACTTCAAACTTTGTTCACTGTGTGTTTAGTCGGCTTATTTCATGAGTTCATCTTGTCCTTAGTAAGTCAAGCAGTATTGGAGTTTTAGGCTGCTACTGAGGGAAATTGCTTTCTAACTTATTTTGATGAACCCTGGGTTTGTTATGACAAAGGAAAGTCCATCTAGCTGCAAGACAGAAAGTTCATACTTCACATGGTGGGTCTGTCTGCGGAGACCAGGTCAGACCATCTCTGGTGCTGTATGTGTGGCTGCGCTAATGCTCTCCATCTTCCTGTAGTTCTGAGTGTTGAAACCAGACCTTCATTGTCGGTTTGCTGAGCTGTTTTGCTTGCTTCTCTGTATTCATTAGGGAGTCTGAGGAAGTGCAGGTGACACAGGAATCAAGTCTGGCATGAGGAGAGTATTTAGAGATTCAGAGTTCCAGGGAGGAAGAGGGCAGAAGGTGACCCTGCCCCTCATGAAACCACTGTCAGACACCCAGCTTTGCTGTGGTGTTGAAGTTAGTTTGTTGTGACTTGGACAAAGCACTGATAGTTCTGGGGCATTCCTGGTGCCAACAGCGTTAAAGGTGCTGGGTCAGGGCAGAGCATAGCACTGCCACGTGGCATACTCTTCCTTATAAATCCTTACTGAATGTCTTCTGTCTGTCAGGCCTGCCACAGATGGACCCTTGCCACTCACTGCCTTGTTGGAGTTAATCTCTACCCCACAAATCAGGAAGTGAGGCTTAAAGGGCTTGGAAACATTTTCAAGGTCAAATAACAAAAAAAATGAGTGGACTTGATGTAAGTCCAGCTCCATACCCTCTCCCCTTATCTTCCCTTGTGTGTCTAAGGTTCTTTTTCAGACATTTTAGAGAGTAGAAAACAGTAGCACCTTCCACTGGAAGCTTGCTACTAGACAGAGACGTTGCTCTTTTAGCTGCGGAGTCTACTGCTGTCCTGTCTCCCATCATGTTCTCACCTGCAGGGCTTAGGTGGGTTTGATGCCTGTGATCACCCTCTCCACAGGCAGTCAGAGCTTAGTGCTTGCAAGTGTGGCTCTGGTCTGGTGACGCTGGCTGTCCAGGCAACTCAGTTAGTTAGTTAGGCATTGTTAGTCCCAGTGTATCAGTGGGGCTCCCAGGTAAGGGGTGGCCGCAGTGAGCAGGTAGGTGCCTACAGAAGCTTTGTCTTTCTTGGATCACTCTTTCTTTTTTAAAGTTCCACACATTGCTACAGTGTATTTTGATCATGTCCATCCACTACTTCCTCTTCCCCACTCCCCCTAGTTGCCCCTTTGTCTCCCTCCAACTTCCAGTCCCCCTCTTCGTTCTTTTCCTGGTTCTTCCTAAACCCCGAGTACAATTAGTATTGCTTATATTTGCATGGGTGTGGGGTCATCCACGGTGGCATGGACAAGTTATCAGCAGACATGTCCCTCAAAGAAGGTTGAGTTTCCCTCAGCCGTCAGCTGGCAGGAAGGAGCTCCTTTACCGGACCCTGCCTCACTGACTTAAACTTTACACATGATCCTTAACTCTAAGGTTATGGCAGACATTTCCCGAATATTGAAAAACAAAACAATAGGCTAAAGAGTAAACAAAAGAAAATATCATAGCCAGGAGTGGTGACACATCCTCAAAGCCTAGCACTCAGGAGTCTGAGGCAGGAGAATCTTGAGTTTGAGACAAGCAAACTCAAGAGAGGCTACTGAGTGAGATGCTGTCTGAGCAAACACGCCAAACAGAGGCCCTGCCTGCTGCTCTTGGTGTGAACTGTCAAGGGTTTTAGCAACTCTGTAGATCAATAGGGGCAGGTGGAGAATGAGGCTGGCCTTGAATGACTTCCACAGAATCCAGCTAGGACCTCAGATGATGTGTTCTCCTGCTTCTTTGCTCCCTATTTTGGGCAGCAGTGTACCATTGAGCCATTTCCCCTGTGCTGGCCCTTTGTCCCAGGAAACCAGATCTAGGACATGGCAGTGGTCAGAGGACCCAGACTTTCCTATTTCAGAGCTTCTCTGACAGGCCCTGTTCCAGTGCCTGCCTCGTATGTGGCCTTGCAGCAGACAGGGCAGGCAGCCCAACTGCCTTTGTTTAGGAACTAGTATTTGTTTGTGTTTGTGTTGCAGGCACTATATTTATAGGACTCAGATGAGACTAACACACTGTTTGTTCAAGGAGAAAGTTAGATCTTCGCACAAAAGAATGTTCTGTGTGGATTCTGAAGGGGAACGGCAATTTATGACTTGTGTCTGTTTTTGTCATTATGTGTGACTGTTCCATTTTATTGTCGAGCTGATTATCCCCATAATAGCTTTTCCATGTACCTATAATCGAGAAGTAGGTGGATGGCTTCTCGTAAGCATCAGGTTTTACTGTGTTTAAGTTGGCATGGTTTTAAGTTGAGCAAAATTTTCTTCAGACAGTGATCTACCCCTTAGAGAATGTAGGGTTTTCTGTCTTCAAAAACATTTTGATCCCAAGTCACCTGAAGGATTCCTTTTCCGGCTCAGATGAGGTATGTTCAGGTTGTCATATGTGGAGAAGTGACTCACATGTTTGAGATCAGAGTTTTTGCTTAATTTTCTTCTAATAACTTTGAAGGCTAAATGGATTCCCTTACTTTGAATTAAGTGTAGTTAGAGGCAGTTTTCTAGTGCTGCCTGACCCATCCTTGCTCAGATGAGTCTCAACCATCTGGGTAGTCAGAAGTGTGTTTGGTACAGGGGAGCGGATTGGTGGCATGGGAATCCCAAGTGACCAAGGTTCCCAAGAACAACTTAGGCATTTTCTCCTTCAGCTGAGCAGGGAACTCTACAGGCTGGCGGGAAGTGAATCACAACCCTTCGTTTCCTAGTGTTAGTCAGTCAAGTGTGGGGGCCTGAAGTTGTCACCTCAGCAGTGAGCAGCACACATTCCAAATTGCTGTACCTCATCACCCAGAAGAACAAGTGTATGGTAGAAGGACGCAAAGCAGGAAAAGATGAGAAGAAAAAGACCTCTGTGTCTCCTGGTGCAGTAGCTTTCCTATCTAAGTACAAATATGGCTACTAAAAGAAATTTAATATGATCAGACTTAGTAGTAAACCTTCATGCCCTTCCTGTCAGTGTCTGATCTTCCCAAAGTGTTGTGCAAAGTGAGTTGAAATGAACTATACTCAATTGTTACAATTTTCTGAAGGACACATCAACTGTTGTTGGCTATTGAAGATCAGGATCGCTGTCACTGGAAGATTCTATTTTCCTTGAGTTCTCTCACCTTTATAATTGGCATCTCTAAAATTTTCTATCTGCTTATAAGAAGTACTTTTTGGACCAATATCCTTGTTAAAAATCACAATGTGTAATCTGACTGGTCTTTAGACACCTTTCCTGGTGCCCCTTTTCTTGGAGTGGATGAGCTGAGTGGTAACTTTTGTGTGCTACTTCACTATTTTAAGCATTTCTAGGTAACTAGGATGTTTTAAAATACTAATGTTTTAAGGGTTGGAGAAATGACTCAGCTGGTAAGAGCACTGACCGCTTTTGCAGAGGACTTGAGTTCAGTTTCCAGCATCCACATGGTACCTCATAACTACCTCTACTTCCAGCTTCAGGGGATCTGATGCCCTCATGTGGCCTCTGTGGACACTCAGGCGCGCACACACACAAAATTAAAAATAATTTAAGAAAACAATATTTAACTTCATCTCAGAGTGCCTGAAACTGGGAAACGTTGTATTTCCCTCAGATCAGTTAGTGGTAGAATGTTTACTTGTTTTTCTCCCTTGCTTTTGCCTTTCATTCTTTCCTCCCCATGGTCTCTCCCATAGCTTTTAAACCTCTGTAGAGACACCTTGTGTCTCAGTCTTACAAGCAAGTGGCTCTCAGAGGCTTAGCAATTGAGTTTAAAAGCCAGGGGGAACACTGGAGACAGTGTTCTGAATTTATGCTTAGTTCCGTTGGTCTGCTCTGTAAGCTTAGTCCTCTTGGCCTGCTCCATAGTTTGCTTCTTGGAGTAAATTAAAACTTGTATTTACTCATTGGCACTCCTTGGCCCCTCACCATTTCTCCCTAGTCTCTGTTGGTCTTAGTCATTCTTCGTTGATGACATCTGAAGATAGGGAGAGGTTACTGCCACTATCTTACAGGTGAAGAAGAAGCAGAGATCTAGAAATAACTCCATCAAGATGATCTAACAGAAGCTGGTAGGCTTTGAATTTTTTCCTGGGTCCTCTAGCTTCTAGAACTTTGCTGGACATTTTTTCATGAGTCTTCCCTTGTGCTACAGAAATAGGCCTGGTCCTGGTCTTGGAGTCTCTCGTGTCAGTGCCCTCTGTGAGCCTTACTAGCAAATTCTCTGGCAGAGTGGCTTCAGAGCCAAGAAGCAAATGAAAATGACGTTCCTCTTATAGGCTTAGGAATTAACCAGGGTGTTATTTGTGTCATATTTGAGAAATCACAAAAAGCAAAGTGGAGGTAAAAAGAGATTGGAGCAGAATCTTTGTGGATGGAGAAGCTGCAAGAATTGGAGCTTATATCAAGTCATTATGTTAAAAAATCTAAACAGTGTTGGGGAAGAAAGACCATGGAAGAAAAAGGTACTTCTAGAAGACTAACAGGGCCTTTTCTTTGTCTTGCCCTGTAGTCAAAAGATAACATGCTCAGGCCTAGCTCATAGGGAACTAAGGGCATCCCAACATGACCACAGGAGAACACGGTTGTTCGGTACAGAAAAGCAGAGGGACACCACATTCACTCCAACAGGTATGTGGGAAATGTGATGTCTTCTTTCCTTTCAGTTCATCTCCAGTGGGGGAGCCCTCCTGTGCATTTCTAAGAAGGAAGTGTCTAATTTAGTGTGAGGAAAGTGACCATAAGGCAAACATTAGGAAGCGCCCAGAGAGTCAGGTAAAGGCAGGAAGACCACAGATGCTGTTCTGATCCCTCCCTTGTGTGTTATTCACCCTGATCTTATTCTCAGTGTTTTCCCTTTGTCTGTGGCACCCATCCCACACCTCACGTCCAAGGCTCTGTATTTATAAGGTCCAACCCAAATGTCACCAAACGTGCTCTTTTACTGCTTTGTTTCCCATGGCACTTCATGCTTCTGTTACAACAGCAACTGCTCCCTCCCTCCCTCCCTCCCTCCCTCCCTCCCTCCCTCCCTCCCTCCCTCCCTCCCTCCCTCCCCACCATGTGTGTTTGCCTGTATGTTTGAGAGAGAGAGAGAGCACACACATTCGTAGAGTAGGACTTCCTGCACAAGGGTGAGGGTTGCAGTGGGATCTGTACAGACTGGGAGCAGTCACATGGGAAAGTACTGTGGGGCCATAGGGCAAGAACACCCTGCTCTTCCTCAAGGACGAGGTCCAGGGCCTAAGGGAATGTGAAATGTAGATGTCTGCTTATTGCTTGCATCGGTGAGTAGACTTCAGGCTGCCCAAGGGCAAAGATCTTATCTGGAATTTTTGACTGATATTTCTTGTGACCAGCCATAAATATTTGCTATAGGAAAAATGGAAGTGAGCCAGTTGCATTGTATGGGGTGTCTCTTACTTGGCTCTGCATTTTTGCATTGTGTATGCTCAGCAAAGTTATGAAATAGAACACCAGCCTGCTTTTTATTATCTGTTGTTTAGTTTTTAATGTGAAATAAACAGAAACTGTAGAACGGTTGATTTACATGTCTGTCCTAAACATATCTGAAGCCTGCAGCTAACCAAAATAGAAACAGGGCACTCATTGGCTGAAGGACCACAAGTTTAAGGCCATCCTGAAAGATGCAGTGAGACCCCATCCCAGGAACATTGACTTGGAGGATGTGTCCTCTCACCCTGGTCCTCAGTTCTTACACATCCATCACACAGGGTTCCAGCAGGCTCTTACACATCCATCACACAGGGTTCCAGCAGGCTCTGGCTCTGGCTCTGGCTCTGCCCAACATGGCAAGAAGCCTTGGCGAACTGTCAGAAAGAGAAACAAACCTAGTTCCTCTATAGAGTTCCTCTGGACCTATTGAATAAAAGTGTGGGTGGGAAAGAGCTGTTTGCTTTCTTAGTGGGAAATACTTAGGTAAATTAAATTTATGTAATAAAACCTTAATTTGCAGGCATTAAATGTATACTGTTTTTTCAGAAGTGACTGTTAAGCAGAATGTGCTTTCAAAACCATTGTTTCAGTTCTGTTTTTGTTTTGGTTTTTTGTTTTGTTTTGTTTTGTTTTGTTTTTTGTGATGTTCAGAGCCAGGTATTATAGCCAGTTGAATGATTTCCTCTGTATTGGTAACTTGGAAATGGGCAAGGATTATGGCAAAGTCACAAAAGGAGGCATAGAGGCTCTGTGAAGATTTTATAGGCATTTAACCTTTGTAGCAGGCTCCTGTCACCATCTGATGTTCACACACTTAGACATTGGAGGTCAAGAATTATCCCCATTTGACAGATGAAAACGTTGAGTCACATTGTAAGTAATTAGCTTCTGGAGGGTCAAATGGAGCTCGCAGAAGAGAACAGGACTCTGGGCTCCTCTGCAGCCTCAGGCCATTTCCCACAGCAGTCACTGCTGCTTCCTCCTCAGGAGCTGGAACACTTTCATGTCGAACTCACTAGGCTTGCAACATCCCTATGGGGCCAGCAAGCCAGGCTGTCATCACTTTCCTCTGAGTGGTGAGAAAGTAAGTCACTAGCCTCAAATGGGGCAGTTAGCATTGGGTCAGGCTGCCAACCCCTCTCTGCCCTCTGGACAAAGCTACCCCCAGGGAGCCAGGAGAATCCTCCAGGAGCCCTCACTGCTTCCCTCACAGGTGGCTTCTCTCTCCTCATAGCCATGTTGGGTTGTGAAGGGTGGGCTCTAAGATGCCAGGTAAGTTCACAAGGCTGCAGTCACACATCCAGAGAGAAACAAAGGCAGGCAGAGTCTAATAACCCTTTTCTAGTGACATTAGTGACTTTGATTCTATGTTCTACATCCTGAGAAAAGGAAAATTTTAGACTGTTATAGAATAGTTGCCGAGAGAGACCAATCAAGTCAAATTAGTCAACGGACAGATGAATTGCCAGGCCTCTGAATACAAGAGGGGGAATTTGCTGCTTGTTTCTCTGTGGAATAATAATAATAATAATAATAATAATAATAATAATAAGACTGCTGTCAACTCAGTGTCACACACAGACCTAGTGACTTGTGTCAACCTAGAGTCACAGACACACAGAATAGACTTGAGGTCCAAATGCTGTTATGAAAACAGTATACATGGTGACAGACAGGAGCCTCTGTCTTCCCTAAGGGCATGTTATATTCTCAAGAAGTGTCAGTTTGCTGGACCTGGGGAGTTGGCCTTTCTCAGCTATAGACCAGAACTCAACCTCTGAGGATAGCAGACATGGGAAAGAATATCAAGGTTGGCACTGAGCCTCGCAGACCATTGAGGAGAAACCAAGACCCTGTCAGGATTCGCAGCTAGGTAGTCCCAGGGCCAGTTCTCAGTTGTAGGCTTTGCCCTGTGGCTGGGTGGGCAGCTTCAGGCTGCTTGCATTGCATCACATGTGGTACCTGTGCATGCACGTGCAAAGGCCACTGACCCCCAGGACCTGTTCTCCCTCCCCCCCACCCCCGCTTCCTTATTAGAGTTACAGGTTTGCTGTGCCTGGCTCTGAACTCAGGGCCTCATGTTTGCACAGCAGGCACCTTGCCCACCACTCTATTTCCCCAGCACCTTGTTTAACATTCTCTCTGTGGATTTTATGTATTTCTTTGACTGTCTTCCACAACAGACTAAGAAAGACAAGGATCTAAGTTGTTTCCTCTTATGCTTTTAGAGCTGTGCTGTATACAATGTGGAAAATGTCCTTGGGTTGTTGCTCTGACCCATCTGCTCACCTGTGTCAGGAGGGAGGCAGGGCTGCTTTGAAGCAACTCACCTAGCTAGTCTTTCAACAGGATCTAATCCAGCCAGTTAACCCAGGCAAAGCTGCACTTCCCACAAACAAAGCCAAGTAGGAAACCCTTCCTTAACCAGGCTTAGAAGACAGCTGGTGAGATGAGGCAGAGATGAACTTTAATAGGCACATAGTCTTTGGGGCCCAAATTTATCCGAGGGGTTCCTCTAATAAATGTTCATGGTTTACCTGTGTCTTGCTATTAACAGTTATTGTCACCAGTTCATTCTAAAGTCTATATAAAAAGAGAATCTAGGAATAGCCTGCCATAGGAAGAAGCCAGGCCTGTCATCTTTTGGGTGTGCAGCAAACCCAGAGAATGTAAAGGCTGTGTGCTCAGTGGGAATATGGCTATCTGAACCACAGGCCTTTGCTGAACTTCTCTTCCCTTCTGGATGTGCTGCTGGATGAAGTGCTGGTGCTGGGTGTTTTCTCCGTTGACTGTGGTCTCCTCTTTTGGCACAGGAGGCTCTGGATTGCTTTCCTATGACTTTGTGGGTGCCAGGAGTTGGGGCAAAGCAAAGCAGGGTGGGCTGGATACATCTGCATCCCGGATTTCATGGTTTTGGCCTTTGCCAAAGGCTGTCACTGTCAGGCCACTCCCAGCCACGGAGTCCTCACTGGAGTCAGTTTGTGAAACCTTAGCATTTTGTCTTTTTACCTTAATCCAGAACACTCTGACAAACCAGCCAACCAAATGGTGACTGAATCCTGACCCCTCTCTGGGACAGATGAGCACCGTTCCTACTTATGCCATTTCTGTCTCTCTGTTCTTGTTTTCATTCAGACCTGCATGCTCCCTCCATCTGGAGACTCTTCACAGCTGAGGTGTTTTGTCAGAGCAAGATTGCAAAGAGTTAACACTTTTGCTTTTTCGCAAAGTTATCTGTGAAGAGTATTAGTTGTTTAATAAAGCGTGCCTGCCCTCCCGATGAACCCGCCAGTGACTCTGCAGCTGGGGTCATTCCAAGTTCACGCGGTGGACTTTTGACTGCCTCTGTGTCTGTGAAAACAGCCGGCAGCTCCTGCGGGGATCATTCATTCAGGCCTGTAACATAAAACTATTGCCAATGGGCACCTGCTGGGCCAGCTTCCCCGGGAGGGTGGGGAGAGAAGATACCAAACTCCTCAGGCAGCTGTGGAGATAAGAGCCACTGGGGCTCAAGGGATTTCTAATCAGGCTTGCCCAGGACCCACATCAGGCCAGTAGGCTAGTGTCAGAGAATGTTAGCTAGCCAGGCCACTTGGATAGCCTGGGAGCAAATAAAGGCTTTGACAGGGGGAAGAGTCAGGAGGGGGGCAGGTCGAGGAAGAAGGGAGGAGAAGAGGGAGAAGAGGGTTGCAGAAGGAGGAAGAAAAATTTAAAGTACATTCCCAAAATTTCCAGCACATTCTTAATTCCTTAAAACAAGAAAACAGAGTCAGTCCATGGGTGTGAATATTTCTAATCTAAAATTGTTGTTCATTCCGCCTGGAACTGTATTTATTGGTTCTAACTGCTCATTTTGTTGAATTCATGTACCACCAAGAGCACATCTCGCTGAATTGACTCTGTCCTTGAAAACCTGCTGGACAGTAGCTTGTATCCCACACACTTATGGCTTTTACATATCCAGCAACAAATGTGCACATAGGGTATGGCCCAGATTTTTCCTCTTTGCTTGAAAAAAAAAATCCACCTGTCTGCTGGAAAAGATATGGCTGGGAGCTCTGAATAACTAAGTCCACACATGCTCTCGAATGTCAGCAGAGGAGATGCAGCAGTGTGGCACTGAAGGTCAGAGTGTACAATCTGGAGACTACTGGCCAGTTCTATCATAACACATATATTCAACATACTGTGCTTCAGAAAACATAAGTCACCTGTAAATGTTTGGTTTACATGCTCATCTATGTATTTACTTAGCATACATCTTCTCATCATTTCCAGTAAATAGTTAACTGTATTTACAGTTCTGGACTGTCCTAATCTGCCCATGATGATTCACTGCTCAAGAGCAGTTTTGTTCTCACAGAAGTCTTTCTTACTACATCTGATTCATTTCTCATAACTTTGTGCAAAGAAACATTTAACTTAGTTCTGCACTACTGATAAGAGTCCCAGGAAATTCCGGGCAAAAGCCAGAAGCCCGTTTTGTTTATCAGGGACTATGGCCACATCTGGCTCTGTGTGCTCTGATAAAGAGGACAACAATGTTAATTTTGTATTTCCTTGGCTTTTGTCTCTCATAATTTTTTGCCAAAATGAGCAGGCAGCTTGTCCACCTGCATGCTGTTTGTGGACTGTGTGGTCACAGTGCAGAAAGGAGCCAGACCACATGGAATACTGTCATTTGTGAACTGCATTTCCTTTTATTCCTCAGTGTTGATGTACAGGAGAAGTGGGGGTAGCTATCAGCACCCATTGTGCCATTGTAGGTAGCTTTGTGTTTAACCAGGTAGCTGAATGAGCATCTGTCAAATAGGAAAAGCTACGCTGGGGTTCGGGTGGGGTAGCTCAGTGATCAGTGTTGTCTATCATGTATGAAGAAGCCCCAGGTTCAATCCTAAACAGTGCTGTTTTGTTTTAAAGTAGTAGCTAACATTTATTGTCTTCCGTGTGCTGGGCACAGTGATGGCTTTAACACAAAGTGATTTGCTTTTTAAAACATATTTATTATGTAGGTGTGCATGAGTGTGCATGCCACAGCACATGTGTAGAGCAGCAGAAGGTTTTGTCTGAGTTCTGAAGATTGCTTCTTACCCGCTGAGCTACCTCAACAAACCCAATCTAATCTGCCTAATCCTTAGCACCATAGTCCCAACTGCTCCCTTTACAAAAGACTCACTCAGATCTTTGTTAAGATGCTCAAAAGTAGGAGAAGAGCAAGACCCATCTTGTGACAATGCAAAGATGATGCACTGTCAGCAGGCTTCCCTGCTGGATCCCCTTGAGTACCTCATTTGTGGGGGTTAACCATGGCAGGTGCTGGGCTCAAGGAGGTTCAGAGAGTACTCAGCATAGCTGAAAGTCATTTCCTAGACTCTTCTTTTGTACAGAAATGCTTTTGTAGATGCTGTGGCTTTATCAAGGATGAAGCATGCAGCCCAGAGCCCGAGACACTCAGTGAAGCTCTACATACAGACCTACCTAAATATAGAGTTATGCAAAAACCTTTTAAACTATAAAGCCCAAAACCCAAGACAGTCAAACAAATTAACAGGTTTGCTTTCCTTTAGCTTGCAACTGTATGTAGACAGCTAGAAACACCAGGCTCTATGCTAGATATCAAGGAATTGGTGGCGAAAGCCAAGTATTAGCCTCTCTGGGGACCACAGTATAGGACAGAAGAGGGTGAGAACCATGTGTTCAGGGAGCATCCAGGTGCTAGAGTAGGGAGGACTGAACGGAAGGAGGAATCCTTGGAGATGGGTGCCATACAAATAGATTGCAGACAGGAGAGGTCACAGGAGGGAGTACGTGTTGTGTGAAGCACCAGGCTATTGTATGTATTGGGGCAGGGGTTGTGCCAGAGCCTGTGGGTGAACCACTTGGCCAGCTGGGCTAGTTAGGAAACTGACCCACAGTTTGCCCCCTAACCCCATAAGGAATGAAAATAAATTGACTTAAGTGTTTGACATTTGGAGCCTAGTACTGTTGTCATGGTACCTCCAATACATGTCATGATACATGGAGAAGAGTTATTGTTTTGCAATTGCATTGTGTATGTTGAGGAGAAAGAATCACACATTTCACATTCAGGACACACCAAACTGTCAGCCTCACATACCCCAGGGTGGAAGACCTGACTTCAATTTTTCTTTATTTACTTATTCATAAAGTATGTATGTGTTCTCATATGGAGGTCAGAGGACAACTTGAAAGAGTCAATCCTCTCCCTTTGGGCTCCAGGTATAGAACTCAGGTTATCAGGCTTGGCAGCAAGCTCCATCTTGGTACTCTAACCCTTATGTACCCAGAGCTCACAGCAAAGGAAACTGTGCCTGCTTGCTTGCTGCAGTGCCTTGCAGATGCACCAGACTGCTCTTTATGGCCAGAGTGGCTCTGCCCAGGCACTTCAGCACTTCTCATTAACCATGTGCTCCATAGCCACAGTAGAAAACTGCCCTCCAGAAGCTGGAGCCAGCAGACTAAGGACCTTGGACTGTAAGTGAAGCAGCTGGAGCACAAGAAGAAGAGAGGCAGTGGGTCTGTCTTAAGCAATAGGTCTTAGGCCACACTGCTCTGCAGAATGTGGAGCTCAGCGTGTGCAATGTGTTCCACTGACTCCCAAACTACATTTGGGAAATTCTCTGACTCCACTTAACTAGCCATTAAGCTTCTTGATGATCTCTTTAGCATGTAGGTAAACTAGATGTGGCCTGGAATGGGGAGAGGAGAGCATGTTTCCTATGGGAGTATGTTTCATGGGCTCCTCCCCTGAACCCTGGTCTCACCTACTTTGATCTGTAGATTCTTTTCTGGAAATCTGTCCTCTCATGTTTCTCAGTACAGCTAACAGTGCCAAGAGCTTGCCTGAGATTTTTCTCTTTCACGTATGGATTAAAAGAGGGCATTTATCTTGAGACACACGTGACCTCTGCTTTCCTGCAGCTATGTAGACTAAGGACAGGTAGCTTCTTGGTGACTTCTTAGACCCTTTGAGCCAATGGGTTTTAGTGCCCAGAGTCATAGCACTGGAGTCATTTGCCCAGCAGTTGGGCTGGGAGGCAGCCTGGGTCCTTTGACTAAGGGTTGAAGTTGTGTTTCTTGGCATATATGGTCAAGGGAAAGTCCCTGGTGCAAACCTCTTAAGACCATCTGTCAGGATGGAATCCCTGACCCTGACTTCCTCAGCATGCCTGTGTGCCCATCACCCAAAACTTAAAACTTTGTGGCTGGCCAATTGTGTCCTGAACTTGAGTAGGATGAGTCACTATTATAAACCTTGGAGAAATTAGCATATGCTAAGGATTGACAATTCATGCACAGACCCCCATCCCCACTTCCATCATAGTTCTGGCAAGGTCATAGTTCATAGTTCCATCATAGTTCTGCAAGGTCATATCACTAGCAGTGGGAGTCTTGGTGGGTGATCAGGTCATGAACGTGGAGGAGCACTCATCACACTCACAGGTCTCATCTCCAGACACTGCCTGAAGGAAGGGAACGGCGACTTTGTGCATGGCATTCCCAAAATGCAGCCTCTGTCCCAAAATAGCACCCCCAAACAGGCTAATATGTTCTCAGAAACTGCTTACTTTGCCTGGGAATATTTGTTCTTAATGAGTTAAGAATTCTGGGAAGACAAGGGGACCTGCAGGGTGAGGAGAAGGAAGAAGCAAGGCTGGATGAACTTTAATGACCTTTAACTCCCAGGATTCCACAGGACTTTGCCAGCTTCACTTCTACAAGCAGAAAGGTGTATGCCTTGGGTCTCTGTGTGAGTTCTGTGTCATTCTGGAAAGCATTTTCCCACAGAGGTAATAAATCTCTTTCCGAGTTCTCTCTCTAAACACTCACGTTGAGGGAGACAGCACAGCACACCTTGGTTGGCTGTACTCACACTCCTGGTATCTTCTGGGAAGTAGGGATTGTAGCTGTCCTGCTGGGAGGACTGAACTAGCTAAGTGGTTTCACAGGTGCTGTCATGGAGTAGCGCCCTCTGCTAGCTGGTTTTGGTGGGCCCCAGGTACTGTTCCAAAGCATATGCATCTGGGAGTTTTCTCTCAACTGTACTGCTCCAAAGTTGCCTCCAACTTCAGCTTCACTTATTGGAAGAAACTGGGGACTGTTCTCTTCCTAAAGCCTTGAGCCTCATCCAGGTTCACAGCAGGGGCTCTGCCTGATGGCAGATGGTTCTTGGTCACAGGATCACTCCCTCATTTCTTGCCAGACTTTGGCATTGGTATCTGAGACACACTGCACCTCTCAAGATGGAGTCCTTGTTCACTTGTAGTGGCGTCAGGGAAGTGGGTGGGAATAGTCTCTTTCCTGTTGAGGAATTCCCCCATTCAGTTTCCAAATTTTTGTATTTTGAGAGTTTGGTCAATTCGTAAGTGACATGTTTGTGTTTTGTTCTTAAACATCCCTAAAGCGAGTTTTTCAGTTGGCTTAGTCAGTGCTAATGGAAGGGGTGGCCTGGAACTACTTCTCAAAGTCTGTGTGCCAAGGCTAGAGAGATGGCTCAGAAGATAAGAGCACTGGCTGCTCTTCCAGAGGACCCAGGTTCAATAACACAGTACTTACATGGCACCCCACAACCACCTGTAACTCCAGTTCCAGGGGATCCAACACCCTCTTCTGATCTCTTTGGGAACTGCATGCATGTGCTGTACAGATATATAGGGAAAACACCTATTCACATAAAATAAGTTTTTAAAATGTTTAAAAATGATGTCGATATGCCTCACTAGAGTGGAGATAATTCACCAGTCTAGCAAGGCATCATGATGTGACCACCTCAGAGGGTATTTTTCCTCATAATCTGGCTCAGAACTTGGACATGAACCTTTGGTTATCAGTTACAAATCATCTTAAGATGGTACAGCTGTTCAGAGCCACCTTCAGCTTTCCTCTCTGTGTCATAGGCATCTCAGCAGGGCTGTGGGGGGTAGGGGCTGTGTGGCTGGCATCCCACACACAGCCACCAATCATCTGCCAAGAAAGTCTGATTACTACAGCATGTGCAGCCACTAAAGGGCCAAGTTCCATACACAACTGCCTTTAAAGAGGCTTCTTGGGCTTGTGAGATGACTCAAGTGTAAAAAGGTGATTGTCTCCAAATCTGGTAATCTGAGTTTGATCCCCTGGTATCTACATAGTAACAGGAGAAAACTGACTGACAAATTGTTCTCTTAGCTCTACAAACACAGTAGCACACATATAACCTCCCTCCACCACCTCCCACCCCTGTAAATCAATCAATCAATCAGTGTAGTTTTTGTTGTTGTTTTAAGATAGGATTCCTCTACATAGCTCTGTTAGACATGGAACTCACTATGCCTTAGGTTGCCTTCAGACTTACAGAGATCCACCTGCCTCTGCCTCCCGAGTGCTGAAGATCAAAGGTGTGCCCCATCATGTCTGGCAATCAATGTAATTTTTAAATTTGAAAAAAACAAAAAACCCAAAACAACCCAAGAGACACGTTGCCTACATGATTCTTGTAATCAATGTGGGAAAACATCAAGACTTGCCTGAACCTGGTCTACTGGTCTGTTGAGGTCACTCTTCTAAGCCTGCCTCCATTCTGCTGTCTCTGTGCTTTCAGTCTTGTTGCAAACTCTACCAGCCCTTTTGAGAGAAAAAGCCAAATCCTATTATGGAAGTGCTTCAAACCACTCTGAGCTTCCGGATTAATCTGAAACTACATCTGAGTTCATAACTGGGTCACAGTTGCAGAACAGCAGAGACTTGCCAGTTCAGCTGGTGTGCGCCTCAGGCCAGTTACGACCCCAGCAGTCTCCATGCTGGACCTTTCTGGTTGCTTTTAGACCTTGTGCTCTGAGATAATCGAGTGCCTGTGGATAACTTTGTTTCTTAATGAGAAGGAGTGGCCTGTCCTGATAAGTGTTTGTCTGTGAAATAGCTACACAGGCACATCCCAGAGCTGGAAGGCCTCAAGATTCCAGAGAGCAGAGGGAAAAGCAAGGTCACAGCTTGGAGGTGCTGCTGACACAGAGTGAGCATCTGGCCCAGCTTTCAAATGCCTTACTATTCTCAGGGCTTCCCTGTTGGGTCTGTGTTCTCAGGACTGCATAGAATCAAACCAAACAGAAGTGGGAACAGCGTGCTCTGTGTTCTATAGACAGAAATGTGGGGTTCCAAAATATCCCCTTTTCACTAAGCCCAAACTTGTACCTTTTCTTTTCCCTTTTTCCTCTACAGTGTGTCCCCATTTGTTCCAACCCTTACTGTTGTCCAACTGACAGAGAGCAGTTTGCCTTTTGTCAGTGACAGATAGTTACTGGTTTAGGGTCATTATTTCCTTTAACTTTCTGTTCATAAGTATTTCAGAAAGGTTCAATGTCAAGACAAAACTCCCAGAATATTTTGGAAGCTTTCTGCCCTCCCCTTTCCTTCTCTCCGTGTGTGGTAATGCTACGGATTGAACCTAGGCAAGTGCTCTACTGATGAGCAATAATCCCCAGCCCCAGAACAGATTTGTTGTTGTTGTTTTGTTTTTTGGTTTTGTTTTGTTTTTTAATTGCAACTGTTTTCATGATACCAAACAGAAGAAAGTAGTTAGGACCTTAGTTTTGAAGTGAGTCAAGTCTCAACCGACCTGAAGGAGGTTTTTTCGATAGCACCAGCAGAGTTGAGACTGACTCTAGAGTGTAAAATCCCAAACTGCTGCTGAGAAACTTGTTAGAATTGATGAGCAGTCCCTGGGTCCAGTGCTCTGCTTCAGCTACCTCTGCTACCCCTTAGAGCAGTCTTCTGAAGCAGAGACGTGCAGATGGATAAACTGGGGTCTAGATAAACTAGATGACTCTCGATGAGATGGGCTGTTAGTGACACACAAATGCCACTGCCCCGTTTCCAGCATGCTGGACTCGTTGGCAGCACCACCCAGAACTCCCGCCAGCCTGTAGCACAGCATGCGATGGCCATTGTGATTGTATGTCCCGGGCACTGCTGAGTGAACTTGGAACTGTTGCTGGTCATGCTGCAGTTGTACAGTCTTGCTCTTGGCTGAAAAGAAAACCTCTCCCCGATGCCACAGAGTTCTGTTACTTCTTTCTCTTTTCCTGTGAAATGCCCTGGTGACAAGAAAGATACTGTCACCAGCAGTTTGCAAGGATCTTAAGGAGGAACTTTCCATTAGGTAAATAACTGTGAAAGAAGAGCCCCAGAGAACAGGGAGAAACTGAAGCCTAGGATCCTGTTACACTAGCCAAATACCTTTGGCACCCATGCTTGCTGAGTATCATGCAAGGGTCAGGGAAACAGGCAGGACAGAACTGAGGGACACAGTGTGAATTCTCTCCCTCTATGCCATTCTACTCTCTACTTAAATTTCTGAAATCAGTGGTTCAGAGCCAGGTCCCAAGCCTAGACTAACTCAGTGTTTCCGTGTGTACAGACAACAGGATTATTTTGGAATGAGAAGTGTTGATGCACAGTGTGTGTTAGCTGTTCAGGAGAATGGGCACCTTAAAGTACTTCTAAGGGTTTTTACCCCTGTGCTGAAAACACTGCTTTATAGAACTTAATGACTTTGGACTGTGGCCAAAATGCACAAGTGTGGCGAGTGCTGATGTTTCCGTCAGCTACAGAAGGGAACCCACTGTAAGTGCGTGAGCAGGTTTCTGAAGGACGTTCTGTTCCTTGGCACTTTTCTTCTTAGCTAGGCTGACGTTCACTTGAAGCTTTAAGTGTTTTTGTAGGCTTGAGCTTTTTTTTTTTTTTTAAGAGCTGGATTGACTTAACTCTGCAAATCCCCTCTGCTGTGGAGGTGTCGATTGTAACCACCAGAGTGACGACTCACTCACAGATGACCTACCAGATGCCAGTAGCTTTTCCAGTGCTAGCCCAGTGCATGCTCTGCTCCACAGCTGCCAGGTCCCTCTGCAGACAGCATGCACTACACTAGAGGATCCTGTCATGTCATAGTGGCCCTATCAGATGCGTTTACCATTTTACAGGGGTTGAAACTGCTCAACATAGTTTTAATTGTGTGTCTGATATGTCATCTCTCCTGTAGTAAGTGCTGTGCCACCTTTTCTAACCTCACCAAATCCTTCAAAGTGGATTTTTTTTTAATGTCCATCTAGGGGCTAAGAGTTAAGCCCCTGCCCATGGTCTCTCTGCTATTAAGTGTCACAGACAGAATATGAATTCAGGTGTGATTGTCTTTTTGTTACAACTCTCTCTCTCTCTCTCTCTCTCTCACACACACACACACACACACACACACACACATACACGTACAGCCTCTAGGTGGCCCCCGTAGTTCTTGGACTGCTGCCTGTAGACTAGCCACATATCCAAGCTTAAGTCGCTCACATCCTAAGGACTTTGGTCCTTTTCTCTAGAAATCTCTAAGAGTCACATCTCCTCTGAATACTCTGGGTGTCAGACTCCAGCATTCTCGTTATTCTCAAGACAGTGCGACAAGGGGGTAAGGTGACTGTGCCCTGGGTCAGTCAGATCGCTTCAGCGCTGACATTGTAGGTCTTGTGAGCATTCCGCCCTGTTGATGATTACCTTCAAAGCTGAGGGCATGATGAGGGAGTGTTTCCCAGCCAAAGCAAAGTCAAGGCTGTGGGCAGAGAGGACTGCTCCTAGAATCCTTCCACAGCCTGCATATCAGCTTGTTGTCTGTGATGGGGAGACAGTGGTCTATTTTACCTACCCACTTGGATGTACGGTATGAGGAACTGGCCTTAAAGATGACCATGCATGGGTCCCCAAAGTGATAGGAGGTCACTGTCTTAATCCCTGTGCTCACAATCCCAGCATTTGAGAGTGGAAGCAGGAGGATTAGGAGTTGTTTAGCGGCATAGGCTTATACAGGATAATCTCAAAGCCAAAGCAAAGGGCTGCTTTCTAGAAGGGCAGACTTTTATAATAGTAGCTTGTGAATATCTCTTTATGCTTTCAACTCACAAGTGATAAACAGCAAAACTAAATGGCTTGCACAAATAGTTTTTTATTGCAGAAGAGTAAGAATAGTAAATTAACTTAGATGTGGACATCTTTAATAACAAAAGCGAAGCTCCTAGCAGGGTGTTTCATGCCTATAGTCTGAGACAGGAGAATCACCAGATTGGGCACACATAGAGAGACCCTGTCTCAAAAACAAAACAAAAACAGATGAAGCATCAGAGAAGCATTTGGAAGAAGCTGGCATTTGGAGAGGAGAGTGAGCTCTCTCGGGCAGGGGCTTATTGGCACTAGGCGTCGGGCAGCTGTGGAAGAACGAGCTGCAGTAATGCCTTTGTCATAGGCTCCCTGCTGAGCTTCTGGTTTTACAGAGGGGACTTGGAAGGAGCTGGGGTCATGTTGGGCATCGCTCCTAGTGATTTCCCATACTCTCTCAGAAGAAGAAAAGGTGGTTCTTATCTTTACCCTCACTAGCTGTTATAAAAGGTAACATGGTCTTCACCTACAATTTCTTCATAGAGTTGAGCTCTTCTCCAGCTGAGGAAGAAGAGCTGAGAATGTGGCGTGGGTGCTCTAGGGTGTCCTGTAGATACTGTCATTAATGTGCACCACACAGCTGTACCACAGTACTTCCAGGGCTTTGGCACAGGTGTTCAGACTGTCAGTGCTGGTGCTCCAGATCTGCAGTGCTAGCTGATGCATCTAGGTCATCACTTTCATTGTAATGAGACCTGGGGTTGCAGGACAGGACCCAAGGCTGGTCCTCATCTCCCCAGTCAAAGTCCAGGGCTTTGTAAAGACATGCACTGTGTAAATTCTTGAAGTCACAGCTGGGAAGGTTTTGGAAGCCATTCTCTGAACACTGTAACTTTATAGGGGATCCTACTCTGACAACTTGGTTTGGGGCTTGAGTTTATCTGCTGTGAAGAATGGGGTGTTAAAGTTAATTGTGGCTGGCCACAATTCTAACCCTTTGAAAAGGGTGACTGTCCTAGGACTAGCAGCTGACTAATGGTGGTAGGACTACTAGCTAGACACCAGGCCCTGAGTTGCTGTTGCTGATCCTGTCAGCCACATAGTAAACTAGGTACCATTGCTGCGCCCCAGTGCAAATGGAGGCTCACAACCCAAAACTTCCACAGTGCTCAAGAGGGGCCTGACATCTGACTCAGGCCCATGTGCAGGTTCCTGGCCTTCTATCCTGTGGTGGCTCTCCAAGGACAAAGTTCATAGATTTGCAACCTCCCCTGGTGCCTCTCATTGCTCCAAAGGAAACTGTGTGCTTAGCTTCCATTAACTTTATTTCTATAACTAACTACAGAGTGATGGAGAGGGTGAGGCTGAGAAGCCAACTTTGGTGGGGATCAGGTTTCCAAGAAGGTGTGCCACTGATGCTCTAGACCACATCAACATTGGTGTGGGCTTGGTGGGAGGAGCTTTCCCATAGCTGCCACCAGAAAGCACTTGCTGTTTCCTCCTGGTGTCCAGAACTCACCTGCCACTCCTGTCAGGAAGCCTCAGGACTGATGGTTTCCAGAGCAGGGTCTGATCTGTGTTATCCACACCCCAAATCCCTGCTTCCTCACCCCACCTCCATCAAATCAGAATGAAGTTGAACCCCAGGTGGATGCCCAGTGTCCCGGGTCCTCCAAACAGGCTGTTGGCCTATAGTCTTCTCATTAAGCTGTATATCTAAATAACATTCCTGTGAGTTCTCTAAGAGGTTAGTCCTGGGTCATTGGCACTTTAAACCAGTTGTTTTGGTAGATCCTTCCTGAGAAGGTTAATTATATATTTGATACCCTTCTCTTTTTATGCCTGAATGATGGGGATAAGTACCCTGTGGTTTATTAACTGTCATGCTAAACCTTTTCAAATTGTCTGGTGACAAAACAGAGTTTATATCCTTTTTATCCAGCTTTGATAGATGAGACAGCTTCTCTGGGTAAAGTAAACCAGAGTAAATAAAATCCTCTGATTTATGGGGGATGATGGGTTTGCACTCAAAATCATGGGTTCAAATCTGCTGTTCATCTTTTTGCCCACTTCCTTCTCTTCATTTGATCAATGGGGCTGTGCACCTGATGGTCACTTGGTAATTGTTAAGTAAGTAAAAGAAGGTGTAACTTTAGGGAAGTTCATCTCACCTTTTCTTTTCTCCACATTGAGCCCCATGCTCAGTGCATGCCAGGCAAACATCCTACAAAGCTGCACCTTTACTCAGTTCTCTAGAGACTTTGATACGAAACCCTAGACTGATAATCTGGCATCTCCTGCCTTGAAATACACTGATTACCAGCACAAAGGCTGTGTTCTGAACATCAAAGGATCCCAATTCTCCTCTATCCATTTTTTTAACTTAATGTTAAAAAAAAATGTATGTGCTTATGTGTATGTATTTTAGTATATGTTTGTAGTGTATGTACATGTGTATGTCTGTGTATGCACCCAGAGGATAGAGGAAGAGGTGCCCTACTCTATCAGTCTCTACCTTATTTTCTTGAAACAGGGTCCTTCATTAAGCGTAGAGATAGACTGGTGACCAGCAAGCCCCAGCAACCCTGCTCCCTCTGGCTAAAGTATGCCGGATAGATAATATCCTCTGATTTGTGGGAGAGGATGAATCTTCACTTGAAATCATGGGTTCAAATCTACTGTTAATCTTTTTAACCACTGCTACACCACTAGGTTGCCAGGCACCTGTACAGCAGTGACCGACTTTTTCCATGGGTGGTGGGGATTTGAACTCGGGTTCTTGTGCTTGCTTGGCAAGTGTTTTAATCTGTCAAGCCATCTCTCTAACCTCCACACCTTTAACATTTAATAAGGTTTCAGGGGTGCAGATAAGGTAGCTCTTACATAGAATACTTCAGCCTAGACCTAGTTACGATTTTTGGATTTCCCAGCCTCAGGACTATTTACCTGTGAGATTTTCTGAGGGAGGAGATGTAAGTTTAGATGTGAAATTCACCCAGTTTCATACTGGGATTCATACACACCTCACACACAGTCTGGTGCACCAGCATCTGATTTGCAATCCTCCACATGGGACAAGGCATGGAATTTTCCACTGTGGTGCTGTGTCAGTACTCAAAAAGATTCAGATGTTAGAATATCTTGCATGTAAAGGTTTTTTGGATTTGGGTTGTCCAGCCTAAATTGTACAACAGATGTGTAATGCTTTGGGAGGATTCTTCTAGTGCCTCTTGTTTCCCTGAGTCTGCTACCCAGGGTTTTAAGAGGCAGGCTGCTGGGGCAGATAGGATGTAACTCAGAAGCTAACCTTTCTGTGTAATCACAATTTACGTACTCTTATCTAAGTCCAAGGGGAGGTATTTATTTAATAGCAAAAATATTGAAGCTTTAAAACTCCTCTTTGTGTTTTAATTTGTCCTAGTTTGCAGGGACACTATCAGATGGCCTGGGGAAGACGATGGACAATCGGCACCAGTCAGAGCGAGAGTACATCAGATATCATGCTGCCACCAGTGGAGAGCACCTTGTGGCTGGCATCCATGGCTTGGCTCATGGTAAGGCACTTGCAATTAGGTTAAGGAAGAATGCCCCTCTTGCCATGGCCCCTCATAAGTACCTTTATATACACATCTCAGTGCAAGGGATGGGAGGGGGATGAAAGCTGCCAGCAGCAGATACTGGTAAGGTGTCTTGGTGAGTCTGATAGCCTTTCTTTTCACTCCTTCTCTGAAGTCCTTGTCCCTTTTCGGGATGCTGAGCACACTGCACTTCCTTCCAGTTCTCTAGCTTCCATATCTAAGGGCATCAGATACAATCAATCCATCAATCTCCTCTTAGAATCTGGACCTGTTGCTTTAAAACTACCTTTAGAGGGCTTAGAAAATGGCCAAGTTGGTAAAGCACTGGCAAGGCAAGCACAAGGCCCGAGTTTAATCCCAGCACCACATCAAAAGCCAGATGTGGATCCCTGGGGCTTGCCATTCAGACAGCCAAGTGAAAGACACTCTCTAACAGCAGCAGCAGCAACAAGAGGTAGATGACTCCTGAGGAATGACATCAGAGGTTGACCTCAGATGTCTGCATGTATGCATAGACACCCGTGCACATGACTGCCTGATGATTGCCACTTGTTCCTTTCAAAGAAACTGAGATATAAAAGTGGCTCCTAGCATATGATTGTGGTGTTTCTGCATCTATAAGATAGATGCAGGATTACAAAACATGTAATTGCAAAGAAGGTGGTGGCAGACATGTGTTGTCTCTGAGTTTGTTTCAACTGTCACTCATTTCCTATTACTGTGGTTTTCTTAGCAAATTCCAAATGTGGCATCCAAAGCCTTTGGAAATACAAGCCCAGTCAATTTTTCTACCAGCGTCCCCCAGCCACACAGAAGGAAGTGCTGCCCCTATTCCTGACCTAGGTACTTCTGCTCATACTTCTGCAAGCACCTGTGGCACTGGTCATATGGCCAGTGATGTGTGACTCACTGTCAAATGGCCTGAGTGTCAGAAAAGCAGAGGGGCCATCTAGAGCCCACTGGCCCATAGTATATTCAGTGATGGCTAGCAGCTTTGACCAGACCCTAGGAATCATTGATACGATGACAGTCCCCTAGTCTATCAGTCACAACTGTCTATATTTAATAGAAGGGAGGTCACTGTTTTATAATGATGTATGATGACTACTTCTAAGCTTAGGGTACAGTGTTTACAGTGGAAGGCTTTTCTGAGCCCTATCAGTTGTAAAGTGGATGACCAAGTATCAGGCAGGGTGTAAAACTGGGCTAAATTAATCTGTTTATAGAATTTTAAAGTAGGATTTGGAATAATCCTTCTGGAGTAAAGATTAAATCGTCTTTATTAGCTGTAGTGTAATACAGTAGCAAGTAGAGCACAGTTTTAATTAATGTGAACATTTTTGCTGTGTCTAATTGCTGTCCTCTCTTCAGAGAGAGGTGGCTGGCCTCACTTTTTGGATGAACGCAGCTATGTACTAAGAAGCTGGGTGATTGTTCACAGTTGCCAAATCACCTCCAATCAAAGATTGTCCTTATGCTACTATACACAGCCCCTCCAGGAGCCACTTAGGCCAATCTGAGCCCAGAACCAGTACCCACTTCATCCAAGAGGGCACTGAGCTCTGGGCAGTATGAAAGGAGAGTCTCCTTTAGGAGGAAAAGAATCGCATTATAATAAGACCAGAGTCTATCTAGTCTCCTTAATTTGGAACTGGAGTCCTGGAGAAGATCAGATGGCTCAGTGAACAAACATGGTTGCTGTCAAGCTTAACAAACTGCATTCAATAGCCAGGACCCACATAATGGAAGGGGAGAACTGATTCCTGTAAATTGTCTCCTGGCTTTCTCATGTGGACTTTGGCTTCTAAGTGTGCTTGTGTGAGAAGGTGTCAGTGTGAGTACGTGTGTGTGTGTGTGTGTGTGTGTGTGTGTGTGTGTGTGTGCGCGTGCATGCTCACATACTCATAAAATAAATGAATAAAAAACTGGAGTTCTATTTGATCTGGGTCCATTGAAGTCCACCTCCTAAGTCCTAGCTGTTTAGCCAGAATTCTGTTCTGAGTTAGGATAGGAATGTTGCCTCACTGGAGCAAAAGGATCCTGAATCTGAAAGAAACTCTATGAATTCTTAGGACACTCTCACCCAACCAGTTTCCTTTCCTAATTTGTCTCACTAGAGCTGAAGAGTGCAGAGAGCTTCCTCACACCCCAACTGTCAGAGGGTAAACATCCTGTGAGTGTCCCTGGCCCGAGTCCTAGAAATGGTCACTGTACTGGGCCTGCCTCTTCCCTGCAATGCTTGTGACCTCACTAGCCTTTGCCAACTTGTAGACACTTTTGGGCCTACTTCAACCATTGCTGTCAGCTTTTAAAATAAATGCTTGAATGCCCTTTTCAATTAGATTGGTCTTTTAAGCTTGATAAAACCCCAAGGTTCTTGGGTGGTGTTAGCAACTATTTGGGGTGCCTTAATGAATTCTTCATTGTTTAACCTAATGGTTTCAGCAAAGCATGCAGTATTACATAAACCATGTCAAACATGTGGTGGTATTCATGGAAAATTGAAGCGTGGTTACCAACTTTACATTTCAGAGGCACTTAAATCTTTCCGAAGGACCTTGTTTCCTAGTCTCCTGTTGCTTTATCCCCTTCTCTGCATCCTCTCTTTATTGCCTGTATGCTGCTTAAGACTTGGAATAGAAGAAGAAGGAGGAGGAGGAGGAGGAGGAGGAGGAGGAGGAGGAGGAGGAGGAGGAGGAGGAGAAGGAGAAGAAGAAGAAGAAGAAGAAGAAGAAGAAGAAGAAGAAGAAGAAGAAGAAGAAGAAGAAGAAGAAGAAGAAGAAGAAGAAGAAAAAGACCGCCATTAGCTTCTCACCTTTGCTTTCATTAAAACAGTGACTAATGGACTGATGACTTTTCTGTAATTTTTTTTTTTTTTTCAGTTTGAGTCAGGGTCTCACTTATTCCAGGCTGTCTTTGAATTTATGTAGCTGAATTCAAGATGGCCTTGAATTTCTGGTCTCTGTTCTCTACCTCCCTAGTACTAGGATTACAAGTGTGTGCTACTGTTTCTGGTTTTATGTAGCAATGGGGACTGAACCAAGGCTTTGTGCACTAGGCAGGCCCTCTACCTACTACACTCTTAATATAGCCCAGGGGTTTTGTTTTGGTTTTGATTTTCTTTTTTTAAAATTATCCTAGACATGTGTTCCTTCTAACTCACAGACTATTACAGTGTCCTCTGATTCTGGACTTTCTAGACAAGTCCCTTGGGTCTCTTGACTTGTGGCCTGTTTAGAGATCAACAGACTGCCTTTATCATTCCAGATGCAGAAACTAGAAATTTGGTTTGAGATACTGTTGGCAGTGACCTTGGCCAGGTGACAGTGACCTTGTTTGGTTTTGTTTCTTTGTTTTTCTCACTAGGTATCATTGGTGGATTGACCAGTGTTATAACATCAACAGTGGAAGGTGTAAAAACAGAAGGAGGAGTCAGTGGCTTCATATCTGGCCTTGGCAAGGGACTCGTTGGCACTGTGACCAAGCCAGTGGCAGGTGCCCTGGATTTTGCATCAGAAACAGCTCAGGCAGTGAGAGACACAGCCACACTCAGTGGTCCCAGGTCAGTGTCATGGTGAGAGTTGATCTCTACTTTTGAACTCAGGTCTGAGGACTCGCTAGTCCACATAGATGTGTTTGATAATATTCTGTATGACTTAGTTATGTTGTTTAACTTAAACATGTAGCAGAAATGTCTTGACTTGTGCAATAAAAATATATAAAAAGGAGGCACGCCGTGGCATGAAGAAGGGATAGCATATGCTTGTAATTCCAGCACTGGGGAAATACACATAGAAGAACCAAGAGCTTAAGGTTCAGTTTAAGTTCAAGGCCAGCCTGGGCTATATGAATCCTGCTCTCACTCCACCCACCTACACAAAAAGTGGCACAGGTTTTTCTTTAAGTGGCTAAGATACTATGTTGAAAATAGATAAGAAAATGCAATGTCTGGTTCTTTCATCAAAGAGATCAGTAGTACCACTGTATCATTATAAGTTCCCTGAGCTAGTTGTACCCCTTACGCCATCAGCCCACTGAAGGCTGCTTGGTGGTCTTTGCTCCTAGACCCAGTGTAGTTCTAGTACATGAAGTTGCACATGGTTAACTAACCATGAAGTTAACCACATGGGTTGTTCCTTCTTAGGTTTCCCTCTAGTCAAAAATGCCAGCCAGTCCTCCAGCCTTTGGAAAAGGAGCCAACACCACTTCCAGAAGCAAGCTGGTCATTCTGCTATGAGATATTGACTTGTCTTGATACCAACTAGGACTAAAAACTGGAGATGGCCTATGTCCACAGAACCCAGCCACTTTAGCTTGGTGTTTGTTTAATGGTCTATTTTAGCTTCCCGTCTCCAAAGAGACAAGGAGGGTTGCTGTTCCTAGAGGGGCTCCACTAAGCCCAAGGAAGTTCACTGCAGCCTACATAGTTGATGATCCCCAAATAAAGCATTTTACCTGTTTAGAAGCTGGTTGGCTATGCCTATACCTGTTGCTTTTTCAGTAAGATTCAAAGTGAAGTCAACCCCAATTAAAATGAGTGCCATTGTCTGCCATCAGGGAACTTCATCAGTGACATGTTGCTGTAGTAGAAGTGCTTGTGATTATAGACCAGGTCCTTGCTGTGTGTTCTGCCAAAATGTCTTCCGTCTGGAAGTAGCTGCTTGGGGTGTGTGGAGCAGTATGGTAGTAAGGTGGAGGCTGCACACAAGTTAAGCCACATTTTATTCTCAGATATAAAGCTAAAATAACCCTGATGTCTATTTTGAGGTATGTGTGGAGCAGTGAAGATGCTCAGGCAGTAGAGAAACCTCCAAAGTATTTCCAGTTAGTTCTTTATTTCTGCTCAAAGCTCAAGAGGTCTCTTCCAGCATGCAGTGTAAATACAACTGAAGAACCCAAACATTCTCAAAGGATTATTCTTTATTTGTTAAAACACCAAAACATCAAGGGATTAGTATGTTTGCTCAAAAAAGAAATTTTTGTAAGGTTCTAGAAAAGTGGCTCAGTGGGTAAACCATGCAGTGCTCTTGCAGAGACCCTGATTTCAGTTCCCAGCACCCATGTTGTATGGCTTACAACCACCTTCACTCCAGCTAAGGTGTGCCCTTACCTCCATAAGGACTCATACTCACACATGCACAGACACCTCCTCCCCACATAGACACATGTTTAAACATTGAATCTTTAAAAGATGATTTCTGTGCTGCAAAGAGGTTAATAATATTGACTGAAGAGAAATGTTTTGACCTTTGCACAGTGTTGGTTTGCAAGCCTGCAGGATGTTTTCAATTCTTTCGAGGAGCACAAATCATGTCACCATGATTGCTGTAGGAATAGAGATATTCTTGTCATTTTTATCAGTCACCCAGCATTTCCTCAGAACGTTTGACTTAGTGCCATCCAGTTTCTGTCATTCACTCATTTATTTCCAGTTATTAAATATTGATTGAAATGTTCCTATGAACTCTAGGCTGAGAATACAACAGGAAATAAGACTATTCCTAGCCTTGGAATACTTAGGATTAATCAGGGCAGCAGACACAAACAATCATATACATCTTTATTTGCAGAATGATGCTAGATGACCCAGAAGTGATGTAGAGATAGTGTGGTGATGGGTCTGATCAGAAAATGTGCAGGTATGGGATGGCTGGTCCAGAGGCCTAAGGAATCAGGACAGACTTTTCCTAGAGATGAAGCCTAAAGTACAAGTAAGGATTGAACAGGCAAAGGGAAGAATTGCCGAAAGGGAACCTGGCAGAACAGACCAAGTAGAATGAGCTTCTCACAGAGTTCCAAGCACTGTCTAGAGGCTTCTACCTGGACAGTCTCACACATCTTTAAGCTTTACTTACAGACTGTTCAGAAAGCCTTGTGGTTGGTCCAAGGCCACACAGCTGGTTAGAGATAGTAAAGCCAGACTCAGGCAGCTTACAGCATGACCCCAGCACAGCCCCTGCTGAACTGTGCCCTGCTTGGACAATCTCTCTGCTTAGAAACAAGCCACAGAACTAAGTGAAGGGCCCATGGGCAAGGGCCATTCAGAGGGGGAGTTATCCACTTGAATCTGTCCTCGCAGCTTTTTCAGGACCAGTGACTATGAACGTCTCAGCAGCTGTGCCCACAGGCCAGTAGATCAATCATGGTACCCTCTACTGTATTGAAAAGGTGGAACGGGGTCTTCCAAAGGGCAAACAGTAGCCTTTCACCTGGCTCCCTCTGCATATTTTTCTAGGCCCAGGTTATTAATAAGAAGCCATGTGTTGCAGAGAGCAGAACACTTGACCCAGAAAACAGCAGGGCAGAGTCCCAAACCCTGCTAACTTATTAAACCTGACTCGTTGGTTTGATCTCTAGCCTGTCCACACCTCAGCATTTCCCATCTATAAATAAGAGATTGGATATACCTGTCTATTAAATAGTCTACCTCCCAAGGGTTTGAAGCCCAACCAGGGTTATTTTAATGTAGAAGCATGAAGAACTACAGAAAGGCTAGCAATATTATCTTCAGGGCATGGTCAGAGCTCCCAGCAGGTGGAGAAATGTGTCCTTGTCTCTGGGCTTTGCTCTGATAACACTAAGGTCTCTCCACAACATCCTGACACTACCCAAGGGTTAAATCACCCAGGCTTCTTGGAAGTGAGGTAGAACCATCTCCAGCCATCCCCGTTGATTGAACAGGGTCCAGGGGTGTTACTCAGGGTTTTCCCCACTGTTTAGACAACAGGGACTAACAAATGATTTGAAGGGATTAAAAGTGAGATTCTGACCGAAGACTGACCTGAGCTCAGGGAGCTAGCCAGGAATAGAACCCAAGAGTCCAAGAGTTCTGCCTCTGAGTCTGTACTTGGAAGAGATTCTCTGCTTCCTTTGCCATATTTCATCCTGTTGAAGGCTTAGATCTCAGCCATCTATGTTTTAAATGACCCAACTTTTGAGCAGATGATAGTGAAGTAAGTCATAAAACTGTGAAAGAGTATTCCTTCCAGTAATCCATCTGCATAGTAGCTTTACAGGAAACACTGGCTCCTTCTCATGTTTATTTGAGCAGGATTTTATTTATAGGGAACCCCCCTCTTTATGTCCTTTCAGATTAAAATACTTCTAAGTTCCTCTTGTTGGGCATTCCAAACAGACAGCCACCTAACTTTCTTCCACTGTTCCCATGCAGCCTAACAGTCCTTAGGAAGGCCAGTAAGGGAGGGGGAAGAAGAAGGCCAAGGACAGCAGCGCCTCTGGCCCATGCATCCATTGCAGACCAGTATCCCCCGCTGCATTTGTTAACTCTACAAGTATGTGTGGTTTGGAACTGAAACAGGAAGCTTTTTCCAAGGCAGTGTTCTGCTGGCTCAGGGTGCGTCTTCTAGTCTACATGGAGTGGGCCACATTTGTCTGTTCTCAAGTAAAGTATAAAAATGGCACAGATGCTTGCAGTGCCATTGATGCCATATGAGTGCGCCTGGCACACTCTGAGCAGACCAGGCCAAGCAGGGCAGCCGGCCATGTGCATGCCTGGTTCTCTGCCTGAATGCAGTGGTACTGACAGGGATGTCCAGAAAGAGACTAATTTTCAAGTAAAGGTGGAACTGCCTGCTTAGGCCCACACTTCTCTCTGTGTTGTGGGCTCTTGGCAATACAGCATGCTGGGAAAGTAGCAGACAGAGATTTATGAAGCCAGGCCCAGAGGTTTCCTCCAAAATATTTCTTCACCTTTTCAGTCAAGACCCCAAAAGGCAAGAGAAATGGGAGTTGGCAGAACTTGAAATATTTAAACCCATTTAGCAAAGGCCAGGAGTGCTGGGCTTATCTGGTTATTTAAGTTAGATAAGTAGGAAGGGGAGTTTGAAGGATGATGATAGATCAGTATTTAAGAATATAGCCATCAGGACTGATGCTCAGGAATCCCAGGACCCTGTACCAAGCCCAGGCATAGATTCCAGTTGCTAGGAAGCTTTTGAATAATAAGCCTGGGTTGATTTCACAGAGGATTTATGTGGGGGGCATCTTTGACTTTTTCAGTAAAAACATTCCCAAGACACCACCTAAAGTTTATTAATGACACTTTTAATGGCCTGTTGGTGAGAAACCAAATGGCTTTTCCTAAGTTAGAATCCTTTCTGCTACAGAGTTTACACCTTCCTTTGAGTTGCTTCCAGTACTTCTCTGGCTGTGGTGCTCCTGCTTTGAGTACCTCTGCCTTGGACTTGGTGTCACATTCAGACATTGAGCAGGCTTTTGGGACTTCCCAGAGAACAAAGCTTAACAGTGAAGGTGTTCATAAGTGTTCTCAGTCTCCCCAGCAGTGTTCCCATTGAGATGGAGAGGCAGACTCCTTGTTTGAACAGGTCCAGCATTTCTCTGGAAGTTCCTGTTTGGTCTATATGTTGCAAATTAATTTTATGGTTTTTTTTTTTCCATGTTTGTTCTAAGGAAATGTTTTCATTTGCTACCCAGGAAAATTAACACTCTGAAGATGCACTGGGTTATTCAGCCTGCAGCCCCTATCTCTCATTTGTTTAAGTTCAACCATGGACCTTACAGATGAGTCCTATGAGCTGGGAGCAGGGATGCTGATGTGGATATTGACAGGGTGAAGGCTGGAGCTCTCTGTGTTTGACTGTGAGGCTCTTTGCCCAGTCCTAGATAATTGTGTAGGTCAGCCTGGTACCCTTCTGCTGGGGCATGGCATGATTACAGTCAGTATTCCTGGGACCCCGTTCCTGTGAAGCCAGAACATCATTACCATGCCCTAACAAAAGGAGGGGACTGTCTGGCCTCTCCTCTGCTGTCCACGGGGCATAGTGGACATCATGGTCTCCACATCGTCTATCTTCTGCTCTTGGCTACAAAATGAGAGCCATAGCTCCTCCGTTCCTCACGGTGTGGGCATATTCTCTTTCCTCAGTCTTCCCATGCTACCACAGAAGCTATGCCGGAAGCTATGCTGCATTAATGACAGTGGCTGCCTCACTCTGGTCTGAACTCAGGCTGAGGGAATTACAGGAGAAGATATTTTTAAGAAACATCTTAACAGGCCTTCATGCCTTATAAGTTAAGATTCTCTCGCAGAAACACAAGTAGAGAAGTCTTATTTTCTGAGACAGACTTCTTCCCTCTTGCTGAACTCTAAATCCTCCACTCCCCTTCACTCAAAAGGCCCCAGACAATGCCGTCCTCATTATAGCATGACTTATGGAAAGCTCAGCGCTACTGCTGCGAGAGAAAGGCAAGGTGTGTGTTCATGCTCACATGTATTTGAAAAAAGCCTTCCATTTCTGAAATCCCATGACTCATTTTTATGCAAGATTATCTGTTAAGAGGGGAAAAAAACCCACTTTTTTGGTCATGGTACATTATAATCCTTTCTAGAAAGGAGAGCGTCTCATTTTTGCCATTTTTGGCATGCCAGGATGACTGACTTCATGGAAAAAGCTTGATCCTGCTCCCAAAGTGAAAACTGACTGAACTTAGGGAAGAGAGCAGGCTCAGTGTCTGAACCAACATGTCCTACACAGATGGCTGTCAGGGTTGAGCTTTCTGCCATCAGAGAACCAATGATCTGGCCATTGTTGGTCCTTCTTGCCTGTGTTCAGTGAGTTCACAGAACTCAAATTCAAGGTCTTCAGTCTGAACTTGCAGTAAAGCAATGCTCATAATTATCCCAGAGAGAGGTCTGTATTTTATGCAGAGCTGTTTACTGCCTGTGAGAGTCCACTGTGAAGGCCTCAGAGGCATAGAACAATGCATGCACATTGACTCCTAACTGCAGTAGCATCTTTGCCTGGGATGAGGCTGGGATCTTCCTTGAAGAGAGGCTCCAGGTGGAACTGGAAGCCCCTCTCCCAAAGAACTTCAGATGGGAAGAATTCTGAACTACACACAATTAATCCTCTGCTGCAGAGCAGTAATTAGTGGAAGATTAGTAGAAGATTTGGTAGGGGTGAAGGTTTGTAAGCTTGCCAGTAGCTTTGGGCACCCTCCAGAACACCTTTCAAAGACAGAAAGAATGCTGTGAAATTGCTCACTAATTTGGCTTACGAGAGAAGAGTAAAATCAGATCAGATCCACGTTTTCAGTGGCAGTAAGCTCTGGGTGAAACTGTCTGACCATAGAGTACTTATATAATCAAGTCAGTGGACAGTGTCACCAATCAGTATCCTGAGTGGATTAAATACGGAGTGTAAAGCGCTTTCCTTAGTGCAGGTCTGGGGACTTTTAGAGCAGGGACCCCTGAGGAACCCCAGCTGCATAACAACCATATTCTTACATCCATGTACTCATGTATGAACTATATAGTTCCACAATAGTTCTATACCAGTAATCTCTAATGGGTGTACAATGGCATTTTCCAGAACCCCCAACAGAGTGCATGTAGGAACAGATAGAATATAGCTGTTTCGATTAAGGAAGACTCACAAGAGATTTGCAAATATGTAAAGCAATCCCCTTCCCTCACCTTAAGTAACTGTGCAAGCACGTTGCTGGTGGCAGGTACACTTGTGCCTGGTTAATTTTCAACAAGCTGTTCTGTTGTAAAATGTAGTGATGATCTTCCTTTTGCTGATAAACAGCACTTATCAGTGATGTTGGATTAATCTTGAAGAGGTGAGGGCAGCAACAGTATCTTGATGCTCCACGTTGGACTTTGGCCAACCATTGTCAGCCCTCCTCCTGGCTTGCTCCAGGATTTTACTAGATTTCACAAAGTAATGATTGGGAAGATTTTATCACATACCAGAAAGACCTCTTACAATAATTTACTTCATTTAGTCCTTTACCTTAACCTGCCCAACCCAATAAACTATAATTTTGACAGGATAAGTGCTGAGCAGAAAGCCTAGGTCCATCCTGTTGGAAGGATACTGGGTTGGGTTAGCACAACCCCGACTATCCTCAGGTGGAGGGGAACTGTGTCTTGGTTTCAGAGTTTACTTGCCCACTCTGTAGCTGTGTACACTAGCAAAGCTGGTAGAGCAGGGCCAGCCCACAGCATTTGGAGAAGCCCTTTGAACTCCTGAAGGAAAGCTGTTTTTATGAGGCTGTTGCTCTCTGTTCACACTGGAGTCGGCTCCTGGTACACTTTCCCCAAACAGACTTCAAACATTGAGAATGGCAGGGGCGACCCAGGTCATATCATAAAATCCCAGCAACCACAGAAAACTTCAAAGAGGCAGAACAGAGCTCCACCTCTTCTCTTGAAGAGCCTGGGTCCTGGGGATCCTGGCTAGAATCCAGTCAGCCTTGCTGAGTAAGGAAGAATGGCCAGGGCAGGGCTCATAGGTTCCCCAGATTTCACCAGTTGACCCCAGAGGCACAATTGGGGTGGGAAGAGCTGACACCTGTTCCCCTCCTACTGCGAAAGTAACCCAACTGTTGCATATGCTTTGCCATCCCTTAGAGCAGGGCTTGCATATGCTTTGCCATCCCTTAGAGCAGGGCTTTCCACCTGGCTTGTCAGGGTTCACATAGCAGATACTTACATTACAGTTCACAAAAGTACCAAAATTGCTGCTCTGAAGTAGCAATGAAATAATTGTATGGTTGGAGATCATCACAACATGAAGAACTGTATAAAGGGTCGTAGCATTAGAAAGGTTGAGAAAGGGTCTTCGAGGGAAGATGTAGAATCTAAGATCATCGCTTTGAGTCTGTTTGAATTGCTGGGGATCCCATTAATTCAGGTTCACCCATTCTTGACTTCTGATTTTTCAGATACAGTTGCTTAGTAATACTGTAAATTGACAATAGACATTGATTATTGAACTCTATTGTTTGCATGTATTCAGTAGCATTAAATGAGAATATCTGAATAATTGGGGTCAAACTATTCTGAAGAGTTTTTCAGTTGAGCATCAACCATCATCAAACCATTTAGTTCGTGTAGTAATGATATCTATCTATCCATCCATCTATCTTATATGTATGGATGTTTTGTTTGTATGTATGTATATATACCACAAGAATGCCTGCTGCTCTGCCCACAGATGACAGAAAAGGGCATTGGATCCCCTGGAACTAGAATTCCAGACAGTTGTGCAGTGCCATGTGGGTGCAGGGAATCAAACCTGATTCCTCTGGAAGAATAGCTGATGCTCTTAACTACTGAGCCATCTCCATCACCCTGTTAATGCCCTTAATCTCTCTTTCGTGCTCTGGTAGTGCTAGTAATTTGATGGCTTTAAAAGGGTAAAACTACAGCCAGCGGCAGTTATAGGTGCCGTGTGTTCATATCCATTCCCCACCATTTATTTCCAGATTTATTGCAGCACTTTCAAAACAAATAGTTTAATCACTGTTTTTAAAGCTAATAAATGATTCTTTGATGTTTCAGTTATTTGTATCATGTTTACTCATTCAGCATTATCTGCTTTGCAATTGTTAAGAACAATATTTAAATCCTATGATTTTGGCCTGCACTGTTTTCTTACTTTAAAAAAAAAAAAGCTTTTTCTTTAAAATATTTTTTTTAGATTTATTTATATTATGATATTATGTATATGTACTCTATCTACATGTAAACCTGTGTGCCAGAAGAGGGCATCAAATCCCATTATAGATGCTTGTGAGCCATCATGTGGTTGCTGGGAATTGAACTCAGAACCTTTAGAAGGGCATCCAGTACTCTTAACCACTGAACCATCTCACAACCCTTAAAATAAATCTCAATTTAAGGATATAACGTCTCTTTGGGGTGAGAGGGTATTGAGGCACAGACTTGCTCATTCTAGGTTGGCCTCATATTCACTCGTGATCAGAGGTTAGCCTGGAACTCCTGGTTCCTCTGCTTATGTTTCCCAAATGTTGGGATTACAAACAGTGCTACCACCAACTTCAACATTTTAACTTTTTTTTTTTTAAGCCAAAAGGCTTTCTAGCGTCTCAGTAGCTAACCCTACAGTTTTCTGCCCACCTTTCCCTGTTCCTGGTTGTTGAAGCTCAAGGGGCTGCCTCCCAGTTGTGGGAGCTCTCTCTCTGGAGAGATGTAAACAAATGTGTACTCCTGCCCCCCTCTTTCTAAGGCGCAAACAATAAACCACAGTATGAGTCCACTGAAGTCCAGCTTGGGACATTAGGACATTTAATGGGCTTACAAAGTATGGGTGGCATGGATGAACCCCAGACCGTCCACACCATCAAAAAGGCTCACTGAAGGGCTGATGATGCTATCCCCATAGCTGCACAGGTTGAGTGCCCTCTTCTGTTACCCTTTTAGAGTCTCTGTGTTTTAGTACCTCCAAGACTCTGAGGCTTCATGCTGTTGGAGGAGAAGTTAGCTGGGAGGCACAGAAGGGTATGACTGAGATGAGATGAGATGAGGTACCTCAGACCCTTCGCACGTGCTTCCGATGAGGGAGTATCCACACTCAGCAGGCCTGGTCCTGAAGGTCTCTTGGAAGCAGTCACAGTAAAGATGGAGGATGCTATTTCAGCATTTTAATGGTGTCTTTAATTTGGAGACACCTGTCTCTGTGATTTTAAAATGAATGAATAAATAAGCAAACCACTAGTTCCTCACCCCATCAGACTTTCTATTGAGATACACATGTGCCTCTCATTTTCAGTATAATTCTTTCATCCTGTTATGATAAATCAATATTCAATTTTTACATGATGACTGTGTAAATGGTGTTTCTGTGAAGCCATAGGTTTTGTTTGTTTGCTTTTTTTTTAAAGTTATTTAGTGTGTTGTGGTCCCCAGTTCTCTCCCCCACTGCCCTGAATCTGTGACTGCCTTTAGTAATATTGTTTGCTTAGTTTTCTATCTGCATCTACTGAATGCTTGTTGTATTTTTGGTTTTGTTTTGTTTTTTGGTTGTTTCGAGACAGGGTTTCTCTGTATAGTTCTGGCTGTCCTGGAACTCACTTTGTAGACCAGGCTGGCCTCGAACTCAGAAATCCGCCTGCCTCTGCCTCCCAAGTGCTGAGATTAAAGGCGTGTGCTTATTTTATATTTTAATTCCCATTTGTGCATTGCTAATTTATCCACAATCACTTCTCTGTGCATTCGAAAACAACATAGATGGTTATCAATTTCATTCATTCTCATGGAGATTTCTCCTAGACCTAGCACCTAATCCACCTTATGGACTAGTCCTAGCTATAGGCTTTTCTTCCACATGGACTGGCCATTCTCTGCACCATCCCTCAGGACTCCTGTCTTACCCCTGCTCTGAGCTTTTCTTTCTGTTTGCATTTGTTTCTGTCTTGTTTTTTTCTGAATAGACAGTCCTTGGGTGTTGGTGATTATCCACCCTCTGTGTAAGGCTGAAGAGATGATGACGTGGTGGAACCCATTGGCTAAGCTCTACTTCCGAGGAGGAGAAGGTCTATTGGGATCCTAGGATATGTGTGCATTCAACTCCTCCTCATTCACCCTCTGACCCACCCAATCCTCCCGCTTTCACCACCTCACACACACACCTCCCTGTTTATCCTTTATACCCAGGCCTTCATCTTTCTGAACTCTAGCAAGTTCTGCCATACTAATTAGCTCACTGCTTGTGGCTTCCCCTCCCCCAGGCTTACATTTCATCGCCATGTGTCCATCTGCTTTTTGCTTCTAAAACTTGTTGACACCTTCCCTTTATCCTTTGGGTGTGTGCCTTGTGCATCCTCTTGCTTTCACTTTCAAGGGAGTTCTGTGGACTAGATCTGCCATATATAATCAGAAGCCCTATAATGCAGGCTTAATGCTAATTGGTCCGTCCTTAGTATTGTCCTTTCCCATGATTTGGTTTCCTGAACCCCAGAGCATTATCTCTGCTCACATCACTATTACACATTTGGTATTATTAATACGTAATAACCTTGCTGGTACTTGTAAGCCTTCCCTGTGACCCAGGCCCAGTTCTCTGTGGTTTACAGTCTGTTCACCATCAAGCAACTTTAGGACATCTATGAAGGTAGTCCCTGGGCCTTTGCTCAGAACGATTGTTGCCAGTCTGACCCCAGCTTTGAGTCTGGTATCACTGTTTAATCTCTCTGTGTGTTGTAAAGAAACAGGTTATAGAAGGCTCTTGTCAAATCCAAGAAACATGAAAGAAAGAACACAAGTCATGGTAGTGACAGGGCCCTGTCACCACCCCTCCTTGAACCATAAAAGCCATTCAGAGGGGCTGGCAGCTGGTGAGCAACTCACTTAGATCCCGGGTGCTGATGGGTGTTTTGTAGCTTGCAAGGGAAGTTGCTGAAAGTTTTCTTATCTTGACACTAGGAGGGCAAGAGGTCTTTCTTCAAAGAGAAGGGCTTGTCTCAGAAGGAGATGTGGGAAGAACATAAAACCGCATGTTCTTCCCAGTGCTGGACAGAACCCTGACAGCCAGTGAGAGGAGAGAACAAGCCCCAGGCTCTGGTGGCTTCTACATCTCTGTGGCACAAAGCCCTGATGGCTTGCAGTCCATGATTTTTGAGTCAGTGTCCTGTTCCTTGGCCTGAAGCCACCATTTCCCCTCCTAATCTCCCTTAGTCAAAGGTGAGGTTCCTTTGACTCATAAGGACTCCGGATAATAATACCTACCACAGTGGGTGGTGATGTGGATTGAATTATATAATTTATATAAACCACTCAGCCTGTGTGCCTCACAGTTATGGCTCAAGCAATGGTGTTTGCTTCAGTGGTCTCTCGTGAGTGTGGACGATGGAACAGATGAAGCAGCAGTTGTATCAGTCTGAAACCTGGCTGATTCCTCACCGTGCTGTGAAGCTTGGGAGTTGTGTGGTACACTTGGTTTTTGTCCTTCTCATTTTCATCACATAAAATCAATAGTTAAATCAAGCCTGAGAACCTGGCTGACTGGTGGGTCTTACCTGGGCTCTTAGTCCAAGTTCAAGAACTCTACTGGAGAAGGTGTGCAGAGGCCACAAACCTACTCTGAACCCACTTGTGACGAGCAGGTGACCCCAGACTGTTGTTAGTGTGTTCTGTAAATGAGATGCCTCTAGGTTCCAGCAGAGTTCAGCCAAAGGCCCCACATGACATGGAAATCTGCCCTGGAGCCAGGATTGTTGGGAAGAGTTATGTAGCAAATGTCTCCAAACACTGGCATCTGTTGTCTGCCGGGGGTAGGGCGACCAAGAATGATGGCGCACTTACGGAAATGTGAACGGGGCATGCGACCTGTGACAGCTGACAGACTGTTTTTGTCCACTGCTGCACATCCAGCTCTTGGGATAAACAACCTAGAAGCATTACATGGTTTGGAAGGCATTCTTCAAAAATGGTTATATTTTCCAGACGCATGACAATCTACGGCTAAGTATTGTGTAAGGGTTTTAAATTGTACAACCAGAGGGCCATTGTCACTACTGAGTCTGCCTGGACACACTCCCAACTGCATTGTCATGTCAGTTGAGGGTCCCTAATATCTGTTTAAAAACAAACAAACAAAACAAAACAGTATATTCAAGTTCTGGGCTAAATGCTTAGGAAGAAAAACTGTTTTATTTTTACCTCAGTAAGTTTGGCTCTTTAAAAACATTCCTATTATGTCCCCTATTCATAATTTTGGCAGAATGGAGATGGCAGGCAGCTTTTTCTAATGCTTTGAGCTCTTGAAAATGAACTTTCTCTAGACTATAAATGCTCATTCCCCATTCATTTCAAACCTCATCCTCCTACTTTGCCTGTTCCCAGAAATTGAACCCATCACCTCTTGAGCTCCTAGGAAATTCTGAATGGCATTAAGCAAGAGAGGTGGCTCTTGAGACATGGCATTCAGGCCAGGTCTTTTTTCTGGGCCAATTCTGGACCATGTAGTAAATACAATGTGTTCTATTTGATGACAATTTGAAGAAAAAAATTTATCAAAATCAAATATACCACAGATTTTTTTTCTTTTTAAGTTTCAGGGAAGGATTCATAGGGTTGCTATTCCCAAATTATAGTGGGAGAGCTGACAGGATGGCTTGGAACATCACCCTGATTTATTGTGTTGAGGTGACAGCAGTTCGTATTCTTTTAATCTGTCTGTGTAGGATCGGTTCTTCCTTGACTCAGATCTTTGTGATCAAAATAACCTATCTGGATGTTCCCATTGGTGTCAGCTGTAGAGAGGTCTCTGGGCATGAGAGCAGGGCTGCATATTGGGAGACACAAATCCCAGCTCTAGTCTTGGTACAGCTTTGTTTGCAGGCTTGTGCAGCTTAGCTTTTAACCGACCCCACCCATGTCATTCTCTCCAGTGGCAAAGGGGAGAGGGTCATCTGTGTCCTGGTCACACGTATATGGCATAGTGAACACCTATTAAATCCCCATCAGAAAGAGGATTCCTCACAAGGGCTGGCTCTTCAGATGCTGGGAAGGAAGTCTATGCAAGACATAAATGTGCAGTACTGTTATGTTAAAATTAAAGGCATTAAGTCAGTCTGGGCTGCAAGGTACTTAAAACATTCCTCAGCAACTGTGGCTCTATCCCTGTCCATAGCTGGACTGACCACCACTTAAGTTGGCTATATCTAATTAGCCAGAAGTCATCGGCCTAGCCTGCCCATTACTGCTTCAGCCCTCCCTCAGAGTTCACCTCTGGGAAACTTGCAGTCATACCAGGCTAACTCAAACTGGTAGAGTGGGTCACTGCAGCCTACATAAGATGTAACATCCAGATAGATGGACTACTTCCGACATGCTCCTTTTTTGAAGGCATACATGAATGTCTCAGTGGTTTGGGTTTTGTGTGTGTTTGTGGGTGTTTGTGTGTGTGTGTGTGTTTGTGTGTGTGTTGAGGGTTTTGGGTTTTGTTGTTATTGTTTTGGGTTTTTGTTTTGTTTTGTTATGTGTTTTAGCTGCTGGTCAAGAGGTCAATATCAAAAGAAAGACCTTGAGAGGCATTTTCAGTAAGAGTGGATGTGTGTGTTGTTGAAATAAATCCAAAATCTGTTCCCTCCTAGGCCCCCAAACCTATCTCGTAGCAGTACTTCTTATCCTAACCATGCAGGTGATAAGGAGCAGCATCAAGGAGCTAGTGGAATAAGTAACCCACAGACAGCCAGAGAGACTGGTGTGCAGTGGCAAGTGTGCAGGCAGGACCAGCTGCTCTGCTATGTAAGCAACTTGTGCTTCAGCATTTTCAGAGTCTGGTGTCCTTGTTAATTTTGATCAAATGTCCCTAGAATATTGTCATAAGAGTGACCTTAAGATAGCAATGGTCCAACAAGAAGTGAAGACGTCAAGTCCACTGCTTATAAGTTCTCCCAGTTACTGTTGGCTGATGACAGACTCTTATTTTCAGGGATAGGCCATTTCACAAATTTTAATACTCTAGAGACTCTCGATGCTTGGAGTTTCATTGTGGGCCAAATCAGGTCTTCAGGGATCTTTACATGACCTGATGATCTCTACAGGAGGCTGCATTCACTTATCTATATTGACATGACCCATGCGGCAATACAATACACGCGCTCTGTTGACTGCCCCTGGAGATGTGAGGTGTCCTTGTGGCTAAGGCTAACTGAACTCAACCACATAGGTAAGCAAGTAGAGACAAGTCCCACAGATTACACATTTCTCTTGAATTTCCTTGATGAGCCTATTTTTTTTTGTTGTTGTTGCTTCTCATTTTCTGGTTCATGTGGTTCTTAGTAATATTTTTATCAAATCAGAATAAAGAATATGTAAAAGAATTGACAAGAGGGATTCTAAAAAGCCAGAGACAGTTTTCTATGATCAATTCATTCCTAAGCACTGCCCATGGAACCCTTACCTTAAGAGTGCTTTAGGCTTGGGAATTACAGATTCACTGGCTTGTCAATCTCTGAGCGTTGGGTCGTGGACAAAGAAGCCTTTGAGGATAACCAAGAGTGCCCCTCGGATCTATGAGGCTTGCTTGGAATGAGGGAGCAAGTAGCTTCAGCTTGAAGCAAAGTCCTGACTCAAGCCTGCCTCGGCCCAGAATTAAAACATGCCTGTGCGTGTGCTGTCTCTGGGACGGAGTCTGTTGTTTTCAGATGGTTTGGGATTGTCACGATTTGTCCAGTCAGCAATGATCCCTCAGAGGCTTCCTACCTGGCCTTCTTGTAGTGCCTTTGGTTGATCTTGATCTTATTTTTCCTTACCTCTATGTGCCTCCTTCCCCCATCTCTTATGCTTGAACTCCAGTTAGAAGAAGAGTGACTACTCACCATTCTAGATCTCTAAAATCCAACCTGGCAGTCTCATTACACAGAGCGCTGCGGAGACTCATGAACAGTTTGTGTCCATTCTCCATCAGTGTTGAGCACAGATGAGCCACTGGAGCCAGGCAAGGAGGGCCTTCCTCATAGGCTAACCATCAAACCAAAGGGAGCCCTGTGTATGCCGATCAGAGACCCTAGGTTCAGGGCAAACAAATGGATACATTCAGAAGATCTGATGCTTGAGACCTTCTGCTTGAGTTTATAAGACGAATGGCTCAACAGAATGGCAAGCATTCACACACTCATATGTGATGCTCATGTATTCTACTTTGGTGGTCAAGCCCTGATGAAAATCAAGTTGACTTTTCTTATGTATTAAAAGTATGACTAGCTAGTAGTCAGTGTTTGCACTCCTGTCTCCTGTGGAACCAGGAAGATTAGAAGATGGCTATAGATAGACTATGCCTCCTCCTAATGTCCTAGCCGAGTTCAAGTGGGGAATCAAATGCATGAGGACTTGGTAGCTGTTTTGCAAGAAGCTTGCCAGGGATCAGACTAAAGATTTTGCTTTTGTGAGAACAAAGTGAAGTTGTGCATTGAAGAGCAGTTCGGGGCCTATATATAGGGGCCCAGGGCCTGCTGGGATGGGGTTTACACTCGGGCTGTCCTTTTGCCCTTCCACTGAACTCTCTTCATTTCAGTCATGAGCAAACAGTCAGGGCCTGAACTAACAACCCTGCAGTCCTCCGAAGCACAGCTCGCTTACAGTACCGAACAAAGGGAGGGAGGGCCGCGTGGGCCGGCCCGGCCCAAGGAATGCAGCTTCAGGGTTCTGCTCCATAAATTTAACCAGCACGACGAAAAGGAGATAATATGAGCCTTCGTGATGATCTGAAAGGGGGAGGCTCTGTGTCCCATTGATTGCGGTCTGGCCCGTTGCCAGGCCCAAGCCTGACCGACAGTTGAACCATATCGTTAAGGCGTGTAATACAGCTCGAGTCTTGTACTGCCGCCAATGAGTACATATCCACAGGGCAAAAGTTTATAAAGAGTTGAGGCTGTCCTGCTTAACCCTCTCACACGGCATGTAATAGACCCAGCTGCCATTCAGAACCTGCCCATCCAAGGTCACACAGGGAAGCTTGCATGCTTCCTTTCTTCAAACAGTATTTCAGGTCTGGGGAGAGGGAAGGAGAGCCACGTTGAGGGAGGGGGTCACAGTGCTGGAGTGTTCCCCTTCAGAACAGCTAGGCAGTCTGCCTCCATCCCTCCCCTGTTCCCCCAGCCCAGAAATGGGACACCATGGTGCTTTCTTCAGAGCGGCTCTCTGTTTGCAGTATAATGTTGCTGAAGGAAACGGGGCTGACACAACAGGAAACCTAGCCGTCTCCTAGGAGGCTGTGTTGGTGGCAGAGTGGTTGATGCCTGGATGTTGTATCTTTGCATAGCATTGTGGAGGCTCTGGATGGGCCTTGCTCTCTGGCTCTCTGAGGCCAAGCCCCATGCTGATCAGAGCAGGTGCAAGGCTGCCTTATTGAAAGGCCTGGTGTTCCAGGTAGCCTCAAAGGAGCTCTATCCCCTCACTAAGGAGGGCATGGGCAAGTAGATATCTCAGCAAGGGCAGGCAGCCTGAGTTCTCAGAAGGAATTGTGACATGAGCAGATGTGCAGACAGACATGGGTTTAATTAATATAGCTACCTGCATTCAGAGGGTCTAGGACGGAAAGTGGATTGGGGTAGTTTCATCTTGTTTGTCAGCCCATCCCTCCTCATTGGGGTCCTTGGCCATGCTTTGTGTCTGTCATTTCCAGAGCAGAGGGACCCTGGCTCATGTCCAGAGACCAGGTCACCATACTTTGTACCCAGGAACTGTGACACTCCCTTCTATACCCAGAATCTGCCTTTCCAGAAAGCAGCAGTGACACTCCCTGGCTATAGCCTTAATTCTGATCTGCTTTCCAGAAGTCCCTCTTTATCTGCTCATCACCTGGGAGCAAGAACCAGCTGCTACACAGCTGGCACAGGAAGTCTCTGTGTAGGGTGCCTGCTGCATCAGATGTGCTCAGCATGCTGTGACCCCCTTGGGAGGCCAGAGGGGATTTCTGTTTATTTTGGTGCTGTGGGCCTGAGTAAAAGACTCTAGAGGTAAGGGGAGAGATACGGTGCCCAGCCAACCTAAGACCTCTCTCTAGGTCCTTTGTTAGTCATGTTTCCACTGTCAAGGTGCTCTGGAGGCCCCAAGAGACTCTGATGGTGACTCCAGCATGGAGGGTGTTGTCATCTGGACTCCATTACACGATTGCTAAACCCAAACTGCATGTGTCTCTTCATCCTCCATATGAGGCCAAATTGTATGAAGAAACTTTGCTGTTCTTTGGATTTCTTTGGTTTTGTTTAATAATTAATCATTGAATATGCCGTGAGTTGGCCAGATGTTAACTAGCATTCATAGAGATTCTTATCTGCAAAAATCTACAGCCAGAACACCAGGAAGTCCTCAATGATTTTTGTGCCACATAGAAGGAAGTTTGGTCCCACTCCCTGGTCTGAGCAATGCTTTGGAAAGGGAGCCTCGAAGAACTACAACCAAAGAGTCACTTCTGGCCTCTAGTATGACTCACCGTTTGTCAGCATCAGAGCTGCTCTGGACTTGCTTAGAAACTTGATCATTGGTTAGCCAGAGTTTGCCCTCACTGTCTGCTGTCTGTGCCTGGGTCCAGAAGAAAAAAGAAACCCTCAGTTTTAGGGAGAGGTAGGGCAGAGCTTTTGTGTCCCTTCTTAGTATCAGAGGAGGTTTGGCTATACCTGCCTCTCTCTGAGCTACAGGAAATCTTGAGCAGGAGGGCATTGTCTATTGCTTCCTTTTTGTCTTGCTCACAAGCCTGTGTACCCATGCACAGGGAAACAATTAGAAAGGCACATGCTGGGTGTGAGCAGTGGTTGGCACCAGATCTGGGAGATTTTGCTTATTGCCCCATCTGTCTGGCAGTATCTAGCATCTTACCCCCGTCTCTCTGGCTCATGGCATGTCTCTAACACAATTTGTATGTGTCCTTTTGTTCCAGGCCTATAAAGACAGCCCCCACCCCTTCCTCAGGCCAACAATACAAATGAATTCATTCTTACTGGCTCTTGTCTCCTAAGAGGATAGGTGCTAGGAAGTCAACTCTGACCCAGGGTACATCTGATCTGAATGAAATCTCAAAATACACCTGAGAGGACCTGAGCCCTTATCTTTCATTTTGATCTCTTTCCACCTGGACTATTAATTCTGTTTTCAAAGGAGGTCGGGGAGTGAAGAGCATTTCAAAGTGAAGTTGATTCGGTTTCTGAACCAGCTTGTCTTCTGGCTTGTGTTTGGCCCTGATGAGAATCAGAAGGGACAGCCATAAGCCCCTTCAGTCTTGTGTATCTGCAGCTGGAGAGCCTCAAAACCAGTTCCAGATGTCACTATTCCCTTTGCTGGTGTGTTGGAACTGGGGCATGCTGGGAGGCTAGCTGCATGTGCTCTTTCCCATTCTTAACGTGTAGATTCACAATGCATGCCTTACCTGGAGGACCCTTTAACAACTGTACCATGCGTACCCAGGTGTCTGGTGGGCCTGCTAACACCTCCAGCTCTTCTGTCAGAGCATATTATTCTGAGCCTGCTGACTCACAGAAGAAGGAACACTCTTTCCTGCTATTCAGGGTCAGAAAATGAGACAGTGTGGTAAAAATAAGCTAGTTCTTAGGCCAGGGAGAAGTCCTATAGACAACTGCAGCTTGGCAAAGTCACATACATGGCCCTCCTTGCTGTATCCATGGGAACACTGGGCCTGGCCAGGCTGTGGGAGGAGACAGAGGTAGTGGTTGCCCGCTCTGATTGTCCCTTTTGCAGAAAAAAAAAAAAAAAAAAAAAAGCCATTCATCAGCTCCTTCCTTACCTAGCCCATGTGCTATACAGTCATTACAATGGAAACCTAGACTCATCTGTGGTTCCATTGTGAATATACTTTACACGTTTCTTTGAATGTTTCTTGAATCATCATGGTTTCTTAAAGCATAGTTTTAGAGTTTAAGTAAAATAGCATGCTGTATGTGTACATTGAAGTTTAGAGCATTGTTTGGTTGTTAGCTCTTTAATTGCTACAGCAAGCCATTGAAATAGGTGCTGTTGTTTTCTCCCCTCCTCCTTCTCTCAAGAGAGTGAGCAGAACTCAGTGTAATAAGTCATTAATAATCACCAGAAAGTTACCAGTACCATGCCACTAGACACCTCCCTGCATGTCTATATGTATTTGTATGCATGCACATACAAATGTGTGCATATATATGAGTGTTACACAAATACATGCATGTGTGCGTGTGCGTGTGCGTGTGCGTGTGCGTGTGCGTGTGTGTGTGTGTGTGTGTGTGTTTTGTTGGAAGTTCAAGCATTCTAGCTGTCCTACCAAGCTGCATGTGTGGCTCCAAGTACAAACATCAACATCTCACCTAAAAGTACCTTTCCATTCCAAAAGCAAGTTGTCTTGAACATTAATATAATATGTGACAAATATGCCATAATATACCTGTTTCACCCATCCCAGAGACTTGCAGCTTCTCATAGCTGAGAAACACTGTCCTCAGGGTCAGTTTCTAAAAGCTCGATTGCTAGATTGAAGTGTTGCATGTTTTCTATAGCGACACATTACAGATCACTTCCTAGGAAGGTGAGGCAGTTTGTGCTTGACCTCCAGGGCCGAAGTGGAGCCTTTTTCTCCAGCCCTCTGTCTGCTCCTTCATTCAGAGGAGTCACAGCTTTTGTGGGGTAGCTGCTGTGCTAGATACCATAGTAAGAAGGAGGCTTCATCTTTTTTTTTTAATTATTTTCTTCATTTACATTTCAAATGCTATCCCCAAAGTCCCCTATACCCTCTCCCTACCCTGCTCCCCAACCCACCCACTCCCGCTTCCTGAGGTTGTATCTTTAAAGCCTGCCAGTCAGAGGAAATGTCTCATCGCTGCTGCTGCTGCTGCTGCTGCTGCTGCTGCTGCTGCTCACACTTCTCTGCAAGTCAGCAGTGTGGAGTCATTTCCTATATTTCTGTGGTCTATTCCCACTGCTCCACTTGTGAATTGCTTTTCATATTTTTTGTCCTAATCTTTGTAAAGCCCCTGGAGAGGCTCAGCTGGTAGAATGCTTACCTGGTCTATGCAAAGCCCCAGGACTGCACTCCAACACTGCCAGGCATGCTACTCATTTGTGACCCAGCACTCAGGAGATAGAGGCAGGAGGATCAGAAATTGAAGGTCATCTTCTATAACATAGCAAATTTGAGGCCAACCTGGTCTACATAAAACCTTGTTTCAAAGAAAAGGGGAGAGAGGGGATATTTGAGAGATGTGTAAAGGAACTGTTAGAATTAGATAGTATTTTTTCCCTAAATTTTATTTGTACAGAAAAACTGATTCTCATGGCTTATCCAGGGTTCTTCAGTTAGAAAGAAATAGCAGGCCAGGCAGTGGTGGCACACGCCTTTAATCCCAGCACTAGGGAGGCAGAAGCAGGTGGATTTCTGAGTTCGAGGCCAGCCTGGTCTACAAAGTGAGTTCCAGGACAGCCAGAGCTCTTTAGAGAAATCCTGTCTCAAAAACAAACAGACAAACAAACAAACAAACAAAACAAATGGCAGGCCACATGGAGGTGGGTGGACTGTACTGCTACCTGGTTCCATGGTGAGATAGTATTTTTTCTTTAAGAAAAGAAAAAAAAAAAAAAATGCCCTGAAGTCATGTATGCCTTCCTGTTGGAGGAGCTTGCTGTATTTTTCTCTAGCCTCCACAACATTAGCCACACAGCCAGCCAGTCCCTCATCCACATAGTGCATCTCTTCCTTCCAGATGCTGGAAGATATGACTTAGTCACTTCTAGGTCCTGTCCATGTGCCTTGGAGTCTGTGTCATGACTGTGAGAGTTTATTGTCACTCTGCCTATAGCAATAGGTGTTGCCAAAACTCAAAGAGTGAGGGCTGGCAGATGTTTTGGTTGTGTGTGATATGACCTGTTGACTGTATCTTTTAATCGTGTTATTTGTTGCTGTCCATTCTTAAGTATCTATATACAACCTGTTCCTTCTAGTCTTATAGTACAGCAAGCCATTGCTTGATGCCAGGCCTTCCCAAAAAGCTGTAGCATGCTTTTCTAAGCCTCCATGGTGCATAGCACTCCCACTTAGCTGCTGCACTCACTCATTTGATACAAGATCTAGGCTTCTATAGTCATCAAAAGTGTAGACTGTGGGATGCTGTGTGGCAGACTTTTCTGGGGGAAACACAACATACACCTCCCTACATGTGTGTGCACACATGTACATATAACAATCACATACACACACACACACACACACACACAAAAGGCAAGAATGAAGACTGTACTTTCTTGATTGTAAACTTCTCAGTATTGGTATCTCTTCATGGTGTCCAGATGCCTAATAGCGATGGACTCTGTGTGTCTTAAGAGTCTCTTCAGCAAATGATATACAGTAAGTTCACTGATTCCAGGGAAATCAGAAAGACCCTTGGTCAAGTTTGCCACTTCCAGCAAGATAAGTTTTCTTCACCATAAAGTACCATGCTAGTAAACACCTGTTGAGAAAAACAGTGTAAGACTAGAGTATCCGGAGATCCAATGAAAATGTTCATAGCTGCCGCCACAGCCCTACCCTGAATGCCAGCTGCCCAGTCCCTGCCCGATGTCTTCTCACCTAAGGCTGATGGGAAATGCATGTGCAAAAGCTAATGCTATGACCAAACATGGTGTGCTGGGGCCTTTTCATGGGGCCTTGAAGCACTTACACACCTTTTCATTCTGTTTGAGTCATCCACAGACCAGCACAATGCCACAGTTTAAAACATAATAATTTTTTTCTCACATTCTGCCATTGTCTTAAGAGTGTGTCATGAGCCTCTACGTAAAGTGCCTGGGATCAACTAAATTACTTTCCTTTTGCCCAACAAACACAGCAACCATCATCTCCAGTAGCCTCTAAATATCTTGCCAAGTGTACTGTATTTTCCTTCCATTCTGTTTTTATTTGCAGTCATTTTAATATATGGAGAGTCAGCCATTCAAAGGAGTCACCTTGTCATGAAAACCTGTTATTTACTTTAACCACTAAGGACTAAAGAAAAGTCTGAGTGCTCATTCCCTCATGACCTGCCAGGTTGCAACATACACAAACCAGAGTCTACAGTGAGCTGCATATCCACTCTTCTTAATGCCACCTTGTGCCCCTCCTTGCTTGTGTTCAGTGGCCATCAACATACAGCATAAGAGCACTCCTGGCCTGCGTCACCCCGGGGTCCTGATTCAATAGGAGTCAGCAGACCTTTCGAGTGCAGTGCATGTTTAATGTGACACAGATGGGGGACATCCCGCAGACCTTTCTGCTTTACAAATTTTCAGCTTTTTGCATTTCATCAGCATTGCTTATTGTTTACAGACTGTAACCAGAGACAGCAGAACAGACTGTAATTTTTAAAAAGGTTTGGGGGTGGGGGGTGGGGTGACGGGGCCGCAGGGGATTTGGAAGAGAAAAAAATCCAGTAGTGTGGAATGTTGTTTGCTGTCCAGACCAAACAAACCAGTTTGCCAAGGGTTGATGGACTATGACAGTCAGCCTGGCCCATGTTAACACTGGGCAGCACGTAATTAACAGACAGCTTGACCGTTTTATCACCAAATAAAGAATACTCTCTGCCACAGGTGGAACATCCTGGTCCCAGGCAGAAATGAGCTTGTCATAGAGGGACCAAAGGGTATGGCCAAGATGCCAGCTTTGCTCTGTTTCTTTCCTGCCTAGAAAGGACCCTGCTGAAGCCAGTTCCCATTCAGACACACAGCTGTTCTCCTTTTCCCCTTCCTGTAGGGGCTTATGCCTGGCCCTATGGTGAGAGTCAAAACAAAGAGAAGGGTCTTTTTTGGTATGAAAAATTAGGATAGTCTGGAGGGCATTGGACCAGAGCCAGACAGACCCAAGCTTCAAGACAGTGTCATCTCTGATTCTTAGATGGTACAGCTTGCTGAAGGTGGCCTTGGCTTCTGTGAGAGCTTAGCTATTGGTTAAGCCTAAGGATTAACAGCAAGAAACCCACCTGGTGAGAAGGGGCATGGGGACTGGAGGTGACTTGTCTCCAAGAAACCTAAAGCTTGGTGTGATATCGTATGAGCCATATAAGAAATTCACTCTGAATAGGCCTCTTCTTGGGGATGAAATGAAATCAGAGTCCTGACCATTGGGTCAGACATTTCTGAGCCGTTGGCCAGCAGAATGTCAAGATGATGTTGCTTCCTAGGAGGAGCTGCATCCAAAGTGGCTGCCAGACTTCTGAGCCCATTTTTTTCCTTCTCAGAAAAATGCAGACATTATACAGTCCCCCAAAGCTGCCAGTTACCTCTGGGAGCATGTGACCTGGGCCAAGAGTTTCCTAGTGTCCCCCACCAGGAATTGCCAGCATTCCTGCGCTCCAGGGGTTCCTGGGTCATTCCCAGTTTCCAGCCTTCACTTCTTTTCTCCTCTAGAGGCCTCGCTGCCTGCCAACCTTCCCTAATCACCTGACCCTCCTGCACCAACTCCTGCAGTTTCCAGCGACTTACATTTCATCTTGGGTGGATCTGGGCTGGAAGGAGGTGTACCTGTCTTGGAACATTTGTTTCTCCCTCAGCCCCCTACAGCTCAGCCGAAAGACCTGAACCAGGGGCACAAACGACCGGACACCTTTTACTCCTTCAGAGTTCTCTCTTTTTCTACCTTCCCTTCCTTCCAGCCTCTTCCCTCTGTGTGGCAGGAAGCTGTGAGAAGCCCTCAGGCTGAGCAGGTAGTCCCGAAGCAGCAAGTCCCTAAGCCACAGGACCTCCAAGTCTACCTGGCTTTGGCCCTGATAGAGACTGTGAGGTAGCAGTAGCTGTACAGGAGAGGTTGTTTTACAAACACAATATGAGAAAGTGTTTTGCCAGTAATACACGTTCGTCTGTGCATACATACATGGTATATATTACCATGTATATATTTGCCATATATATGGTATATATGTATTTATATATATGTGTGTGTGTGTGTGTGTTATTATGTATAGTGTATGCATTGTAAACCCTTGACTATGGTGAATTTTCCTAAAGGCAATACTCTGAGATTATTCCAGCTCTAAGAATTTCATTGAATATTGAATTCTAGCTGATTAGCACTGCTTCTTTACAAACATTATTTCAGGAAATTAATATCTGAATAGAACAGGGAAAATGTTTTTGTGTCCATTTTCCAGCATGCTTTTAAGGAGTCACACTTATTGGGAGCCATGTCACAGACCTTATACACACACACACACACACACACACACCATATTAGTGCTTGTGGCAGTGAACCTCTAAATACCACACTCTCAGATTGGGCTGAATTTTGTTTGGTTTTGGGTTTGCTTTTGCTGTTGTTTTTCAAGACAGGGTTTCTCTGTATATCCCAGGCTGTCCTGGAACTCAGTGTGTAGACCAGGCTGGCCTCTATCTCAGAGATTCTCCTCCCTCTGCTGGGAGGAGAATCCCAGTGCTAGGATTAAAGGTGTTCATTACCACACTGAGGCAAGGATTTGGGTTTTTTAGGCAAAGGCTCAGATTGTAGCTCAGGCTGGCCTGGAACTCATTATGCAGCCCAAACTGACCTCAGACTTGATAATCTTCCTGTTTAATCTCCCAAGTGCTGGGATTAAAGGTGATAGCTACTGTACCCAGCCACATTTATGAGTTTTAAATTGATTTACTTGTTCTAAGGAAGAGGTGGGGATAGACAGTTAATTTTATGAGTCCTACTGTGTGCTGTGTTTCTTTTCATGCAACATTATCAACCAAGTAGACACTATACATTCTCGTGTGCTGATAAGGAAACTGGCTGAGAGCAATCAGGTAAGTTCTTAATGTTCAACAGCTAATTCATCTCTGGCTGGGATAGTCTTCTATTTTTCCTTTCCCCACAAACTCTTCTTCTCTGTTCCACCTTGATCTCAAAAGATACCAACTTTTGAGGAGAAAATTTCTTATTTCTTCCTTTGGATTTTCACTTTATACAGTCATTTGTCAGAAGTCATGTGAAAATCAGCTTTTCTCACTAGCCTTACAGACCCAGCTTTGGCTGGTATGAACAGTCCTGGAGTTAGCATTAGAGTGACAGGTTTGCAAGGAGTGTGAGTCTGATCAACGATGGATTCTGGTTTGGGGTCAGGGATAAAACACAAAGCCTTTGGTTGTTTAGCGACCCTTTCCTGGAATAATCATGAAAGTTGTGGGCCATTTTATAAAATAAAGCAACCCCAGAATGCAGGCAGATTTATGACATTTTGGGAACCTTTCCCAAGGCTCACAGCTGTGCAGAACTCAGTATAAAGTGAGCCTTCCTGGCCCTCCGAAGCCGCTGAAGTGAACAGGTAGTCTCACCCTCGAGGCAGTTGACCAAGAAAACGTCTGCAATATCTCTGTCCTCAAGTTGAAGTCCCAGCAGCACATCTGCTGGTATTAGTCCTACCAGCTGTCACGGTCACAGTGTCACTTTGTCCCCAAATGAGTGAGATTACAAAGAGCCTTGACCCCTATAAACAAGTCAGGTGTGAATCCTATTGATGGGTGCAAACCCAGCCCAGGAAATCATCTCTGCTGGACTGCTAAAACCTAACAATATAAATAGGATTTCTATATTCCTTGAGTCAACATCTCCCCCATTCTCAGTGGCAATAATATGGTGTGGGGCTTTGTGTTGTGTATTACACATGACTCTTGACTTCAGAGCTCCAGAGAGGGAGTGGAATGTCAACAGGAAAGGAAATGGCAAGCTGTGAGCCTCCCCTGTCCCATCTGTCTGAGCTCAGCACCCTTCTCTGTGCTTTGAGTGCCATTCTATGGAGTGTGTTGTATAGACCAGCCCCCATTCTACGCACTATGTTTATTGTTTACTCCCAGTTACAGTCCTATCATCGGCTTCATTTTAATATTTGTTATATGTATTCATTCTCTCTCTCTCTCTGTGTGTGTCTGTGTGTGTGTGTGTGTGTGTGTGTGTGTGTATGTGTACATGTGGTATGAGTATACATATACCATGGTGAAGTATGAAAGATTGAACACATGTCCTCAAGCCTGGCGGTGAGTGCCTCTTCCTACTGAGACATGCTGCCAGTCATCAACTTTGTATTATAAGCAAGGAAATAGTTTGTAAATAATAGACTTGCTCTTCAAACCCAAGCTTTCTTGTCACCACACCGTACACTGAGTGGAGTGAAGTTTTTTTGTCCAGGAGAAGCACATTCCTTATAGTCTTTGCAAATGGATTTATGGGACAGAGACAAGAGCTACAGGTCAGAGGTCTTCTGGGCCTCAGACACTGTACTGCAGTAGGCATCAGAGTGTGTTTTAGCCAAGTCAGGCTCTCCAGTGCAGGTGGTGCTTATTGGGTGGACTGTTTGGCTCCATTCAGAGCAATGACAAATGTTTGATGGAGCCATTCAGCCAATACCCCTGATACCTTGTAGCTATTAGCAGTGAGCATTCAATGTTGAGAGTCTGGGTTAATCTTCTGTTAAAGAAGATTGGGCTTAAAATGGCCAACAACCCCCAGCTGGCAGCAATTAAGTGTACCACAGACCTTTGGCTAAACAAAGGCTTGTGGAGGCAGAGACTGCACACAACTGAACTGACTCTTGTTCTCAGTGTTGGTCAAGAAGCACTGTTACCCAAGGAGTGTGATTGGAGGTTTTTCCCACTTCCTGTTTAGTGTTGTACCAGACATTGCCCAAGTAGCTGTCCATCATTTGTGCTTGGTTAATCACACTGCCTATCAGTAAGATAGTAAAAACAAAAATCTTGGGCTCACATATAAAATAAATGCAAGCATCAACTATCACTTCATAGAGGTCAGCAAGTACAACCCTCAGTAAGATGGTAGCCCTCTGTTGAATAAACTACTGTGCTTGGTTATCATAGTCTGCATACCATCTACTCATTTACTGATAGTGTGTGGTTCTCACTTGCTTGATAGACATTGACAATGACAGACTTCTCAACCAGCTATCAGCTTACACCCTGCTGGGGTATGGACATACACAACCATCTGTCTCCAACTAACAGACTTGTGACACAGCTACTCACCATACAAGCAAAGAACAAATCATGGCCTGGCCAACTGCTGACCTCAGGCTGAAAGGCAAGATCAACCAAGTGGAACTGGTTAGATCTTGCCCGCCACCTTGTTTGGATTTACTGTGGCTTCAAAACTATGACAGAGATTGTTTTCACTGCTCTGATCTTTGGTTTGGAGGCCTCCGGTATCTGTCACATAGCCCCCCACCAGATGAACTGAGTATTCCTGGACAGCTCTCCCTGGGTGGGTATCTGCAGTATATCAGCCACTGTGTGAGTAGCCTCTTCCCTGGGGGAAGAGGCATCCATGGTGTATCACAGCCTCCTGACATTTTCATGGAGTTCAAAGCTCAAGTTCATTTGGTGCTGACATTTTGGATTAGCTGGTTGACTGGAAGGGCTGCTTCTTCCTATATGCTGTGAAATTTATAAACCGCAGCAGCTGAGGGCTTAAAATGGCCGACAACCCCCAGCTGGCAGCAATTAAGTGTACCACAGACCTTTGGCTAAACAAAGGCTTGTGGAGGCAGAGACTGCACACAACTGAACTGACTCTTGTTCTCAGTGTTGGTCAAGAAGCACTGTTACCCAAGGAGTGTGATTGGAGGTTTTTCCCACTTCCTGTTTAGTGTTGTACCAGACATTGCCCAAGTAGCTGTCCATCATGACAATTAGGAGTGGGGTGGCAAAACAGTTTTAGTATTGACCTTCATGCCCCAGCACCAATGACGGGAGCCACAGCTACCATCCTATGAATACCATATTAGTCAGGAGTCTCTAAAGAAGCATGAATGGTAGAATGAATATATAGATATAATGGGGAGCTAGCCGGCTGGCTTCCAGGCTATGACCCAAGCAGTCCAGCAATGGCTGTCTCACAATACAAAGGCTGAGAATCTGTTAGTTATTCCATCCAAGATGCTGGACAGCTCGGCTATCTAAATCTAGAGGATTCCTGGAGAGATGCTTGTCTTTTGACTACATTAGAATTGGACTCAGTAGGATAGATAAACTTGCCAGAGAGAGTGGGACAAGCAGGCAAAACACAAAGCTTCCTTCATCCTTAGCCCTTTATGTGGGCTGCCACTATGAGGTATAGTCCAGAATGAGGGTCGATCTTCCTTATTCAAATAGTCTGGTTAAGAAAATTTCGCCCAGGAGTGTCCAACAGCTTGGTTTCCGTTGATTCCCAGATGTAGTCTAGGCTACAATTGAGAATCGCTATTACAGAACACAATTATCCTGTCATCCAAAAGGAGATGGAATACAAAAACACTGAGGCCATTTTATACCCACTCCAGCAGCAGGCAGAAGAATCTAACCCCAGTTGGTGAGATGGCTTTGCAGTGTTTGCTGCCTGAACTTGACCTGAGCTTGATTTCTAGAACCCACAGTGAGAGACACCCAAGAGATGTCCTCTGACCTCTTCACATATGCTATGGCATGCACACACCTCTCCACAATAAATAAATAAACAAACAAATAAATGCAAATAGACTCTAGATCAGAGTTCTCCAACATATAACTAAGTATGAATCAATTTAATTTTGTTTTGTTTTTACTTTTTTTTTTTTTTTTTTTTTTTTTTTTAGGTTTTTCGAGACAGGGTTTCTCTGTATAGCCCTGGCTGTCCTGGCACTCACTTTGTAGACCAGGCTGGCCTCGAACTCAGAAATCCGCCTGCCTCTGCCTCCCGAGTGCTGGGATTAAAGGCGTGCGCCACCACGCCCGGCTGTTTTTACCTTTTGAGACAGGATCTTATGTAATCCAGACTAGCCTTTAATTTGGTTTTAATTTAGGCTTGCCTTGAGTTACTGACACCCTAGCCCCCACCTCCTGCCACCACTTCTGGTTCCTGAATGTTGGGAGTATACCACACACACACACACACACTCATACACATACCTGGCATTCCTTTCTTTTCCTTTCTTTTGTCAGCTTGTTTTGAGATGGGTTCTCAGGTGAAAGTAAAGTTTTGGTTCTTTTGTTACACTGGTCACATCTCACATGCTCAGTAGCCATGTGGCAGTGACAGCATATTAAACAGTGCTGCCATAGACAGTACCAAGCATTGGAAGGGGTGTAAATAGTTATGTCGTTCTACTACATCATGGGGGAAGTACAAAATGGCTTCACCTCTTTAAAAGTAGCTAAAACTCTCCTCTTCAGCAAACTTTAATATACTGAAATCTGGCGGAAAGTGTGCATGTATGTATGTGTGTGTATCCAAATCCAAAGGTCATCAATAATACAAAATATATATTATTATTATTATTATTTGTTATTCAAATGCACAAGAATGTTTATAGCCACATCACTTATAATACCAAGACTTGGGCCAGTACTCAGATGTTCATACCATGGGGTATTAGTAAACAGACATAAGTGAATTCCAGCTGCCTAAGGGAATGGCTGAATCCTCTCAATAGACAGTGGCATCTGCAATTACCAACATGATTAGAAATTATAGACAACACTGTCTATATGCCAGAGCATACTTTGAAGTGTGGGAAGACAGCCTAAGAAAGAACATGGGCAATAGACATAAGATTCAGACTCAGGGCTGTGCCAGAAGAGAGGGAATGGGAGGCTGGATGCAATAGACCCAAGCTGTGGTCAGCAGTGGGACTGTGCATTCTTTATTCAAATAAAGAAAGAGGCCAGTGACAGTGGCAGGCCCTGAAAGGAAGCCATCCTAATGCCTGGCTCACTGGGACTGAAGATAGTGACTTAACAGCTAGTCATACAGATGACTATGAGAACAGTTCTACCACACAGTAGTTCCTTTTCCCCAGTGAAGATTACCTCATAACCTTTCTGCGAGCTCCTGGGTTTGGAAACATTTGCTTGTGTTTGGCTTTTTGTTGTTGTTGTTGTTGTTGTTGTTAACTAAGCTTGGGTTCAGATTTGTTCTCACAGTGACTTTACACACCATCCCCAAGCCCTCTCTGCTCACGACCTACCAATCCGGACATGAGAACTTGAAATTTTAGTTGTGTTTTAAAGAAGAAAAACTAGCTTTAGTTACTGACTCAACATTGTAGAGAAGAATGAGGAAGAGAACCTTTAATCTGCCTTTCACCTTTCTAAAGAATACACTCAAATCACCCATCTGTGGGGAACCCCTCGTTTACAGAGCTTGTCCTCTCTTTGAGCTAGAGGCTGTGGGGTTTTCCTGTCTACATCATATTGACATGAACATGAACTTTGAACATCACAGTGAGCTCTTGTAGGCCCTAGCACTAGGTACCAAATCCAGCCTATCCCTTGGTGTTTGGTAGACCACCAAGAGAGGACCATAAAAATTGGGAGTAGTTTGCCCTCTGTGGAAAATCAGGGAGAGGATAAGCATAACACATGGGTATGTGGAGCCCACCACAGAGCTGCTCTACCTGCTCATTCTGGATGGATCTGTGGGGTCATAGATTGAGGGCTAGAAAATAATAAATAAATTGGGAGTGGAAATAAAGTTTGAAAAAGGCTCTAGAGGAGGCCACCGAGTCAAGGAATTACTGTCAAGGAATAAACTTTTTGGTGACATAGGGTACAATTCTTCCATTCTAAGTTGGCCCACAGTTGGTGTGACTTCTAGAAGCTCAGGAGCAGGAGCCTGCCATCTTTCATTGGTTTGCCAGACTTCCTTCATTTCCTTCAGAGAGATGCAGTGTTCACAGCCAGTGTTCCCCTTACTCCGCTGTTAAGCACTAAGGAAAGCTGCTGTCTTTAAAGGAACAGGACACATGTCCACAACGGTTAAAGTTTCATATCTTTCCTTTGTTTCCCTAGTAGACTAGACAGAAGTACCCTAGAAAGATGAGATGATGCCCATTAGCTTTAACATCATAAAACCTCGTCTTTGCTTTGCAGCCCAGCGTAGGCCTCCACTGCTCCCCTCTCGCAAACCATTCACCATTCTGTTGCTTCTCTGCAGGCAGCCAGGCGCTGCTGAAGCCAAATGTTTTTTTCTCATGATGTGTGCTGTTTGTGTGGAGGCAATAAATACATACATGTCAGAGTGAGGTGATATTCTCACTGATGTAGGGGGAATTGGCATGCAGGAGGCTAAGGCAGGCCAGCCAGTTCAGGGCCAGCTAGAGCTATATGATAAGTTCAGGTCCAGCATGAGCTACAACATAGTAAGACCCTCACTCAAAGCAAATAAACCCAAAGGCCATTTGTTAGCAGGTGTAGAGAGGTGGATATTATAGTTAGTGTGAAGTATATGTTATAGGTAAGTAAGCCCACAAATATCTCTGCAAGTTGGGAAGTGGGGTGAAAGGATAATCAAACCTTATATTGAAAGGAGGTAAGAAAGTGACCTCACCATCTCCCTTTAGAAGGGATGTTTGTTCTTCTACTTGCTATCCAGTGGCACTTCCAGAGTCTCTTAGGCAAAAGAACTATGGGAATGCTTGGGGAAGACATGCCATTGATCTGTCTAGACAGTGAAATGACAGCAATTGTTTCACCAGGCCAGGAAACTAAAACACGCTATCTGGAAAAGTGCACCCAGCATCTTCCTGCGGACACCTTGTATATGGTGACCTGCTAGCATCCAAAGCTGAGCAGTTACAAAGTTCCACTACAGTGGACCCACAGTGTCTGCCAACACCACCATCCCTGCTTTCAGGGAGAACTCAGGGGTCAGCACATTAGTAAGCCTAACCTTGAAGGAGGAATTGAGCCTAAGCATAGTGGAATATGTAAATATGTGCTGTAAATGAAGCCAACCCAGTCCCTCATGCAAGTCACTGTGTCTTTATATAACTCCTAGAAACACAACCAAGACTTAAGCACCCTCATACCTAAATATTTGAAAATTGTCTGGGAGTAGGAGACTCCCTCTCTGGCTTCCTAAGAACTTTCACATGTATACACCGCCCCCCATGGCACCTTCTGGACCCACAGCCTGGCAAACTCAGCCTGACCTGTGTCCAGAAACACTTGCAATGATCTTAGCTCTGCAGATAGCCTGTGGCAAGTTCCAGGCTTCTGCTTCCAGGATCTTACCCAGACTTGCCCTAGAGTACCTCTTCCCGGTCGGTCTGTCTCCACTAGCACCAGTTCTAAAGTGCTGATTCAGTACGGCTGCCTGCTCCCCTCGTTGAGGTATGTCTAGAGAGGGATGTTTTGCTTCAGTGGGTTCCAGGAACAAATAATAAAAAGTACAGCAAGTGCACAGCTAAGGACAGACCCGGTACAGGCTTATCAGTCATCTGAAGTATGTGCTGTCTTTCCAAGACAAATATGGACTCCTGTTTCTAGGAAAACACCAAAAAGTATTTATCAATTATCCTGTCTATGGTTTGTGGAAAAAGACAACAGCAGCCGACCCTGAAAGCCATAGCAAAGCAGATTCCTTTAGGCAACCAACAGCCAAGGGCATGAGTTAGGGCTGCTGCTGTGGCCTGGGACTAGCTCCTTCACGTGGCTGCTGCATTCCTTACTCTTTACCAGGGAGACTGAGTTCACTCCATAGGAACCTGGTAACATGGCAGGTTCTCACTGTAGCCTAGGCCCCTGCTGTGTTCTTCCTGAACCCACAGCATGTCCCCAGAGGGCTGACCCAAAGAGACCCTTAGCCAAATGGTGTGGTCCACAGGGAAGCTTGTGATAATCATCCTAAAGAGCCACGGTGATAGGTAATCTATGCTCTCCAGCAGAAGCCCAATAGGCATTTTTCTTGGTTTTCCAGCCAACAGGTTATGTCATCCTATTATACCAAAAGTGAAATGGGGAGCTAAGGAAATTAGCACATTGAGCATCATAATAATCTTATAGCCAAAAGATTGTAAAGTCCAGTCTGAATCCACAGTGGGCATGTCATATACACACAGTCCTGCAGCAGCTGGATCCTGTCTATTAAGCAATGCCTTTTCAAACAAGGAAGGAAAATCCTTTTAACCATGACACTTTAACCTCTTCTTGTCCATTTGCCCTTCTAGGACCCAAGCCCAGAGGGTTCGGAAACCACGTTGCTGCACTGGTCCCCAGGGGCTGCTTCCTCGATATTCTGAGAGCCAAGCAGAAGGACAGGAACAGCTCTTCAAGCTAACGGACAACATCCAGGACGAGTTGTAAGTGGGGGACTGTAAGAAACAGCCCATTGGTCTACTGTATTGCCTTGTCTGTCTTTGAGAAATTTCTCTATGACCCAGGAGCTTCATGCGGATACAGCCCTTGGAAGAGACTAAAGAATTACTTGTCCTAAATGTCAGATTGTAAATGACCAGTACCAGAGGGAGTGGCTCTCAGCCTGCTCCAAAGCAGACCTCCCTGTGTTGTCTCTGCGGTATCAGTCTCTCTGTAGTCAGTTCAGAGAGGCCAGGGCATGAGATAGTCTCAGTCTTAAGGAACTTTAGTCATATATATATGGTCTTCAAGACAGGGTTTCTCTGTATAGCTCTGGCTGTCCTGGAACTCACTTTGTAGACCAGGCTGGCCTCAAACTCAGAAATCGGCCTGCCTCTGCCTCCCGAGTGCTGGGATTAAAGGTGTGCGCCACCATGCCCTATATATATATATATTTTTTTTAACTTTACTGTTTGCTAGAGAATGCTAGCAAACTGAAACCAAGAAGCAAATTATTACCCATCTAATATCCTGGAAATGCAGCTTTCTTAATTATTTTGTCGCTCTTACACATTTTCAGCTAGTAAGATTATTCTTAGCTGACATGGTAACCATGGTAGTCTCTGGTACTATTTTGTGGAAATTCTCAGAATGTAAGGTGCTCTGTGACCTGTGCTTTCTTGACCAAGTGTGAGATGACTGAATTTGGGGCATAGAAATGTCCTAGTGTAACTTGTATCCTCTCAGGTGAAGCAAACTAGGGAAGATTCTGGCACTGTGGGTGTTGCTGACTAGTGGAAGAGTTCAGGGGAAGATTAGCTCCTGGCCTTCAGTGTCATTGGTTGAGACCATACCAGAGGCCTCAATTCCCATTTCATATCTTGTTTGAATGAGAACATAGAAAATGAAGTCTAGAATTTAGGAGATAGGATATGGCATCTTCTTATGTGTATCCTGCCATGGTATCACTGGAGTATCTCTAAATAATGCTGTGCACTTCTTCCCTTGAGCCTATTCTGCTACCGACACATGCTGTGGACTGAGTGGCTTCAACAACAGAAACTTCGATCTTCATTTCTGAAGGCTGCGAGGGCTGAGACCATCCTATAAACTGCACTATTGATGGGATTTTGAGCCTCAGACTCACACCTAGAGAGTCATTTCTCAGCCAAACAGAACATGATATAGACTCTACTGGAGTGTCAGCCAGTGATGGCTAGGGTGTCCCACTCACTGGAGAACCCTCTGAACCTAGAAGTGCCTGGGATTTAAATCACTCAATAAACTCAGCTGGAGAGCTGCAGGTCAACATTTGTGTTAACACATGTCCTACTTTCCATTTCCCATGAGGACTTAGGGGTACTATCAAAGGGTAAGTAAGGGGTGAGAGATGTAGCTAAGCTGGTAGGATGCTTGCTTAGCATGCACAGAGCCCCAGGTTCCATGTCTAGCACTGCATAAACCAAGAGTAGTAGCATTTGCACTCAGGAGATGGAGGCAGGAGGACCACAAGTTCAAAGTCAGCCTCAGCTACCTTCCATAGTCAGCCTGGCATCCCTGTCTCAAAAAGGAGGGTGGGCTAAGTAAAATTACAGATCATTGGGTGTTAAATCTTAAATTCTTTGTTAACCCACCTCTATTTGATCCAAACCATCTCTGGTTCTTTGAAACAAGATTCATTTGTAATAGAATGTCAGAAGAACAGAAAACACTATGGACAAATTGTATAGTCCAGACATCATAGAGTTGCTGCCCACATGGTACACACCCTGGAAACAGGCCAGTGAGCTAAAATCTGCAGCCAGGAAGAAATCAGCAAAATGAGTTTCACAAAACACTTGAAGTTTCATGTGATCTGGGCACAGTTACTGCCTGAATTTTAACTTTGAAGATGAGGACCTTGTATCTCCACCCACACTAAAGGTGGAGCCTAGCCAGTGGGTGGTGAGGGAGGCATGTGATCCCAGTCTTCCTGGGCATATAGGAGAGGTCACAAGGGGCCCTGGCAGACGTGGCTTGGAGTGTCCTCTGTTATCAGCCTGTACTCAGGGTCATGTGAGTGGTCTAGTCATCCCTCTGCAGGAAGGGCGTACTCAGGAAAAACTCCTGTGCCGACTTCTACCTCTGACTTTTATCCTAGATTTGTAATTAAAAACATGTTTAAGGACCTAATTATTTGCATATTCCCCTCAGAGTTAACCCGTTAAAGGAGTCTTTAATACCTTGCTCTACTGTTCTAACTAAATGTTTCCACATTTTTTTCCACTTAGACTCACTGTTTCACTTCTGGAAAATATTGTGTAATTACTTCCTGATGGAGTGAAAACCCCACAAAGTCCCCAGTGCCACAGCAGCGTCAACTTTGATCTCCCACATCAAGTTGCATTTAGTTTTGTGGGGTTTTTTTCCATTTAATTAAACAGTATTAAACAGATTGTCACTGACATCCAATTTAAGGTCTGCTAAGGCTTCATAGCAGGCTCATCAGTTCTGTGCACCTCTGTTACTTCCCATTCTCCTCAGTCTTAACCCAGGATCCTGTATGGTTAACTTTTCTGAACAATGCCTAGTTTGTGGCTAGGAGTCACCCTTTAGTTGTTTGTTTGTCTTTTATGAAGTATCTACTCGTTTCGAGTATTTTATCAAGTTGGCCCATTCAGATTGCAGGCACAAAGGCGATCACAAGACCAGATCCTTGGGTTCTTTCATTATTTAGACAGAAAGGAATATCTAGGAGGGGTGTGTGTGTGTGTGTGTGTGTGTGTGTGTGTGTGTGTGTATTGTGTGTGTGTGTTGTGTGTGTGTGTGTATATTGTGTGAGTGTGGTGTGTGTGTGTGTTGTGTGTATTGTGTGTGTGTGTTGTGTGTATTGTGTGTATTGTATGTGTGTGTGTGTGTTGTGTGTATTGTGTGTATTGTGTGTGTGTGTTGTGTGTGTTGTGTGTATTGTGTGTATTGTGTGTGTGTGTGTGAGTGTGGTGTGTGTGGTTTGTGAGTGTATGTGTATATTTTTAATACAGAAAATATAAAGAGCAAGCAAAGGCAGCCTTGTAAACTTCAGGTTTTTTTCCTTAGGTGCTTGTCTCCTAGAGGCAGGGGAGGAGGGAATTTTGAAGAAGAGGATCCAGACTAAAGTAGCATGCTAAAAATGTCACCTTTCTCTTCTAATGAAACCAACTCATTTACATGGTTAGCAAAATCAAAAAGAATTCAGGAAATGAGTAATAGTGAAATCCCCTTTGTCCCTCTGTCCTTCCTTCCTTTGCTGGAAATGGACCCCAGTGCCTTACATGACTAGATGGTCACTGTTTCTCTCAGCCACAGCCTAGCTCCAGCTTACACTGTCTCTAAGCCAGGAGCTAACCTGTCAGAAACATTTGACACCTGCAGACTTGTATCCAGCAGCTTACTCAGCTGCGCAGATAGAAGTCAATGGCTTGCTTGAAGTTCTGAGGGCAGCACAGCCCCTGGTATCCCACACCCCATGTTGTACCTATGTGCAGTGGGGTTCCTCCTAGCATCCCTTCTCTATCGTCTTCTGAATCCTTGGCCAATACATTGTTTCACTGTCTGCCAGGTCAAGTACAACTTTACAACTTTGTGGTGTTCCTCAGCAAGTCCATAGTCTAGCAAGTCAAAGAGACTTGTTTGGGAGGGGAGGGAGATAACATAGGAGATAAGCTGGAAGATGTTCACTGTTATTTCCCTTGTTGCCCACTGCCTGTAACATAGACAGTTACTGTCCTAACAGAAGTCTGAGCCACCTGCCATGGGCCTCTGGTGGTTAGTTTGGAAGAGAGGGCCTCTCTGTCCTCTTCTGGAAGGCCAGAACTTACCCTGGTGCTTGTGTGTGTTTGTCATCTTCCCTCTGCCCTCTGCCCTCACAAGACAGATGGAGTGTCCCTCCTCTGTCACCTGAGAGGCTTTCCATCAGCCCACCTGTGGGCCAGCAGCAGTGAAAAGTGGCTATAGGTAGACTCTGGAAAGCCAAAGTCCATGTGTCAGCCATGTCTTGGCTGTTCTGTTGGCTGGGGGTGGGGTGCAGAGCCTGTAGAGAGCTGGCCTGTAGGTGGGCAGCTACAGAGAAAAGGGGAGCTGGAGGAAAATGTCAGAAGAATATAGAACCAAGAGAGCTCTGCTTTGCCCCACGCTAATTCCTCACAGTGAGTGACAAGTTCGGGATCGGGATCAGGAGATGAAGGGTCTGCCCCAAGCTGTTTGAGTGAGTTTGATGTGGTTTCCAGATTTGGGGTGTGTGGGAGGGTGTCAAGCAGACTGACAGCAGTGGTGGTGATGGGACCCAAAACCTTGGGTAATGGGTTGCAGAGGAAGCCTCAGGGAAAGTGGGGAGACAGCCATTGGCTATCATTGCCCAGTTTTCTCTCTTCTCCCAACGTTGGCCTTGGTTCTGATCTGCTTTTGGTTTGAAGGATTTGGGACAGTGAATGCTGTGAACAGCAGCAACCCCAGGGCATGAGCAGGGGTCCTAGGCCCAGAGTGAAGATACAGGTAGTGAGGGCTACTGTATTGCGCTTGTTCTATCCCAACATGGATCTTCTCCGTTAACCTTAACTGAAGGAGTTGGTAGGCAGCACCATCTCCCTCAGAGATGAAGGAACTGAGTCACCAAACTGCAAACCACCTGACCAGAGTCTCAAACTTGTGGACTCTCCTTTCTAGCCTAGCCAAGATTTCCTTTACCATGCTACCTGCCTTATAGAAGCACCCCTGGCTCAGAGCCACAATTCCTCCTTATTTCCTGGTCTTTGAGAGGACTTGAGCCATTTGCAGCCTCCTAGAAGGGGGTTGGGATGTATGCTCAGGACCAGTCCCTGTGCCCTTTGGTATAAAGGCATCTTCCTGGGTGGCACCAAGGCTCCTCAGAGGAGGATGGAGCACTAATGAGAGGCTAGAGATCCAGTCTCTCCTGGGTGGTGTAATCCGTGTGTCTGCTCTCACCCTGCCTCCTGGCCTCTTTTTGAGTCTCCTTAGAGATTTCCAGACAGCCTTCATGGCTGATCGCCTGGCCCACCTGTGCTCTAGAGCAAAGCTGTTTTTGTGTGTTCAGCTCATTTTCCATCTAGTTCCAGCTGGCCCTGAGATGCTCTTTATTCTTTCTGTCTTTCCTTCTGTCTCTCCATGTCCTTTCCTCCTCCCTTCTCCTCATACAGTAATGCTGCCCGTGACTCTGAGTGTGGGGCATAAGAAGGCTGTGCTAAGCCTGCTGATCATGGAGAACGGCTGAGCACTTCTAATTTTGGCAGTGAGACTTTACAAGTCTACATTCTCAGCATTGCCAACCAGTTAAATGAGAACAGCAAACCCCAATTTTTGTCATGGGAGCCATAATTAAAATGATGACTGGAACAACGTGGGTTCTTAGCAAGTCCTCATGGGTGGCTGACTCCGTGGTGGGTACTCAGGAAGTCGTGTGGGTGTACAATGGACCACACTGGTGCTTAGAGTGCCACTGAAGCCAGGATGCTTAGCAAGAAGCAGAAAGAATCCTCTGACAGTGCTTTGACGGGCCAAGGTGTTGAAAGGTCAGCAGCAGTCAAGAGCCAAGGTATTTGGGGAAGCTTTGAGGGTAAGGATGGTGACTCAGTGTGGGGCAGTAGGAAGGAGAGTGAAGGATGCTCTAGAGAGTTGCAGAGGAAAGTGAGAGCCAGCCATACTTGGGTCTGACAGGCAAGTCCCTGGCTGCCAGCAAACTGGCCCTGTCCTGCCCTCAATGACTCTACCCTTTCTGATGACTTTGTGCTCTGTGACCCTGGACTAAGACTACCCTGGACCTGGATCCATGGCAGTTCCAGATAGAGCCTTGGCTCTGTGAAAACACAATTTAAAACCCCAAGGTACACAGCCAGCCTATTGTCAGTCAGCTCTTGGTATGCTTGCCATCACTCCGTGTGTCCTTACTATCCCTGATGGCCAGCCACACTGGGAAAAGCCAGCATAAGATACAGGCGGCCACCAAGCTGAGAAGGTGGCCACTGGCTTTCAAGGTGACTACTCCTGGTTCAGCAGCTGAGCAGAGAGTAGTCCTGCATGAATTTCCACACCAGTCTGTGAGCTCTGTTGCAAGTACTCCAGGACTCAGGCTTCTCTCTGTTTTTCAAATCTAAGCTGTTTCTGAGTGGCCTGTAAGATTTAGAAGTGATGACTATAGTTCTGAGAGTTCAGTGGTATCACAAGCCCCATGACGCTGGCCATACTGAACAGGGGTCAGGTGACCTCTCATCAGGGTAGTCAGAGCAAAGAAGCAAATGCTATTGTTTTCGGTCTGGCAGACCTGTCCCCTCACTATCTTCTAGCCCCTACTGTCTCTCCTCATGATCTATCATGGTCTGTCATATGTCCTGTCAGCAAAGCATTGTTTCCATTTTCTCTAACTCATAAACTATCCAAAAGTTCACAGAGCACCCCACAAAGCCCATATCAAAACAGGATTTTTTTTTTTCTGTTTGAAACTCATAGCAAATATTACTTGTTAGTGTTCATGAGCACCCAACAGCAGAGAGCTATGAGCTATGAACAGCAGCTCCTAAGGCCATACGGACTTACAGATGAGGAACCTGAGTCCCAGAGGAATAAAACCATGCACATGCACAGTAAGGGGTGGTAATTGGGAAGCCTGTGGAAACCTAGGCCTCAGACCCTAGACCTGAGCAGGCCTCTGCCCTTAGAGTATCGAGGGACGGCCTGGCCCTGACATGGAGCAGCTCAGCATCCCAAATTCTCTCTCCCATGCAGCTTCATAGCCGTGGAGAACATTGATAGCTACTGCGTGCTCATCTCCTCTAAAGCTGTGTACTTTCTGAAGAGTGGTGACTACGTAGACCGAGAGGCCATTTTCCTCGAGGTCAAATATGATGACCTCTACCACTGTCTTGTCTCCAAAGACCATGGGAAGGTGTATGTGCAAGTAACTAAGAAAGCTGCAAATTCTAGCAGTGGCGTGTCCATCCCAGGCCCATCCCACCAGAAGCCAATGGTAAGTATAGCAGCTTCTTGCCACTCATGTGGACAAACCCTGCCCTACCCCTGCTTTCCTCTGAGGACTCCAATGGGAGGTTTGAACTGCACTGACTGTCCTGCTCCCGCTCTGCCGGAAACCCTGGGTGTGTTCTCTTACATTTGTGTCTTGATTACCTATCAACACAATGCAGTGACATGATTCACAGAGTTTTCGTGTGTCCCTGAAACATGGTACTACGTGCTGGCACCCTGAGTCCAGCACAGGGCACATGCTGCACTGTTTTCCTGGTATCAGAAAACCACAATCTTTTGATCTATGAAGAGACGTAGTATGAAGTACATTCAATAGATATTTGTAAATAAGAATGGTATTCATCTCCGTAGGGTAGGAGGTATTGTGTCAGAACTTTTGGGTGGAGATGCACCCAAAAGTTTCCAGCATGTACTTCCTGAACAGTGCTGTTAGAGACAGAGGGGCCAGGGCAAGTGATTCCTTCAGGCCACATAGCTTGGGCTCAGACTGTGGCACAAGCTAGGGCTCACACCTCATTGACCCATCTGACCCCATCACTTGTGTCTAATCCAAAGAACTTGCTCTGCTAAGCTGGGCAAGTGAGCCCACAGCAGAGCAATTGTGAGGAAGCAGCTCCATCTCTAGTCACAGCTGCAGGCATTGGTCCTGCTGCTGCTGCATCCCCAAAGCTTTGTCCTTTTGAGTGACTGTGTTCATCTTGGCTCTTCCTATAGACCAGAAAAGAGCCATCTTGCCTGGATTTCTCCCCAGGAGCACTTCCACCTTCTCCAGTCTCTCAGGGATGAACTGGATTGAGCTTGTCAGCCCCTCCTGGGGTCAGTGACTTAAGTCAGAGAGTTGGGTGGCTGCAAGTTAATAACCCAAAGTGTGCATTTTCCACCAGCTGTGCCTACCTACTCTGTCTCCCCTTTCAAGGCAGGCTAGCAGTGAAGCACTCTGGGTAAGAAAGCCTTTAGGCACATACTTGCTGATTCTTCATGTGCTCAGCCACCACCAAGCATTGAACTTGAATAAGGGGTTTAGTCGATTGTCCTGCCTTACCCCTGAATGGAAGCTCATCAGTTACAGGCAGTGAAAGGCTGCCTGCAGTAACCTGAGACATAAACTAAAAGCTTGGATCAGAGTGAACCAGTCACAGGTCCCTGAGAATCTCTTTACCTTGCCTGTTAGATGGGAACTGCTTTGGGGTGGCTGTACTCTGACCATGCCCTGTGGTTGTTCTTGGCTGCCTAACCTCAGGGCAATGTGTTCATTCTTGTCTCCTCCCTAGGTGCATGTGAAATCTGAGGTCCTTGCTGTCAAGTTATCACAAGAAATAAACTATGCAAAGAGCCTCTACTATGAACAGCAACTTATGTTAAGACTCAGTGAGAATCAAGAGCAGTTGGAGCTGGACTCCTGAGGACACCCGGCTGCTGGAGAGAGATGCTCCAGGCAGAAGCCCAACCCAGAGGGCTGAAGCCCAGACTCGGCTCCTGTTAGAAGGGAAGCCAGAAGAGGTTTTGGGGGGAAAATATCAAGGAACAAGGGGAAAGAAATTCTCACAGGGAAAAATGTAAACAGAAACCATATTAGTTTGTGGGGCAGGGAGTTTCTTTAGATTATGGGGAAATAATTTTTAAAAGTATTGATGGAATAACGTTTTAAAATGTATTAAGATGGATCTAATTTTTAGAATGCCCTGTATTTTGTTAACATGTATATATGTACAACTGTGTGTTTGTAAATACATAGAAGCTTCTGAGCAGGGCTGTGCTGTTGTGAAGGTTTGTTACCTGTACAGTAATGTAAAGTTGGACTGGCCCTTCTGCCACACTACTTCTGCACACCTCCTGCAGGAATTCCCTGTGAGAAAACGTTCTTGGGAAGTAGAAGGGTGCATAGAAGAGTTGCAGCTGCAGTCAGTGTTCAAGCGTGAGTCTTTAGTCACCTAGAGGCAAGCAGAAGTAGAGCCACTATGGAAAGCAGGACTGGAGGCCAGCATGGTGCCCACCTTTGTTCCCATTTGGCTTTCTTCAACCACTCCACCCAACTGGAAGGTCAAACGTTAGTTGCTAAGTGTGTGCTCACACACCAAGGCTATCCAGGTTTTCTTCATGCTGCTTGTGATTAAGAAGTGTGAAGCATTGGTGGGTTCTCTTGACATAAATGGAAAAAAAGTCCCATTTCCCACTGTGTTCTGTTTAGTAAAACCATGTCACAGCATTGTAGCCCCCTGAGAAACGGATGAAAGGGAGAAAGTTATAGAGAAGGGTGTGCATGGGAGCCAGGGGCTTCCTGGGTTCCACTTTGGTGTTTCCCTTTTCTAGAAGGAGTAAGCAAATTGGAGGTGGAGGGTGGGCCTCACCTTATACTATAATCAAACCTTGTAATTTGGGGTGTTTTGTTTGTTTGTTTGTTTTGTATTGTTTTTAAACAAGTCTAGCCAATTTCCACAATTGTGTCATACACGTAGCTGAGATCCAGGGTGACCCAATGGGTGTGTTTTGGTATTTATAATTCTAATCCTTCCAAGACACAAACATAGGGGATCTGTTCTCCAAGGCCCACCCCCAATCCATGTGTGTGTGTGTGTGTTTATGTATGTGTTTGTGTGTGTCTCTCTCTGAGTTTGTGTATGCACCAAGGCACATAAGCACTGATAGGCAAGGGCAATCTTAAAGAAGCACTTTAGCTACATAAATGTTTTCTTCTTGACCTCCTAGTTTGCCTTCTTTCCTGAGTAGACTGAGTAGACTGAGTAGACTGGACTGCACTTTTTGTGGGTTGGGTCTTTGGTTGGGGATTTGTTGCTCCCTAAGGAGGGCATGATGTTGTCAGTGCCCTTGTTGGAGACTCACAGCTGAGGGGGAGGACTTAGTTCCTCATGGTCTTCCTCAACAACCTGGGCCCCCATACCCACCCAGGTCTGACCTCTGGCCTTACTTTCAGTAACCCACTACCTGAGATGTTGGTCTCTCATAGAGCAGGCTTCAGAAGCATGGCTTATGTGTGTCCCCTGCCACGTGCTGGGACAGTCCCTAACCATTAGAAGGAACTAGTGTTGCTAAGGGAAGTCTATGCTGCCTTGGGCCCCTTAAACTGGGTTTCTCAGTCTGCAGCTGGTGCTTCAGGAGGACCCAGGGAGAATCAGACACCCTCCCCCCAGCTCCTTTCTAATTTAATCAGCTCTTTAAATAACTGTCCATCTTCTGCGATGACACAGCCCCTTCCTATGATATTTAGCCTTAGAAGGAGCAGGTATTAAAATGGGTTTTGGAGACCAGATGGGGTAAGACTGCGGGGTGAAGGGAGATCAACTTTGAGTTCTCAGTTATCCCAGCCAAAAAGCCCTCATGCCAGGCCTGGGAAATACTCCAGATGCCTTCACCATTGCTTCCTGGCTTGCCAGGACAAAGCCCAACGATCCAGAAGAAACAGGCCTTGCCACTGCTCCTGTTTCCTCTTAAGTTGGTATTCACCATGTGTCAGAGACTCTGCTGGGACAATTTCATACTGCCTCAAATACAGCTCTTCTGGAAGAAGTTAGCAGACGAAGGGAAGCTGGCTGGAGAGACATTTGAAGCCACTCTGGTTCTTAGATCACATTGGAAAACCAGAAGGAGAGCAACCTGTTCCAGACACACATGGAGGAGAAGTAGAGGCAGCCTCTGTGTCAGCCCCCAACTGTTCGGTGGGGCACTCATCCCAACTCAGTGTTCTAAAGGATCCAGGGCCACTTTGTCTTCAAGTGTCATTTGTGCCTCAAAAAAATAAAAGATATAAAAAGCATCATAGCTTCTCAGTGAACGGAAAATAAAATATCCAGTTCTTCACTATGTATACACAGACTGTGCAAACTCCATACCCCAGAGTTAGCACGTTCTATAAAATAAAATACCTTGTTGATTTCCCACACGTTTGCTTTCTTCCTCCTGCTCTTCCTGCTCCTCCTCCTCCTCTTTCTCCTCTCCTCCCCTTCTTCCCCGTCTGTGTTGCCAGAGCTCTAGAATCCTCACCAGTGACAAGACATCAAACATAGTACAGCCTTGGCAGTCAGGGGCTGCCAAGTGGCAGTCACCACTGGAGACCGGACATACCTGGAATGAGCAGACGGAAGAGGCTTTGCCCTCCAGTGTCTGTGTGCTAGATGCTGTTCACTACCACCACCCCAGGGCTGTTGGGCTGAGCTGGCAGGGTAGAGGTCATCACTCAGTGTTCAGACAAATGGAAAGGAGGCAGAGCAGGCCCATTTAGAGACAAGTGATCCATGAGGGTGTGGATCCGTGTAGGTTTCAGAGTTATACTAGCAAATGCATCTAAGAAACCAGGAGGACCACATTCACACTTCAGAATCAGAAGCAGTGGAGCAGTCGTGGTGGGGGTTGGGGCTGAAAGCTTGGTGAGAGGGAAAAGGTTCAAGGGTAAATGGAGTGAAACCAGAGATACCACATACTCACCTCTAGAGTATTTGGCCATGGTAGAAGGTAGCTAATACCTGGTACCTCAAGCAGGAAAGGTGGCTAGGGGCAGGGACTCACCTATATATTCTCAGCTACCCACACTGGGTTCTGAGGGTCCCTAGAGCCCAGGCATTTCTAGGCCAGCAACATAGCAAGGGGAAAAAAACCATAGGGTAAGTTAAGGGTGGTCATATGTGAGAGAAGATGGGTGGGCATTTGACCACTGTGTTCTAGGGACATGAGCTGATTATGACAGGACAGGAGGTGATAGAGATACAGAAAAATGTGACTTCACCCTATAGGAGAGTCAGTTTGTCAATATTGTGGTTTATCATTAGGAACAGTGGCTGTTGAAGTATAGCAAATACTTTCAGTATCATTTTTATGGACATACTGGTTTTATTCCTTTAATTTTTTTATTTAACATTTGAATTACATGTATTTATTTTGTGTTTGTGTGTGTGAGAGAGAGAGACAGACAGACAGACCAACAGACATGTGAGTACTGGGGATTGAACTCAGGCCATCAGGCTTGGCTGCAAGTGCCTTTATCTGCTGAGCCATTTTGCCAACTCACCTTTCATTTTCTAAAACTTATATATTATGTGAGTAGATTTCCTGACATAGCCCACCCTTAATCCCTGGAATGACTCTCATTTCTACAGTATGTGTTAACTTGTTAGTCTTGCGATATGTCTTGCTTCTTTTGCTGCTATTTTGAGTCTTTGTATCTATAAAGTAAGAAATATCTTTGGTTGCCTTAAATGGATCAGAGAGCTGTCCACATTCTTCTGGTTTGTCTTACTTAAATTACAGTAGGGTTTCCTGTTCTGCTTTTTGACAGTTAGATGAGCGTGTGCATTTTGCATTAGTTCCTTTAATCACTGTCGCACTGTCTGCCAATTGGGGTATTTCAGATTTTCCTCTTCTTAGGTCAGCTTTGGCAACATTTTTTTAAAAACATTATTTAGTTCTCTTAAGCCATTTTGCTATCATACAGTTGTGTGGATTCTCATAGCTTATTTTAATGCCTTCTGTGTTTTCTCATTCAAAATCCTACATACTTCCACCGCTTGGTTTAAGTCTATTGTACTTTTTAAAATAACTGCTCTGAAATTCCCTTCTCTTTGCTGCTTTTTTTTTTTAACTCTTGATTCGTTTCGATTTGTGTGACTCCTCTTTGCTTTCTAAGGCAGGTTCAGCCATGCCCTGGTATCCGTGGGGACAGCGGTCCCCATGCATTCCACATACTCAGATGCTCAAGGTCTTGATGGTACATGTATTTGCATATTGAGGTGAGTAAAGCACATCAGCTTGAATGGATTTGGAATCACTTAGGAGACAAACTTCTCTGCACGTCTGTGAGGGTGTTTCCGGTTTACCTGAGGAGGGAAGATGTACTATGAGTGCAGGCAGTACGAGCCCATGAGCTGGAATCCCAGACCACCCCCACCACCCCCTACCCGCCGGAAGAAAAAACAAGAAAGAAAGAGAGAGAGAGAGAGAGAGGGAGGGAGGGAGGGAGGGAGGGAGGGAGGGAGGGAGGGAGGGAGAGAAAGAGAGGAAGAAAGAAAAAGAAAAAAAGAAAGGAAGGAAGGAAGGAAGGAAAGAAAGAAAGAAAGAAAGAAAGAAAGAAAGAAAGAAAGAAAGAAAGAAAGGAAGGAAGGAAGGAAGGAAGGAAGGAAGGAAGGAAGGAAGGAAGGAAGGAAGGAAGGAAGAAAGGAAGGAAGGAAGGAAGAAAAAGCCAACTGAACAACAGCATTCATCTTTCTCCATTTTCTGACTGTGGATGCAACAGGACCTGCTGCCTCATAGTCCTGCCACCATGTCTTCCCATCATGGTGAACCAAACCATTGAACTGTGAGTATAAATAAACCCTTCTTAAGTTGTCTTTGTGTTGGGTGTTTTGTTACAGCAATGAGAAAAGACCCTGCCATAGAAAATTCATCCTAGCAGTGTGCTGCTGCTGTGAAAATCCCTATTGGTATGATTCTTCGGTATTTAGGACTGGTTTGTGGGAGGTATGTGCAAGAGTTTGGATTGAAGCCAGAGAAGCCCTATGTGATTCTATATGTGAGTACACCACTGCTTTCTTCAGACACACCAGAAGAGGGCATTAGATCCCATTACAGATGGTTGTGAGCCACCATGTGGTTGCTGGGAATTGAACTTAGGACCTCTGGAAGAGCACTCAGTGATCTTAACCACTGAGCCATCTTTCCAGCCCGCCCTATGTGATTCTGTAAGCAGAACTTAATGGAACATTCTGGTGGGAGTGTGGAAAACCAGAGTGCTGATAAAAATGTGCACAGTGGAGGCCGGAATCACAAGGTATTACAGTGAGACAAGGATTCTATTAGGGACTGGACTAGAGGCCATTCATGTCACCTTCTGGCTAAGGACCTGGCTATATTTCTGCCCTCCACCTAAGAATTTGAGTGAGGCTGAATACAGTTTTAATGGACTAATTTCTTTCTCATAGGAAGTCACAAGACAGCTATCATCCAAACTGTGGCACAGTTATTGCTACTGCTCTTGTATAGGTTTCGGCTGGCCCAGTACAACCAGTGGAGCAGACAGATGTAAAAATGTCCAGTTTTGTGATAAGGCAGTACCTTAGTTACTGTTCTATCGCTGTGAAAAGCCAACTTACAAAGGGAAGCATTGAACTGAAGACTTGACGTTCAGAGGTTGTGTCATAACCATCCAGGCAGGAAGCATGGCATCAGGCAGGCATGGTGCTGGAGAAGTAGCTGAGGGAAGCATCACATCTTGGATGCATGCCCAAGGCATGCAGGAGACTAGGTCTGGTATGCACTTTTTACATCTCAAACTCACCCCAGTGACACACCTCCTCTCACAAGGCTACCCCTTCAAATTCTTCTCAAAACTAGGGACTGACGAAGCATTCAAATATATGAGCCTTTTGGAGCCACTTGCATTCCTGCCACCACAGGATGTAAACAAGTAAATCAAAGTTGCTGATAAGGACGGTGCAGAGAAAACGGCTATAATTGTTACAGGAATGAGTTCACTTGGAGAGGGGAAGGACTTTATTATGGGACACCAGGAAAGGTGCCTCACTGAGACTCCAACTTGTCAGAATCATGAATGCATTTGAAAGGAGAACGTGAACAGAGAATGCCACTGTGGGACTTTACTGCTGCAAAGCGGGGCACATGTTTCCCAAACTCAGCCACCACAGTGCACAGAGGCCCCACAGCCATGGGGGAAAGGGTCACACGGTATCTTGAGCTCCCCAAAGAACTTGATAGTATCACCCACACAGTATTCATTTTACAGGCATAGAAAAATTTATGAATTACAGGGTTGTGAAGACTTGCACTAATGTTTCTGAAAGCCACCGAGGCTAGGAAGTGTGTTACTTGCAGGGTTGGAAGCCCTGCAAGGAGGCTGTGAAACACCATTGTGTGACTCTGGGAAGGAAAAGCCTAAAGTGTAATGGAGATGCTTGGATGGTAGGGATGCCAGGTCCATGAGATGCCTGCCAAGGAAAGGAACCAGGTTCCCGAAGGCTGTTGGAGTCCAGCTGATACCACCAGGAGTTCTAAGTGCAGGTCATAAAGCTGTAGGATTTGGTGTTTGCCTGGCTGAGCTCTGATCTTGCTTTGGTCCAGTCTCTCCTAGCTATGCCTTTTTGGAGTAGGAATGCAAGCTGTTCACCATTGTATATTGGTAGTATATAAAAATCTCACAACTCTTATTGTATAGAACTAATATCTAAGTGATTCACTGAGTTCCAGAAGAAACCCTGCAGTAACACTTTTGGTCAATATAGAAACTTAAGATTTTAGGGGCTTTGAGAGATGGACTAAATGCATTTTATGTTATGGAATTGACTTTAGAGACTTTAGAGAGCAGAAGTGCAGCACTGTGGCTAACAGTGACGTGTTTGGGGATATCAGGGTAACAAGGCGTGAACTTGTGATAGTGGGTCTTCAGTGTCAACTTATCTGGCTTTGGAATGACTCAGGACAAAACTCTGCCCATGTCAATCAGGAGTTTCCAAAGAGCCTTAACTGAGAAGGGAGATTCACCCTGACTATAGGTGGCACCATCCCATGGAGAGAAAAGGAAAAGACCAGCTAAGCACATACATCCAGCTCTCTGTATAGACTTGGTGACCAGCTATCACACACTGCTGCCATGCCTTCTTACTATGACAGAAGAGGTAATGAATAGAGAAAATTGATAACAAGAGTAGGGTAAACCCTTCCTCTTTTAAGTCCCTCTTGTCAAAGAGTAATTAATACACATATAAACTACACATATCCTCCTGCATACCTTAGCTTATCCCTAGCTTACTTATAAGACCTAATTGTTGCATATAGTTTTCACCAAATTTCCATGTTACTCTCCAAGATTGTATTTGAATGGGTCGGTGTATATTCATACAAGCAGGGCACACATGTGGAAGTCAAAGACACCTTATGGGAGTTGGTGTTCTCTTTTCACCATGAGGGGCCTGGGGCTTTAACTCTAGTCTCCATATGGGGTAGCAAGAGCCTTTATCCACTGAGGCACTTCACCTGCCTCCCCATTGCTTCCCAAATCAGAGTAACTGGTCACTCTCATATGATTGGATGTGTTAACATTCTGTCTTAGTTAGAGTTTTACTGCTGTGAACAGACACCATGACCAAGACAACTCTTATAAGGACAACATTTATTTGGGGCTGGCTTACAGGTTCAGAGATTCAGTCCATTATCACCAACGCAGGAACATGGCAGTATCCACACAGGCATGGTACAGGAAGAGTTGAGAGTTCTACATCTTCATCTGAAAATTGCTAGCAGAATACTCACTTCTAGGTCTGTAGGATGAGGGTCTTAAAGCCCATACCCACTCCAACAGAACCACACCTAATAGTGCCACTCCCTGGGCCAAGCATATACAAACCATAACACATTTCTTTGTGGCAGGAAGGGGAGTTAAACTGGAAAGGAGGTGACTCCTCAGAGATGTAGCTGCCACTGAGTTGGACAGGAATCTTCTGCAACATAGAGTTCCTGAGCCACCAACCATACTGTGAAGGGTTTTTCAATGACATGACTGCCTGAGTCATCTCTTATTCTTATAGGGTTACCTCTCACTTATGCTCCTGTGAGTAACCCCAGAATACTAACTGGCTTCCCAAGCTGAACTTGGATGAAGTTGTTTCTTTGGTGCTGGTCTCTGGTGAAGAGACGTTTCTTTGTATCTCCCCAGGAAGTCACATGATGCTACTGCAATAATGTATTTAAATAATCATCAAGACCATGGTAATGTCATAGAAAGCAAGTTGGTTCACTTTTAGGCACAGTTCTCTTCCCAAATAAGTCCCCTTCCCTCTACCAGCATGGAATCCGCAGGTATAATGTATAGAAACAGGCAAGATTGAGTGTTTTGTTTCATTATCTCTTTCACCTTGCTTCTCAAGCAACATTGGTGTTTTAAGGTTATAAATTCTTTTGAGAACATGTTTGTGTTGTTTTGAAAAATTGGTGTTTTTGAAAAATTTTATTGTGATATCACAATTCATGTTTTGAAGACATTAAGACTGCATTGTGATGTAACAATGGAGCATTAAGATATGACAGTGGAGCATTCTGATGTCAGAATCGGCACTGTGTTGTCATAACGTACCATTGTAATGCCATCATGAAGCATTGTGATGTTACCTTGGAGCATTGTGCTGTCACACTAATGAATTCTGATGGCCCAATGATGGCCCAGTGGAACATTATAGAGTCACAGTTGAGAATTGTGATGTCATAGTGGAGCATTTCTAGTATCACATTGTGGCTTTGAGAAGGAGTGGAAAGGAGAGAAGGTCCTGAGCAGGAAGAAAGACATGGTTGACAGGGCTGAACAACACCAGACTGTCAAGGACATGTGGTTGGGTTCAGTGACATGGAGGATGTTGCCTCTAAGAAAAGTTTCACTGGTATTTGAGGAGTAGAAGTCACAATAAAGAGAGTGAAGTTGGCCCATGAGATGGCTCATCTGGTCAAAGCACTTACTTGCTCTGCAGGCATGGTGACCAAGTTGGATTTTGGAACCCACATGAATAAAAGTGGAGAGAGAGAATGAAGGTGTCCTCTGACATCCACACACTCACCATGGCACATGTGTACACACACACACACACACACACACACAGAGAGAGAGAGAGAGAGAGAGAGAGAGATCATAATACACATTACACAAATACCATAATTATAAAAATTTTAAATTAAGAAAAACCAGTAAATCAATTAAAAGAGAGATAAAGTAATACTGATTGAAAGATCAAATGATGTGATATGGTAATCAGAGAATAATTGGTCTTTGATGGTGACATCATAAGGGCAGTCTTCAGAGCCTAGGTGTGGGCAGATGGGCAAGCATGTGGCCTAGACATGGACCATACAGGGACAAACTTATAGCTTGCTGTTATCACCCTGCCCTCAGCAGTTCTAAACAAAGCCTGCAGACTATGGAGACAGAACACTCCTCTGGTGGCTTTCTATTCCACCAAGTTTTAATCATACAAGTGTAAGCTTCAGTTGAGCACATCTGCATTATATATCCTTTAGTATGCCTTGTGTTCCACATGGAAGCAAACTCCAAGGACTCACAGCACAGTAGAGTCTCACACACGTGGTGTGCAGGAGATCTCAGGGCCGGGGCTTCCTCTCGAACCCTCAGCATGCAGCTCAAGACTCCAGTCCTTGGGACAGGCTCCCGATACCAGGCTCTCCCTCCACGTGGAGCTTTTGCTGTTGATGGTTGCTGAGGAACTGAGAGTTGCTTATTCAGTGACTTATCCACTCGTAGGATGTCTGTGCTCCTGTAAGCAACCATAATAAAACTCAGTGGCTCAAAAAAGAGAAAGAAAAGACAAGGAGGTAGAGTGCAGGCAAGAGGGGAGTAGGAGGGGATCAGCAGGGATGAGAAGGGGACAACAGAGGGCGATGAGGTGCACATGATCAAAATACATCATACACATGAACGACATGTCACAGTGAAACCCATTATTATGGGTTAATTACTTCGAATTATTATTCGTGTATAATAATTAAAAAGAGTGGGGAATACTCTAGCCCTCATTTCTAGCATATTCCTGCATTTAATCAGACTAATAAGCCATGGCAGATGATGGTTCAAAAGAGGAATGAAAATGCTTGTCTGACTGCATCCTCGTATGTGGCCACTTATAATCTCTTTGATTTAAAAGTATTTGACACTGAAGCAATGCAGGCCAGGACACATTTCTGTGTTTTTTTGTAAATGTAAACTTTAGTTCATACATGAAATATAAAAAAGGTTAAGTGCAGTGTCAGGCCTATAATGCTGTTACTTGGGAAGCTGAGGCAAAATGACTGAAATTTCAAAGCCAGCTTAAACGAGACAGCAAACAAAGTCAGAAAAGAAGGAAGGAGTGGGGGAGGGAGAGAAGTAAGTTACATTAGTAGTGTGTTCCAGTTTCGTTCTGTTTCTATGATAAAACACTGCACTTCTAGATCACAGTCTGCTATTGAGGGAAACCAGGGCAGGAACCTGAAGGGAGCCTGCTTGCTATTCCATGCATCATTGCCTCTGACCAGGGAACTCACTCGCTGCCAATGAAGTACGGCAGGAACGGTGGGGGATGCTGCTGCTTGCTGACTGACTCACAGGCTCATGCTTCTCTATGCAGTTCAGGACCACATGCCCAATGAATGGTTCTGCCCACAGCGGGCTATGCCCTCCTACACCAACTAACAATAAAAAAACAATACCCCACAAATGTGTCCCCAGGCCAATATGATCTGAACAATCCCTTAAATAAGATACTCAGGTGACCCTAACTAGGCATGCTATAACTTAGTAATAGGTGAAATCTGTGTGTGTTTCTGTGTATATCTACATGATGTCTTGTGTATATGTGACTGTGTGTATGTGTGTGTGTACGCACATTGCAATGACTAAGGTGTATATTCTGTATAAGTGTATGAAGTCAACAATTACAATCTGAGGGTGTTTAAGATCTGGCTCTTTTGCAAAAGCCAAGCCTGCCTCATCTGAACTCTTCCATTCCATGAGGGCATCACTCCTCTCTACTGTCTGTGGCACCCACTCTCCCTTTTGTGTCAGGTCCTGTGGCTAAGCTTCCTGGTCTGTCAGAAGGTCCCTTTCCTCTCAGATTTGCCGTCATCAGGCTCACTGTAGACACACATCTCTTCCTTTACCAGCCGGACAGTCTGAGCATCCTTCAGGCTCCCAGTGCTAGTATCTGTGACCCCTCTCACCTTGAGGTCACTAAACTTTTGTCCAATTCTTGAGAATTGCCTCTTTAAAAGAGCTTTCTTTCTTTCTTTCTTTCTTTCTTTCTTTCTTTCTTTCTTTCTTTCTTTCTTTCTTTCTTTCTTTCTTTCTTTCTTCCTTCCTTCCTTCCTTCCTTCCTTCCTTCCTTCCTTCCTTTCTTTTCCTCCTTTCATCATAAAATTTTAAAAATTCACTGTTTATATGTTCCAGGCTACCGGTTCCTTTTCAGACTGTGTGCCTCAGCTCCTAATTGTTGGGATCCTAATATTACCTCTTGTAGATGTGGGACAGTATTAAATCCTCTTACAAGTTACTGCAGGATTCTAGCAAACCTGCTTGATATAGTGCAGTAACCAAATTAACTAATTAAAACATTAAGGACTTTAAAAATACATGTAAAGTTCACAAAAGGACTAGTTATGTCTGTCTTATACTATAATACCTATTTTTTTTTTTTGCTGACATGATTATATATTTTAAAAGTTCAGGAGCCATTGGGGTGACTCAACAGCTAAAGGTGTCTGTCATCAAGCCTGATAAACTAAATTCAGTCCTTGGAACCCATATGGTAGAAGGGGAGAATTGACTCCCATAAATTTTCTTCTGACCTCTGCATGTGTTCTTAAGTATGTACATATGCATACAAAATAAATAAAGTGAATAAAATCTGACAGCTTAAATAAAGAGAAGTATTTTTCAAAGATAAAGTTATAATATAACATTCTATTATATTTAGTATATAAATTTGTATGTTACAATATACTAATATACTTATATATTTCTAATATATTCATTATATAATGAATAAAAATCAAAGAAATTAAATTTGTAATCAATTTAAAGGCTACTCATGAAATCCCCCCAAACTGGCTCCATTTGTGGATCCTGTCAAACATTTAGAGGCAGACTAGTGTCAGTTCTGTATAGGTTCACAGAGGAGAGAGAAGGCACTTTCAGCTCATTTTACTCTGACACCAGAACAAGATGAAGACTGTATAAGTAAAGAAAACTAAAAACACAGGTAGTAGAAGTGGTGGCACACACCTTTAATTTCAGCACTCAGGAGACAGAGGCAGGCATATCTCTGTGAGTTTGAGGCCAGCTTAGTCTACAAAGTGAATTCTAGGACATCTAAGGCTACATAGGGAAACCCTGTTTCTAAAAACCAAAAATAGGAAGAAAAAGAAAGACACAGGGGTTGTGGAATATCATCAAAATTTAGAGATCATTTTAGACATGCAGCATAATTGACTTACTCATTTTTATTTTTGTATAACTATGTGTTTGTTTTTGTATATGCCACTTGTGTTTAGGTGTTCATGGAGGCCAGAAGAGGGCATCATCAGATCCACTGGGGCTGGAGTTAGAGAAAATTGTGAGCTGTCTGATGTGGGTGCTGAGAACTAAACTCAGATCTTCTGTAAGAACAAGTGTTCTTAACTATTGAGCCCTCCATCTCTCTAGCCCAAATGCTACTTAATTAAAAATAAGGGAACAGTTGGACAGACACTTCATGGAAGAGTCAAACAGGGTTAATGAGATGACTCAGCAGGTAAAGGCACTTGTTGCTGACCCAGTGACCTGAATTTCAACCTCTGAATCCACAGGATGGAAAGAGAGAACATACCCTCTCAAGTATCCTCTGACCTACACACAGTGGTGCATGCAAGTCTCTCAAGTACCCTTTAGCCTACACAAGCACGGCTCCCTAAATGAATAGGTTCAAGAAAGCTGTCAAAAGAATTACACAAACAGCTCATGGTTTCTGAAAGATATCTAGTGCCACTCAAGGAAATGCAAATTTAAATTACAAACACTATTGCATCGGTAGAATGATTAACATGAAAACATCCGACAATAACAAGTGTTGACAAGGGTGTGGTATACCTGGCATCCTCATCCATCGCTGGTGGGGATGTAAAATTACCCTAAAAAACAACTTGGCAATGTGTCAAAGCATTAGACATGTATTTACCTTGTGACCCATTAGTCCTAATCCTTGGCATCTACTCAAGAGGAAGGAAAATGTGTCCACATGGAGACACATACACAAATATTCACCCACAATAGCCGCAAACTGGAAACAAAGCACATGTCCATCACTGGGGAAGGAGTCAACAAACCATAGGACAACATAGTATTGCTGCACTATTCCACCATCAAAATAAGCCCAATACCCACACTTGCATTGACCAATCCCACTATGGTTTCCATCCTAACTTTCCAAAGTCAACCAAGTCAGTGGTGTGCAAGATGTGGGAACAGGATTAACAAACAGGGACAACTATGGAAATAGTGGGGACAAAGGACAGGAAGGTGAGGTTACACTCAGACAGAGAAAAGATATTTGGGGTAAGGATTAGCCTAAGCTTTAAGTGTGTGTGACTGGGAGAGAAAAGGGCAAAGTAGGAACATGATTTGGAAACAAAGGATGGGAGTATCTGCTCTGCTTACTGAGCCCCCCCTCAAATACTCTCTTCTTCTGGAACTATCCTTCTTTTTTTCCATAAGGACCCATCTCTCTCCCTTTTGAGTCCTCACTGAGAGCCTAAGAGAGTAGCACGCCCCAGCACTGGCCATTCAACCATGTGCTCTCCCTGGGAAAGACCAGACAGTTTGTAGAGTAGTTTATGTGACCCAGGGCTGGCCCATCTCTATTCTTCTATCCTTTGAGAGAGATCATCCCAGAATAGGATCTGGCTCTTTCTTCCACCAGACTTCAATTGTCAGGCATAAACATGGAGCTGCCAGGAGGCAGTGTGGAAGGAGGGCTTGTCCCAGACTGACAAGCCAGACATAGGGCAAGCTCAAAGGTTTGTTTTGGTCATTTACAACAGGAAGGCTGGTGGTAGGGAGAGTAACAAGGTACATTCGGGACACCTTGAACATGAGGCCCTGTAGAATGTCCAAGGACAAGAGGCTTGGAGTCACTCCCTCAGAGAATTAATTCTGATTAAACAGACAGGAATGGAAGGCAGTGCATCAAGGGAGCAGATTGAGTTCAGCTAGAGGAGTTGGAAACAAGAAAGATCCCCAGGAAGAGAGCACAGGCGCCTGTGGGAAGGGCAGGGGTGCCTGCTCCACCCACCCTGAGGTCAGGTTGTGCAAGATTGGACCAGATTAGGAAACTAGGCCGAAGGTGACCTGCTCCCTGAACGTTCTGGGAGCCCTGGCCAGAAGCCAGGTTTTGAAATAGGTCCCAAAGGTTAAACTGGGGAGGCGGGGTGGGTCCCTGCCTCTAAAATTTAACTCTATGAGAAGGGGTGGCTTTGTTTTTGTTTTGATTTGTTTTGTTTCCCTTTAGGTGTTTTTAAAACAGCGGGGAGTTGCGTAGACTTGTAGTAAAGAAGAAAGGGAAGGGAGGGAGAAGAAGGGAGGAATGGGGGAAGAGAAGAACAGTAGAATAGGGAGGAGAAGCATTAGAGTGTGAACTCTCAGGTGCCATGCTGGTGGAGCCCTGCTGCTGCTGCTGCTGCTGCTGCTGGGACATGCTGTGCCCCATGCATTTGTTCCTGGAGTTCATGGTCTCCATTTGTTAGGTGACGCCTCCACACTTATGTAGGTGGCCTGAGAATCTGGAGGGTTCGAGAGGAAGCAGAACGATAAGCTCCACTGTGGGGCAGAGACTGTTCTAGACCCTGGGCCTCCTTAGCTGAGGCAGGTATAGTAGATATAGAGGCAAGAGCAGAAACCATGCTGCCCCTCAGTGCCCCCTTTAGCAGGTCTGCCTGGACACCTCAGGAAGAAGAGACTGAGAAACAAAGGAACCTTTTATCAAGGCCACCCGTGGGGCTTAAAGTGTTTAAGCAGCTTCATTTTAAAAGCAGAAAAATAAACTTTGTTTTTTTACTTTGTCTTGATTTGATATTTGATTTGATTTGATTTGATTTGATTTGATTTGATTAAATGGATTACAACACTGGGGAGGCAGAGACAGGCAGATCTTTGAGTTTGAGGCCAGCCTGGTCTACAGAGTGAGCTATAGCTACACAGAGAAACCCTGTCTTGAAAAACCAAAGCCAAAAACCCAAAAGGTTATCTAAGACTCTCTCCATGAAGGTATATAATGAGACTCTCCCTGCAGGCTCCTGAAGCTCTCCCTATAGTGCCCCATGCCCTGCTCTCCCTGTTCTTTCTGCCCCCTTTGTCCTAGATAGTTTTTATTCTCCTTCCGTGCCATCTGCTCACGTAAGATTTTATGTGTCTATATAAAATATAGGGCTTAAGTCGAGATGCTCAGCAGGTGAAGCACTTGCTGCACACACCTGAGACCGGAGCCGTCCACATATGCTGGAAGCAGAGACCAGACTCCACAGACTTGTCCTCTGACTTCCACACGAGTGACATGTTATGTTCACACATACACCACACACATACACATATACCACACATATACACACACCCTTACACATACACCACACAACACCTTTATACATACCACACATACACACAAAACACACAGCACACATAGTTACACACACACACACACACACACACACTTACTTTCACACACACACACACACATACTTACTTTCTCAGTCTGACTTCATTCACAGATCTGCATCTCTTCAGTTGTACCCTTTTCTTGTAAACGACCTAACTGCATACTTCATAATGACTTAAAAAGCTGCCATGTACCTAGCCCTCATTTTATCAGTTCCCTTGTTGGTAGGTTGAGTCTGGAAAGTAGCCATTCAAATCCGAACAAGTCCTGCTATGTAGCACAGGTTGGCTTCAGAGTCATGATCCTCCTGTCTCGCCCTCCTGAGATGATATGTGTGCACTACCAGGCCTGGCAGGAAATTAATTTTAATGATACATTTAATAAAACACACACAAAATAGGACTGTGTAATGTGACATCAATGTACAGAATGTCAATGGGCTTATTTATATTCTCATTTTGTACCAAATTTTCAAAGGTTGTCATAACCAGGCACATCCAGTGCTCTTGAGAACTGGTAGCAGGCCACATTGAACACAGTGTCACTTACTCTAACCTTTTTCCCCTTTGGGGTTGTGTGTGTGTGGACAGCTGGCACAGAGACTCATGTAGCCCTGCCTGACCTTAAACACATTCTGTAGCCTAGGCTGACTATACTCCTGTCCCAGCTTCCTGCATGCCAGGATTACAGGTTCATACCACCTCTCCTAGCCTCTTCAAGCCATTTTGTTTGTTCGTTTGTTTGTTTGTTCATTTTGAGACAAGGTAGCCCAGGCTGGCATTGAACTCCAATTTTTCTTCTCAGCCCCCTGAGTGTTAAGAGTATGGGTATGAGATACCATGTTTGGTTGTTCAAAATGTTTTTGAGGCATCTGCATTCAGGACGTTGAGGGAATGACTTGGGGACCCTAGCCCTGGAACCTGCCTCAGGAGTCTCCCTTATTCTTGGTGGCCAGTTCTTCTTCACCTGTTCCTTGCTTGGTGAAGAGAAGCCAACTGTGGTCCAAGACTGTGGTCCTGTGTGACTTCTCCATATAGACATTATCCTATAACGATCCAGGATACATGCTGTGTTCTGAGGGTTGGAAATAGTCTCAAAGAGCAAGACAACTTTGCCAGGGCAGGACAGAGATGAAGCAGCCAAGGCAGAAGTGAGACTGAGATGCTTTTAAAGCTGCCAGGATCCCTGACCTTTGTCCCGGAGACCATGGAGATTCATACCATTGTACAGCCTTGGCCCTGGGGAAGCTTCTTAATGGGCCAAGGACAGGCTGTTATGAGATATTCAATCTCAGGCTGGGAAAATGACAGATCCCAGCTCTGGAGAGCACAGAGGTTAATCATTGGGTAAGGAATCATGGAGACAGAGGACAAGCTCATGAGGAGGGTGAGAGGACCATGGATTCCACACTGCTAAAAAGCACTAGCATCAGAAGAGAAGAGGCAGGATGGCTCATGGGCATCTTTTCTCATCCCACTGCTGCCAACCAAGTCCACCAGCAGTGATCTGTATTCTCAAAGTTTGAGTCCAAAAATGAGCAGCCTCTCATGAATCCATTGAAGCTCCCTTCTCGCCTCCAAGAAAGCTACATTTGAGAGCATTTTCTTAGTGCTTCTTGGGTCTGTGAGAGATAAACCTTTGTGGGTCAGAAGCAGGCCCTATGTTGTTTGGGCTCCAAGAGCTTGGCTTTGTTTACTAAACACTGGCAAGATTAGGCAACTCTGCAAACAAAACCAAGGTCTGGGCCAGCTGCCCAGGGTGGTTACAGTCCTGGGCACAGAGGCAGAAGAAGTGCACATGGACACACACACACACCTACACATGGAGATCAGATAGGCAAGAAAAGTTGGTTGGTCACCTTGGTGGTCACCTTTGCCTGGCTGTTCAGATCATTAATCATTAATAGGTACAAACTTTAGCCAATTTATTTCAGAAGATAACAATCATTCTGGCTGTAAATGCTGAGGTTGTAGGAGAAAGAAAGCATCCAATTTGATCAGTTCTTAGCAGCTCATATTTTGAACCTTATTAATCCAGCAATCACATCAATAGAGCTCACACAAATGAGGATACAACTCATTTGTATCCTTGTGGCTATTGGTATTTTGAAATCAGCTTTTAAAAAATATTTTAAATGTTATGCATATGGCTACTTTACCTGCATGCATGTATGTATATAACTGTTTGTGTACAGTTTCCACAGACTCCAGAAGTGGGTGAGAGTTCAGACAGTTGTGAGCTACCATTTGAGTGCTGAAAATCAAACTTGAGTCTTCTGGAAGAACATCCAGTGCTCTTAACCACTGAGTCACCTCAGTTTTATAAATTTTATAAAATTTTTAAAAACACCAACAAACTGAAAACAGTGATTCGTTCTTTACATACTACCTTCAAGAGTGGTTAATTGCATCCTAAGCCAAAGTGATTGGTAGACTTAGCCCTAACCTGTAGCTTGCCACTTTAGCTTGGCAAATGGCCTAATTTGAGGGTTAAATTCCCTTTGGATCTTCCCAGTGGAAAACTTCCTAAACATCTCTCTCTAGAAGATGAAGTGATGTTGAGAAAGAGAACCGGAAGTTGGCTACATTGAGATCTTTTGTTGCACACTATCTCTTGCCTTCTGTGTTTGCTTTTGTTTATCATTTTGCTTTATCAATTTCCTGCCTCCCACTCCTGTATCTACTTGTCAAGTTTCCCTCCCTGGCCTTTTGTGTATTTTTCCAGACACATGCACATGTACACATATACACATTTATAAGTATATGTGTTTCAGCAAATACATGCATATCTCTATATTCTTTGTCTTTTTTATCTTTATGATAAAAATTTAGTTTTTTCCCTTGCATTTTCATTAATAATGTCTTAGAAATCATTCTATATCAACACAAAAATCACATTCTATTTTTCTTGGATCATATAGGATTTCCATTGCATATGTAGTGTTTACCAGTGTCCTACTGATGGCCACTCAGATTTTTTTTCCAGTCTTCTTGTTATTGCAAAGCTGCAGTGAATCACCTTGCTCGGGCCTGATTTTGCAACATGCTCAGAGTCATAAAAGGGGAATTGCTCTATCTCTACACATTGGCAGTTTCATAAATGCTTCTAATTACTTTCCATAGAGATTAAAGTTTTATATGGCTGCTAGAAATGAAGGGCAGTATGCTTCCTCACACCTTTATCATGGTCATATAATAATCTTTTTTTTTTTCTTTGCCAATTGGAGAGAAATGAGAATGTAAGTGACGTTTACTATGGCTGTAATGTGGGCTTTTTTCCCCCAAGTGTTCATGTGCTGGAGCCGTTACCTTCAAAGTGATGGTGATAAGAGGTGGGACATGTAAGAAGCAAGACCTAGTGAGAGGTCCTTAAGTTGAGATATGCCCCAGGAGGGATTAACATAGTTCTAGTTGCCATCATTGACTTAGGTATTGTAAGTGGAAGTTGTAGTTGTGGCCAGGTGTGGTAATACAAAACTACAATTCTAGCACTAGGAGAGCTGAGGCAGGAGGATCACAGATTTGAAGGCAGACTGGGTGTTCCATGCTGTTTGATGGGGACACGTGAACAAATATCTGTTTTCCCCAGATAGAGTACACAATAGCAGACCAAAGAAACAATTCCACCCCAGTCTAGCTTAGTGCAGTAGTGAGTTTACTGGGATGATTTACAGGCATACGTATGAGGGTCACTTACAGAAGCACGGATGACTGAAAAGCAGCTGCATCACCAAAAAGCCCATCCCAGAATGAATGACAACTCTTATTGGCTGCATTAAGACTAGAAAACTAGAGGATAGCTCACCTGAATGAAGAGTCTCTTCTCCAGAGCAATTGTTACTGTTTATATACCCTTGCATAGAAGAGGGAAGGGGGGGGGGGCTTGTCATACTTATAATTTCAGGATCTTCCTAGGACTTGTGAGTTATATTTACTTCCTAAACCTTAACTAGCCTCCTAACCAAAAGAGAATGTTTCGATTAGATGGAAATAGCTACACAACATTCCACCTATTCCTCCGATTCTCATATTTTTTTATACCCCTTTCATAATGCTTCTTGAGCCTCACAGAGGGGAATAAGGGATGCTTGATTCTTTCCTTCCTTCCGTTGCTAAGCCATGGGCCACTACACTACAGCAGTAGTCACCCAGTTTCTTGACCAGGGCAGTTTGAATGAGAAATGTCTCGGGTAGGCTCATGTACATGAACAATTGGTCACAGTTGGTAAAGTAATGGAACCTTGGGGTGGTAGAGCCCCAAGTACCCAGATTTGGTCAGTTTTTCTATAATAATGATAGCCATTGGGGCTAGTACATAGCTCAGGTCTAGGTGTCTTCTTCAGTGACATGCCACCTTAGGTTTTGAAGCAAGGTCTTTTGCCAAACTTGGAGCTTGATGGTTTGTCTATACTGGCTGGCCAACAAGCCCAGCCCCAGAGGACCTCGTGCCTCTACTTGCCCAGCACTAAAATTGCAAATTGTCTGCCATGTTCAGCTGTTTGATAGACAGAGTGAGGATCAGAGCCCAGCTCTTCATTTTTATGTGATTGGCATTTAAATAGCCGAGCCAGAATCTCGGGTCTGTCTGGGTGAATTTTAAGAATGCTTACTTTATCTCTGATTTTTAGCAGTTTTCTATTTTCTATACTGGCCTAGGTGTGGTATTCTGGCAATTATCCTAGCTGGGATGTACTGAGCTCTTGAGTCTGTGGGTTGATATCTTTCATCCATTTGAGGAAATGGCCTTTATCACTTCCAGTGTTTTCTTTGACCCATTTCCTATCCTCTGTAACTTCAAATAAAGCATCTCCAGAGACAGCAAGATGACTCTCACGTAGAGGCACTTACCACCAAGCCTAGTGACCTGCATAGTAAGAGCTGAAATTCACTCCCACAAATTCTCCTCTGACCTCCACACATGTGTGGTATAGCCATGAAATTTTGGAAAGTAGAAAAAAAGTTTTTATTTAACAACATTTTATTTCCTATTTTGTGGTATTTTAAAAACATTATTGCTTATTTCATTACTGTTGTTTTTCCGACAGGGTAGCCTTGAACTCGCAGAGATCTGCCTGTCTCTAGCTCCCCAAGTGCTGGGATACGTGTCAGCACATTTGAGCATTGTTATGATTATGATTATTTTATTTATTTACAATCCAGCCAGTTGCCCCCCATCCTGGTCTCCTCCCTCACAGTTCCCCATCCCATTCCTCCTCTCCTCTGTCTCTGAGGATGCTCTGCCACACCCAGGCCTCCCCCCTCCCTGGGGCCTCAAGTCTCTTGAGGATTAGATGCATCTTCTTCCACTGAGTAGAATACTTTTGTTCATTCTTTGACTTTCTTTCTTTCTTTCTTTCTTTCTTTCTTTCTTTCTTTCTTTCTTTCTTTCTTTCTTTCTATCCACACATACACACACAATGCATTTGATGCTTTGAACCGCAATTCCTCCAATTCCTCCTTCTCACTCCTCTAGGACCCCTAAGATGTCCCCATTGCCCCTTCATGTCCTCTTGTTTCCTTTGTTAATAACCTACTAGGTCCGGTTGGCGCTGTTGGTTAGAATGTCACCTGATGATACTGACTTGATCTTGTGACAGAAACCACAGCTACATGTTCGTGAGAGCCATGCCCATGTCCTGAAGACTGCCTTCCACAACACTCCTCCCCACCCTCCAGTTCTGACACTCTTTCAGCCCCTCTTCCAGAATAGTAGTGCCTGAGCTTTGGGTAGGAATCAGTACAGATGACATCTTTAGGGCTGACTACTCAACAGATACATATTCTCAGCACTGTTGTGAATCTCTGCATTAACTGCTAACTGCAACAGAGAGGAGCTTTCCTGGTCAAAGTTGAAGGCAGTACTAATCTATGAATGTGAGCATAACTGTTTCATAGGTGGACAACATGTCCAAAACAACAACAACAACAACAACAACAACAACAACAACAACAACAACAACAAAACAGCAGTAGAGGGTTCCTCCCAGAGCTGGTGACCTCCTAGGTCATTGGCTTTTGACCAGGTTAATGGTATGAGACATGAATTTCTTCCTGTGGAATAGGCCTCAGATGAATCTAAAAGCCCATAACCTTCATGCCATTACTATAGCCCTGGGCACATTTATCCTGGCAGGTCAGTCTAGCAGCCTCACTAGCTAGCCAGCAGGAAGAAACATTTTTTTTTAATTAATTTATTTACATCAAACATTGTACCTCCTCCTGATCCTCCCTCACAGAGACCCTCCCCACATGATGACTGTGGTATCTGTTCCCCAACAGGGTTCCCGTGTCTGGCCTCAGTGAGAGATGATCCGCCTACCCTGGCAGGGAGAAACTTTTAAAGTCAATTCCAGTTTGATTTCCCTATGACCTGCAAAGTATGTGGTGTCTTCAGCAATAGGGTTTTTGCTGTCTAACTGTGGAGGACAACCAGGAGCTCTGACAACAGCTTCTGTTATGAGTGTTTCCTGGTCTCCTTGACCAATGACTCCTAAAGGGATATCCCACACCTAGTACTGATATTTTCATTTAAGAACTTATGTCTTCTTTGGGAATCATTGTTCCTCTATGTAGGAACTTCATGTTGCACCTCAAACTACTTTTAAATTATATTTTTAATTAGTTTATAAAGTATGGATTCCTATAGAGGGTTTTCATATATTTTTACTTTTGATTAACCTACCCTTACCTTCTCCTCCCCCATACACCCCTTGTACCTGGTTAAACCATTAACTCTCAGTATTCCACCCCTCACCCTATAGCCCTGCCATCTTCATATTATATGTGTTCTATTATTCCCTTCTCCTTAAAGTCCTCTTTCCCTCTCAAGAGTCCTTTTTTGCTTCCTGGGCTTAGAGCTACTCCACATTAACACACAAATCTCAAATTTTGAACTAGGATCTACATCTGAGTGGGAATCTGCGACAATTGTCTTTCTGGACATGGGGTGCCTCACCTTTGATCTATTTTCCTAAGATTTCATTTTTCCTCATAGATAAATAAAAGCCCATGGTGTTTATTTTGGTTTCCCGCGCATTGGCTCATGGACATCTACGTTGATTCCACTCCCTAGCTATTGCAAGCAGAGCGGTAATGAGCCTGATGAGTAAGTTTCTCCCTCGGAAGACTGGAGCGTTTGGGATACATGCCCAGGAGTATCACGGCTGGGTCATATGGAAGTTCTATTTTTAGCTTTTTGAGACATATCCAGATTGGTTTCCATAGTGGTTGCCCCAGCATTTGTTGTTATTTGTTTTCTTGATGATAGGCGTTCTGACTGGGGTGAGATGGAATCTCAGTGTGGTTTCAGTTTGATTTCTCTGATGGCCAATGATGTTGAACACTTTTAAAAATGATTTTTAACCAGCTATATTTTTGGTGTTGTTCAACTCCATGGCCCATTTTTAATCATTTTGCTTTGCTTTGTCTTCTTGCTGTTTATTTTCTTACATTGTTGGTATGACTTAGAGACTGATGCTTGGCCATATTTGTAGTTGGCAAGTATTTTCTCCCATTCTATAGGGTGCTTCTTCATTTGACTGACAACTCTTTTTGTATGTATGCTTAGTACTCATCACTTTTACACAGATCAGGGACCAAACCTAGGGAGTTGTGCCAGAATACTCACAAGCCAACCTGTTCTAGGCAGTCCTCTACTGAGACTCTCCTTAAGTAATTCTAGGTTGTATCAAGTTGAAAATGAGAACTATCCATCTTGACAAGCAAATGCTCTCACCTCTCCCAGTGCCCTCTGACCTTCTGTCACTGTCTCCCATTGGTAGAGGTTAACAGGAAGTCAGGGTCAGGTGCCCAAAGTGATACAAGGTGTGGAGGCCAGTCACATCTATCACATGAGACAGATCATGGAGATCAGCTAGGCCCATGGAGATAGCAGGTTTGCTCAGAAAGCAAATGGACCATGTCCCAAACCTCCTTGTCCCCCACCACAGACCATTCTCCATGGAGCAGCCTGAGGATACCATGTGCTTTCATGGGAAGGCAGGACAAAGCAGAGCCACAAGGTGGCCAGAACCTGGACTTATGCCACTCTAACTAGAGGAAGGCTGCCAGCTAAGCAGGAGCTGGGGGTCCTATTTAAGAGAGAGTTGTAAACCACCTTTATGTTGGATTTACTACATGTGTAGGTTTTTACTTAGCAACCTGACTCTGCATATCCACAGAACAGGGCAGCACAATTTCTTCTCTACAGCATTGTTGGGAGACTTAAATCAGGTAGAATTTGCTTCAGACGATGCTTTCAAGCATCACAAATTCCCAAGCAATGGTAGCAATTATTATTATTGCTTAGTATGTGAAAGGAATTCAAAATCATAACATCCTTTTTTTCTTTTCATGTGTATGTGTGGCTTGCATGCACAGGTATACACGTGTGAGTGTACATGGTATGTGTGAGTGTACATGGTATGTGTGTGTGGAGGTGCATGTGTGTACACCCACATGGAGAGTTTTAAGGTTAACATTGGGAATCTCCCTAGATTGCTTTAGTGGGAGAACAGACAGACTGTGAGGAATATATACAGAAGGACAGTATCCCCACCTCCAGCCCCAACCCCAAGGCTTCTGACAGTGTGGTCTCTAAGGGGTTGAGCTTATGCCAGACTTCCCACAAGAATTCACAGTGTGGCATTGGGACCCCAAGAAGGCCTGTAGAGACACTGAATCCAGGCCTGCACCTGAGTCTATTCTGTAGGACAGAATAGAGGTAATGCTGCTTTCATTAGGCTCAGCCTCTTCTGCTTTTGTGTACTGGCTATTGTCTGATTATCCCGGGGATAGGACTCAGGTCAGAGAGAGGCTTCCAGAGAATGTGGAGAGGAGAGGTAGGCCCAGCCTCTCCAGTACAGTAGTGAACCCAGCCTTCCCAGTGCCACTACAAAATCACCAGGTATGTGCCTAAGCCCAGTGGCCACTGCCCACCTCTGGGTGGCTCCCTACCCACAAGGCCATGGCTTCTCCATCAGCTATCAGAAGGAGCAGGAGGTGCTTTGAGATTCAGAAGAGGTAATCAGACGGCCTGTATTGCCAGTGTGGCTATCAAGTAGCAGCAGATAACCTAGCCATACGCCTATGACCAGGCCAGGGTGTTCCCTGCTTTGAAAGATTGTCCCCCAAGCCCCACCCCCATGCAGAACAGACCATTCTCGACTTTGCAGTGTTGCAACCAGATGCAAGCCGCTGGCCTGGCTGGCCCAGTGGAATGTACTGCTCTCTCTCTCTCTCTCTCTCTCTCTCTCTCAGGGAGTCTGGATCCTGCCCCTTGGGGAGAGGCTGAGCTCACCAGCTTTCTCCATTCCTCTTCTTGATTGGCACTTTAATGAGGGCAGAAGGGGCTGACCCCCTGCCAAGGGGCCAGTTCATGCCCCGTTTATCTCACAGCCCGAGTCAGACTAAAACAACACTGCAGGCCTAGCCGCCAGGAGCCTGGGGGCCTGCCGCCCCCACCCTGGGTGATGGATTGAGTGACCACAGTGAGCTGGCAGCTGAAGTGTGTGGTGGCCGCACCTTCCTGTCAGTGTGCAACAAAGGAGCCTGGCCCCACCGGCTGGCTGGCCAAACCGCTCTCCTCCTTGGGGCAGCTCCAGGGGCTTGGCCTTCCTCCCTGCTTCCTGAATACCAGTGCCAAACTTCTAGAGACAGGTCTAGGGACTAGCCTGATATACTCTGGAACCATTCTGGGATCCTGGGGGGCAATGCCTGGAATGGGGCCTTCTGAGGTTTCAAGCCTGGCTGACCAGTAAGTACTTGGTTTTGGGTTCCAAGTGTCAGGATCCAAGATGGACTTTTGTCAGTGGATTCCCCATCTTATGCACATCTGACCAGCTCTGAGCCCACTCATGGGGGAGTCCAGTCAGGCCATCTGTTTGCTGTGCAGCTGTTAGTGAATTTATCAACCTTGCTGAACCTTTGAGTCTTTTTCCCTAAAAAGGCTTATATTTGTCGGTCCCTCATTGGGTCTTTATGAGAATGAAGATTAGGCAAAGCCAGCACTGTCAGAACACAGGCTTCTATAAGCCAGGTCTCAGGGACTCAGTTTACTTGATTGGTAAGAAGTACCTCTCAAGTACACACACACACACACACACACACACACACACACACACA